>NC_140033.1:49168233-49480606 GCF_963513975.1 Fringilla coelebs | reverse complement strand
AGACCGTGAGATATCATTTAAATTGGGTTCCTGGCTGGAAAAGTCACTGTAAAAAATGGTTTTTATAGAGTTAGTATTAACGGCCTGCTGATGCCTTTCCTAAGTTATGCTCCCATTAACAACCAAAAAAGGCAGATTTTTCCTTCAGCGTGTCTTGCATACTCAAACTTTCATTTTTCTTTACTTGTTGGGAGAAAAGTTTCTGCAGGCTTCATGCACTCTGTTTAATGAATTAATTGCTTAATTCCCCCCAGTGTCCATTTGATCTTCCAAGCAAAAATGGAGGATCAAGGAACACAGATTTAGATTTCTCTGGTTCATAGTTCACACTGTCAGGAGGAAGTGTTTCCCCGTGTTTACCTCTTCTGGCTTCTTGAGATGCTTTGCTAATGTAGTTTCTCTGATTTAGAGAGTTCAGTTCAGCCTGGGGGTTCTCAGACCCCACTTGTAGCAGTTCAGGCCAAAGGCAGCTCTCATGACCACTTTTTCCCCTCAGGTCCCCACTTAACACAAGCTCATGAGTCTCAGGCTATGATTTCTGCATGAGACAAAGCAGTTCTTTCCTCTGATGGACATGAACCCCATTCAGCGTAATCACAGGCAAGCTGAACAGTACTGTGTGTTTTGGAGGACACAGCCTGTCAGCATGGAGCCCCCAATGGCAACAGGTCCCATTGCTGCCCTTGAGATGATGTGTCAGTATTTGATCATCTTCACAGCTAAAAAGCCCCAGTTACCCCTGTCTAAATACCCAGAAGCCAAGCAGGTGTCCCACTTTGAATGCCTTTTTTTCATATCCTCCTTCTTTAAGCAGCACCATTTCTCTTTGCAGGGCTTTGCCAGCAGCACAACTCTCTTGGCTGCCCCTCCTCAGGGCTTAGTCCAGCCCCATCGCTGTGACAGCCACCTCTGATCCCACCCAACTGCCCCCGGTGCCATCGGGCAGAGCACGAAGCATCCAGAAGGCTCTCAGTCCTGGATAGCGCTGGCTCAGACCAGGAGGATGGAGGAGCCAGCGAGGGGGAGGGGGGAGGGCAGCCAAGAGGACCAGGGTGCCTCGGCGCTGGAGAAGGAGGGAGGAGCTGCAAGAAGGAGGACGGCTGAAGCTCTGCAGTGACATGTGGCGGGAAGTGAGGGTCAAGCTTCGGGTGATCGTGGACAGCAAGTATTTCAACCGTGGGATCATGATTGCCATCCTAGTGAAACACCATCAGCATGGGGCATTGAGCACCACGAACAGGTAAAGCACCTCAGGGCACAAGGTGGGGCAGCATGGACTCCCCCCTCCTGCTGGGGGGTTATGGGCCTTGCTAAGCAGCTGATGCAACTTGGTGGAGGCAGAGACTGAGCAATTTGGACCTCAGACTCCAGGACAGATGGTCCCCAGCATGACTTTGGAAAAAAGCTTCAGGATCTTGCAGGGTCTCTTACTTTTCTTATACCTGTAATTAATCGCTTTCTCTCTCTCTCTCTGTGTATTTTCCTCTCACCTCTTCAATGCCTCTCTTTTTCCTCCTCCGTGGTCATTCATCCCACTGTTTTTCTGTTTTGCCCTATCTCCACATTCTGTCTGCTTCTCTCTCTGTCATCCTCGTCTCTTCCATCTTCCTCATCTCTCTCACTTGTTTCTCTCTTCATTAGCTTACTGAATCCTTAGTCTATGTGGTTAATTTAATGTGCCCTCTGGGGATGTCAGAGGCACTTCACCAGCATCTCAATTCAAATCCATCAGCTTGCTAGCCTTCCCAACTTAATTAAGAGATGTCTGAGCACATTCTATCTATACAAGAAGGCTAGGAAAGGCACCACCTCCAATCTCCAGTCATTTTTGGGGCTCAGGCTGCTTGAGCCTTTCCTTTACCCTGAGAGTAAGAAGTGATAGGTCAGACACAAGCAGCAGGTGTGGGCACAGGCTTGACTTTCACACCAGTAGTTTGCAGGCTCTGAGTCAGCCGTACACTTTATCCTAATGCCAGACCCGTGAGATGGAGAGGAATTGTGTGCCCTCATTTTATAGCTGGGAGACAGCGACTGTGTCTGCCCTGTGGTGCAGTGCCAGCGTCAGAGGGGGTTGAGCACGCCCGTGACCTTGCATCTGCATTGCTGGTTGGTAGCTCTGCTGCACTCTGCATTGAATAGTCCGTGCTGTACACCCACATCTCAGATCTATGCTGCCAGTCTGAGTGGGACCGAGATTCACTCCATGTGTCTGCCCAGATCACAAAATAAGAGATTGCTGCCCTACTGAGATGCTGGCTGTATTGAAGCTCTGGAGCCAAGGTGATGTCTAGTCCTGAGCACAGTCTCAGGCAGCAAAGAGACAGGCAGTGAGCCCAGTTCAAGCAAGGCACTCAGATTTGTCCTGTGCTGTATCAGTATGAAGATGCCTTCAGACCCAGAGTACCTTAAATTCCCTGTTTGAGGCAACACAGTGTCTGAGGCAGTATTTGAAGCCTCAGATGTCTGGATCCCACCCACGTATCAAGCTTTAAACCAATTTTCAAAGCCCAGCTAGTTTCTGATACAAGGCTGTGACACCTTAATTTGATCCCAGAATTCAAAACTGCACTGGCTGCTTCAGTACCAGAAAAATACTGGCAGGAGCCCAGAAGAGAGGAGAATGAAGAAGACGCTGGAGGGGTTGACTCATGGAAATAGATAAAAAAGAGCAAAGTATTTATCACGTAGCAGAGAGATGACTAAGGGCTGGAGCCCAGGACAATTTGAAAACTGCCCACTGGTAATTTAAAGATGTGATCACTAAGCAGGGAGAGCCATTGTTCATCCTGGTTTAATGGACACAGTGTGAATAATAGTTTGACAGAAGAATACTTGAGCTGGAGATAGAGAATTCGCTCTCGTGTTCTGGCTATTGTATGTGCAGATTTAAGCCCTTCCAGGATGCCTCTGCTGTGTTTGTACAGCCTGCAGCAGAGTAGGATCTGCCTCTGCAGCCTTGGGGTTTCTAGTAGCAGGTTCTTAATAATAGTCCTTAAAATTGTACTATCACTTTTTATCCATAAGTAGTTGGGAAAAGCTTATAACCCTGCATGCTGTTTCTACCAGAAGAGCTGTCAGCCAAACTGATCATAGCTGAAAAATGTGGTGCAGCCTGTTTATTCAAAATGTGTACTGAATTCTGTTATCCTGGCACAAGAAGACTGAAACATATTCGGGACATACCATGAATTTTGAGTTCTTTTCTGTCAGCAGTTAATTCAGACATTTGTACCTCCCTTGGGTCTCCTCAAGCTTTTCTCAAACCATGCCATCAGTACATCTTAGACTGCTGCTTCATTGCCTACTTATTTCTCCTTTCTTTCTCTTTTTCCTGTTGTCTTTTCTCCCAAAAGCAGAAATTTTCACAGAACAAAATCCAGCAAAGCCCCTCTGCCCACCAGGATCTGTCATTTGCAGGGTGACACCATCCTGTGAATGAAGAAACTTCTGTTGCTTCAGCTGTTTCATCATGTGATGTCTTCTGACCCAGAGCTAATGCCTATGGACACCTCTTGAGCTTTTATTTTCTGGTACTTGGGCTATCACAAGCCCAGCCACCCTCTAGGTTCATACCTGGCTGGGCAGCTCATGGCACGTGTGTCAGCAGCTTGCCACTCCACTTTTTTATGGGCTGTTCACCAGCAAGCTGACCAAAGCACCCACAGCCATCAGGTTAAGGGGTGAGGCACAAGTTTCAGGTTTATAAACACAGGAACTCAGGGGACAGAGCACATGCATGAGTGCTGCCCAGTCTTGACCAGCAGACAGAAAGTCATGAATTTTAACTGTTTGTTATAATTCAGGGGTTTAATATTCATGGCGGTTTTCTTCCAGGAGACTTGACCTCAACAACTCAAATAACTTTTACTCATATTCAAATGACCTTGGAATTTGGCTTAGTTTGGCTTATTCATCTGGTCCTGATTGTGTGGCCAAGGCAGCTTCCATCTGCATGTATATTTCTTGAGAGGGAAGTCAACACATTTTAGGAGAAACTGCATTTCTATGAGTCATTTTTAATCCACGATCTTATAACAAGATATCATTTGTAAATAGCTATGTTTATTTAAATCCATCGGTTTGCAATATACCATGTAATATTCTCAGTATTAGGCCTTTAGATATTGCTGAGACATTGCATAAGCCAAGCCCCATCATTTCAAGCTTTGTCCTGCTTGAAATAGTTTTAGCAGTTCTTCAGATCTGCCTCTATTTGGAAATGTCTATTTTTAAAATCCAGTGTAGAAAATATTAGATTCTTGTGGCTGCCCAGAAGAATTCTTTTAAGAGGCTTATTTTTTTCTTAATATTCACAGTGGGTCTGGTGCTGCTGACTTTTCTCCCTTATTCAGCATGAGAATGAAAAGCTTGTCCCAGCTGAATCTCCCAGACTGCCTTTCTCATCATGTATTTCTTGAATGGCCTGTTGGACTCAAGCCTCTCTGCCATTAGCAGCCATTTTAGACAGCTGAGTGACTTGGTTTATCTTCTCCAGTATCTACTTACAGCTTTCCTTCATACATCAAATCAGTACTTTATGAGGTCTCTATGTGTGGATTAGGTGATGATCCCCTGTTTCCTAACTAGACCCATCCTGTGGATCAGTACCCTCATATCCTTTAGCCGGTGTGATTTCACTTTATCCCAGCATTTATTGCATTCACAAGTTTGTATTTTACAGTTATTGCTTCTCTTTTTGTTATTTGCTCCTTGTCAGAAACATTCAGCAAATGTCCGACCCAGCTCATCATGCTGACGTTTAGTGAGGATGGAACAGTCTCCCTGGAGTGGTGATGAAACCACACTACCTCAGCCTTGGAGAACCAGAGTATAAAAATCATGTAATCCTGCATTGGCTGTGGGGTGGTGATTAAACTTATGTAAAATTTGGGATGTTCTATAGCTGATTTTTATGGCTCTTCTAATTATTGCCAAGTGACTTTGAAATTGTGAGTAAAAATAGACAGGCTGGAGAGATCTCTTTATGGAATGTTCCTTTTCCGTGATCTCATCACAGAGGCGGTGATGTGTAGGTTCAGTAGGGCTGGTCTGCATAGGTCACATCAATTACTCTTCAGTTTCTAGACAGTTGCAAATTTACTCCTGGTTAGGAGAAACTTTTTTCTGCGGGGGCTTCATGGGGATCTGTATTTCCTTAGCCTTTCCTCTGATACAGGAGTTTCTGTCTGCTGCCAGATAATGGACTAATTATATTTTCAGTCAAATCTGGCAAAAGAGCTCCAAAGTTAGTAAGAAATTGAAAGGGAGAAAAAAGCTGAGCTGCTGCCCTCTATTGCCCCAATTCTAATTTCTGATCATGGGACAGGAGTGCTGAAATAAATCTGAATCATATCTTTTACTCTCAGTATTTGATCTACTTTGTTAGAGACAGGGGACTTTATTCCACAAAGATGTGAATTAGATCGTTTCATGGATTGGGAAAGAGATCCATACACAGGATAGATTAACCATTCTGGTTAAAACACTGGCTCTGGACATGCCTTGCCCCCTGGGATCTCTGCCCCTTCAAGCCATCCTCCTTACCCCAATACTGAGTTCTCATAATGTTTAAGTTTCACTTCTAGTGTGATGGGTAAATCAGTCTGTCCTGTCTTGGCAATGGGAACAGACTGCTGTTCCCATTGCCAAGACTGTGGGGAGATTTCTGGTGTTCCTTTCTTTTTCTTGGACTAAAGTAGCCTTGAGCTCATTTCTTTCCTTGGGGATTCTTCACTGTACAGTTTCTAGGTAAACCTGGGAGGAGGAAGGGTTTAGATGCTGAATGCCTGAATGCTGTCTGTGGAAGCCTGGGGAGACCTCACAATTGCAAGGTGACACATCCACTGTGTTGGAGAGCCCATGTGTTGGTAGGAAGAAAAGGAGAGAACCAGTTTTCCCCTTTGCTTGTCCTCTTCATCAAGTTCTCACTTCCCTGGCCAGAGACAGTCCCAGACACCTGCCTTGTCCATTGTCACTCCCAGCCACCCTGCCCTAGGAACAAGGACATGGCCACACAGGACACAGCCCCCGGTGAGCCCCACCCTGCAGCCTTGGCCTCCAGCTGAGGCTCTGTGCACTCTGTCAAATTAGCTCTATCTCCAGAAACGACTGCAATGCTGGATCTGCCTTAGTGCCTTTCCATCTGGCTCCTCTTTATCACCTCTTTTCTTTTCCTGAGTTCATTTCTTTTGTGTTGCTCCTCCTTTCCCAGCATTTACTTCTTTGCTTCGCTGTTTAAAACAACTCTTTCATTCTCAACTTCTTGTGGGTGCTAGTGAGTTTAAATTTTTTCTAGCTTTGTTTTTGATTTCTCTTTTTCTGCTTTTATCTCTGCCTATCCCTTCTTTCTGTCTTTCTCTCTCTGCCTAGTCCTTCCTGTGCCTCTGTCTAGGAAAGATGCTTTGCTGGGGCTGATTGATGGTCCATTAGAAACAGATTAACAGGTGAGGATTGACTAGGGAAACAGATGTCAAGGAGAGAAGGAGAGACAGAGGAACAGGTGACCTTTTCCACAAGCAAGATGCAAGCATGGTTTTTCAAACATCAGTTGTTCCCTACAAGAGCAGAAGAGAATGTATGGAAAACAGAGAGGAGGATAAGCCATCATCATAACCTGTTGCTTTTTTGCATTGCTTATTTTCACTGACATAATGGTTTGATTCAGACTGAAACTGGCATCTCAGTTTAACATACAGACCTCATGTTCTCAGCAACTGTTACTGCTGGGTCTTGGTGAAATGATCTTCGTCTCTCCCTCCCCACATGCACTTGCTCATTCCTTCTCTCTCTTCTCTTATTTCCACTCTTTTCTCCATAATTTTCAGGGTGGTTTTGCTTTTCAGATGTAACTATGGATGAAAATTGATCCATCTCCACTTTTCTTCATTTTAAAGACATGGACTATTTTAATAAAAAGCTGCAATGAGGAGTGCAGGAAATTAACAAAGGGCATGGGAAGCCAGAGATGTGAGGAGCAGTTTCCAGATCAGTTGTTCACCTGGAAGGATATTGGCCCCTCAGAGCAGGGGTTAAAGCAGACCCCAGCTGCAGGCAGAGAGCCCGAACCAGAACTGCATTCCTCCCTCACTTCTCTTTCCACCAGCTGCATGGGTAACAGGCATGGGCAATGCAAAGGCCACCCTTCAGCAAAACAGCAATTTTGCAGACCATGGGGAGAGACCATGACTTCCCTTCCTCCTGGGCACTAATATTGATTTCATGCTAAAAATATTGGCTCTGACCTGAAGGGACTCACTTTTTTGCTTCCACAGGGCCAGGAATGTCTGTCCTCTTTTGCTCTCTACAACAGGCATTTGCAGTTTTCTTGTTCCCATCCATTTTATGTGATGCTTAAAAGAGTTGCTTGGTGGTCAGGCAGAGCTCAGACCAATGCAAAGGAAGATTCACCCTCTTTATTTTTCAACAGTCATCTTGTGACATTCTTGGATTTTTCACCTTGTGCACTTGCCTTTCTCCTCTTCCTGACCATTTCTCTGTATTCTTCCACCCTGTCCTCCTCTCCCTGTCCCTTACAGATAGGTTTTAGCAGTGTGGTCCTCCTTGCTGTTGTCTTGTCTAGTTTGATATTTTCTTGGGTATTTATTGAGACCCCTCTGAGGACAGAGGCATAAGAGTGATGGAGCAAGACTAGGAAGCTAATGCATACAAGGGTTTAGTGGGGAAAGGGGGAGAGAAAAATGGGGAAGTGAAAAAATAGAGGGGAAAGGGGCAGATTGGTGCAGTGATGTTTAGATGGAGAACTGCTTTCCAGTCATTTAAAGGTTTTCAAAATTTCAGGGAAAAAAAAACAAAAAGCACCAACTACCTGTGGAAACCTTAGAGGAAGAAATTCTTGAAGGAAGAGGTTGACTGCAAATCAGCCAGTTTTGCTCTCCTTCAAGAAATACTCAAATTCTTTGCCCAAAATAAAGCAGCCTTGAGCCAGGGGGACGGGATCTGAGGTGGGATGTAGGAGATGCTTGGTCAGCCTTGGCTGTGTGAATGGTTGTGATGCTCCTGGTTGCCTCTAGTAAAAAAAGTTGTTAGAGATCTAATCTATGATGAAGTTAGCAAATCTGCAAAGGAATTGGAGTGCAAGTGACGTTATCCAGCTCCACTCCAGTCTCACCCAGGAAAATTTGCAACTCCCTGCAAACCGTGTTCCCTGGGAATGGTAACACTTTATTTTCCATCATTTCAGGGCTCTTTCAGTTCTGACTCTCTGAATTTGCATTCTCTCTAGCCAGAGGAATTGACCAACATCTTGGAGATCAGCAATGTTGTCTTCACAAGCATGTTTGCCCTGGAGATGATCCTGAAGCTTGCTGCTTTTGGTCTCTTTGATTACCTCCGCAACCCCTACAACATCTTTGACAGTATCATCGTCATCATCAGGTGACAAGGGCCTTGGGGACCAGCTGAAGTACACACAGAAAAGAGTACCACAGAGCTTGCAGAGTATTTCAAAAAGGATTTAGCAGCTACACTGAGAGGAGCTGGGCTGATGCACAAGGCCAAGGACTGGGAGACCAAGATGTCTTTTCTCAATGCTTGGTGTTGGTGCTATGGAAGCCACACAGCATTTCTGTCCCTTGGTTCTCTCCTCTGTAGAGTGGAGGCAGTTGCAACTTGTTAAGTTCACAACAAATGTTAGCTGTGAAATATTTTGAAAATGCACAAATTGAAGATGTTAAAAAGGTTTAAAGTGTGACAAAAGAACTTGTCTTGCTGGAATTTGATGCTGCAAGCCTTTCTTCATTCCTGCAACATGTACTGCCCCGTTCATGTTCTTAAGGCATAAATGCAGCTTTCAACATACAAGGATAAGCCTGTAGTTCATACTTCTGCCTTGCTCAGGCAGATTTTCTCTCTCATCCCTTTGTACTGCTGAAATAGGGGTCTCCTCGAGCCAGGTTTCTTAAGCTCTTGGAGATCTATTTCACACCCAAGATAGCTCAGCTACCTTAGAAGGCATAAAATCAGCAGGATGGCTTCTGTGCTGGTGTTGAAAACAAAAAGGTTTGAATAAAAGGCAAAATAACAAAACTCTTTACAGAGAAAAACCGAGCCAGGTGCAAGAGGTCCTCCTGCCCCTGGTGAAACACCTCACAAAAGCGATTAGTTTATTTGTTCTTTTTCTAGTAAATTGCTCAGGCCGGACTTTTTGGCTCCTGTCCAATTAGCTATCCTTAAGTTTGAGGTGAAGTCCCCCAGGTCCTATGAGATGTCTTTTCACCTAATTGAGGAGAGAAACTTCTGGGCTTATTTCCTTTTTAAGGGAACAAAAGATAGTTTTGTCATTCCGTTAACAAGGGGCACATTCCTATATGCCGCCAATGCCAAAGTGAAGACTTGGCATTGTTATTCCTTGTTTTCCTCTGTTTGCTCACTTGTATTTTGTTCTGTCCCTCGTCCTTGCCCTGCCTGTCCCACAGCATCTGGGAGATCATTGGCCAGGCAGACGGGGGCCTGTCCGTGCTGAGGACGTTCCGGCTGCTCCGCGTGCTGAAGCTGGTGCGGTTCATGCCGGCGCTGCGCCGACAGCTGGTGGTGCTGATGAAGACTATGGACAACGTAGCCACCTTCTGCATGCTCCTCATGCTCTTCATCTTCATATTCAGGTGAGCAGGCAGTCAGCTCACGGTGTGGCTCATGGGGACAGCAGCTTCAGAGCACGACTGCATTGCTCGCCCATTGCTCCAGGGCAAGACAGTTCTGACAAATATTTATTTTTTCATAAGGGCTGAACTTGCTCCTGCCTTAAATTGGATTCAACAGCTGATGATTTTGGCCTGGACGGGGTGGTGAAATACTGCCAGCAAATGCAGACCTTAAGCATAATGTCCCATTACAGGATAGGTGAATTCTCCTGCTAATCAGCACTAGCTACAGCAGCAGTTCAGTCTGGAGGCTGATGCTGGCAGACGAGCAGCAGGAAGCAGCCAAGAAAGTTGTCCGTGCATGCCATGGATGCCCTCATAGCAAGATGAAGACATATGAGAGCAAAAAGGACAATAGAAAGGACAGATCTGACTGACAGGTTGGAGGGAATATATGAGCTCTGAGTCAGAAGAGATGGAAAGCAAATTTTTTGGTGACCTACAGGGTTGCAATATGTAGTTCCTTCTTCACAGATAGCTCCCAGTGGTCTGATTGTGTTGCTGTACCCCTTGCTGCTGTGATGTTACATTAGATTTTCATGAGAAGATAATTACTCTGATGAGTTCATTGTGGTGGCAGAAATATTTATATTTGACATCATCTTGTTCCAAAGCATCCTGGGAATGCACATCTTTGGTTGCAAGTTCAGCCTCAGGACAGACACAGGAGATACAGTTCCTGACCGGAAGAATTTTGACTCCCTGCTGTGGGCCATCGTCACCGTCTTCCAGGTGAGCCCACTTTGCTCTCTGTGGGTGGGCCAGGGCAAAGTGAAGAGGGTCAGGAGATGCTTGTTCCTCACTGAGGAGCTCTGCACTGACTCCTGACAGCACAAAAGGTTGTGGAGGAAGAGCAATTGCGTATTGGAGCCAAAGACTGGTGTATATCTCAAACAGGGGACCTTCCTCTTTCCCAGGAGACAGCGTGCAAAGGTCATTCCTGCTGTGACAACTCCCAAGTTTAACATTCTCACCACAGCCCGTGACTCTCCTAATGGCTGTTCTTGCTTCTTCTTGCTCAGCTAAGGTGTTTGGTGCAGTGCCAGAGCTGGACAGTGACAGTGGGTGTGTGTTAATGGGGAAGGTCAGAGGCCTGGTCTGCCCCTGATGTGCATTCTCTGACTGTCCTTTTCTGGGAATATGATTCATGTTCTTCCTTCATGTTTTCTATCTTTCTCATCCTCTCTTGCAGATCCTGACCCAGGAAGACTGGAATGTTGTACTCTATAATGGCATGGCCTCCACCTCACCATGGGCTTCCCTCTACTTTGTGGCTCTCATGACATTTGGGAATTATGTACTCTTCAATCTTCTGGTGGCCATTCTTGTGGAGGGATTCCAGGCTGAGGTGAGCTGCCACCAAGGCTTCATCAGAAGAGGAATAGAGGTGCTAAAAAGGGACGCTTTTTGACACTTTGAGGATACTGGACTGGAGGACTTAGAGAATATCACCCCTCTGCAATTCCACTCAAGAGATAACCCTTGTTAGGGTAGTATTCCATTAAGCAAAAGAAAAAAAAAAAGAGTGTTATTCCTTGCAAGGAAAAAGGCTCTCTGGAAGGGGATTCTTGATTTCTGTTCTGCGTAACACAGCAGAACCCACCTTAGGGTGAGCCCTTTACCCATCCAAAAGCAGCAGTGGGGTCTATCAGCCATCCCAAATCACAGAAGACTCTTTCCAGTGATCACACGATGCCTGACTGCCAAGGACAATTCTGCAGTTGTTCCAGAAATGAAAGACAAAAACAAATGGTCTCTTGTGTTTGAGTTTCCAACTCTGAATCTGTGTGTTCCAGGGTGATGCCAACCGGTCTTACTCAGATGAAGATCAGAGTTCTTCAAACATGGAGGAGTTTGATCAATTCCAAGAGGTCCAGGAAGGCTCAGGTACAATGGCTCAAACATTCTTACTTGCTTGGGTCCTACTGCTGTTTGGTGAGAAACCTAAAAGCAGATTATGCAGAAAATTTACTCCCACTTCTGAGAACTTGCCAGTTTTTATTTTGAACTTTATACCAGTTTGTGGTGTTATTTGTGGAAAAACAGAGACATGTTGGCATCCTGAGGAATGTGGTAGCTAAGTAGAACAGTTCTTGAATGACCTCCAGAACAGCAACTGGAAGTGAGAAGTGAGGCTGTCTCTGGTTATCTTCAGGGTCACTGTTTCAGGAACACTGTATCCAAATCTGAAAGCCACATTTGGAGAAGGGATACCAAGACGGCAAAAAGGACTCAGGCAAATCTGGAAGCCTTGCCTCATAGTGAGAGACTAATGAAGCTTAGAGAAATCAGGAAAGTTACTTGATCACTCTCTCTGTAGTTGTCAACCAGAAGGAGGGGGTTGTGGTGGTAGATAGCTCTTTAATTGAGCAGAAAAAAGCATAATGAGATTGGAAAGGTCGGAAACTCAAGCTAGACAAATTCAGGCTGAAAAAAAGCCGTATATTTTCAAGGAGAGATAATTAACAGTGGGAACAACCTGAGTAGAAGCTGCCTGGTAAGGTCTCTATCCCTCAAAGACTGAAAGTCTTTCTACAAGAGGTATTATACATCAAACAGGACTTGGTGGCAGGGAGCAGTGAGAGCAGCTTGCTCTGCAATGGGTGGTGAGCCAGGAGTTGAAGGGGACAGAGAGCCAGGCAGGAGGGCAGGGGCCATGCTGCACACTCTTGCACAAGGTGAGCAGAGCAAGTCCACTGACATTAGTAAGGATCTGCCAATGGTTCAGTAATTACCAGGCAAACCCGCAGTGGTGAGGAAGGTCTAAGGTCAAGCTGAGTCCAGTCAGCAAGACAAGATCAGGATCAGCAAGGTGCAAGGACAGGCACAAACATACCCACAGCACAACTCAGACAAGCACCACGGGCACATTTCTGAGCATAAATGCAGCTCCCACAGCAGGGAGCAGTGGCTCCAGTTTTTGGCTCACAGTTTTTTCCTGCAACTAAGCTCTTTTCAAAGCAGTCCTATCCTGAGTTGCATGGCTGCACTCTATCAGAGCTTGTGCTGAATGCAGGCAGTCAAACCCCTGAGATGGCAGAGGAGGAAGAGGTTACAGAGGTGTTAGTGGACTTGTGGCTGTCTGTCATGCAGATGTGCATAGGTGACCTTCATTATGCAGTAAGTCAAACAAAAATGATTGCTCCAGTCCTTTCAGGCATTAAAATTCAACACCCCGTCCTTTCCATGCATCTCAAAAAATGCTGATGGTCATCGACAGGACTTAAGATTTCCCTCAAAAGTGTCCTAGATCTTAAAGGTCAAGGATCAGTCATTTGAAGAAGGGCAGTGTAGTAGGATAGACTGGGATGCAGTTTTTGTATGCAGTTTGATTGCAGGAATTTTAAGGTGACCTCAGTTCATGGATGGCTGTGGCTATCCCTGTATCTTAGTCTCTTGCCCAATGTTTCAGCCTAACTGCTTTAAGTAGCCAGTCTGACAGCTGGTGGAATTTGTTCAGACCTGAAGATGCTGGTGTCTGCTCTTGGCATGCAGAAGCATGCTCTTGTCCCTCTGTTTGCCTTCATGCTCTGACTGTCAGTCTGAGGCTGCCTGGCCACCACTCTGCTCGTCTGTCTGTCCCCAAGGAGAGATGTGGTTGGTTTTGGAGGCTGAGGAAATTACTTTAAAGCCTTCCCAGCTTGCACCGCCTTTGTCGCCATACCCTAAATCAGAGAAATTGATGTTGATTGGTGCTTAAGGGCTAACAGCTAATCTGTTAGCTGTTGTTAACATGCTAAACTGCTTAGGCATCAAAACTGTCACTGGATAGCGAGGAACCCAACTTCTTCTTTCCTCATTCTTCTTTCTGCATCTTTCCACTCAGATCCCAAGCTCTGTGCAATTCCTGTGACACCTAATGGGCACCTGGACCCATCCTTGCCCTCTTCCAACCCACCAGTGGCTTCTGGGGGGGTCACCAACTCTTCCCGCAACTCACTGCAGCTTGACCAGATCCGAGTCGCTGTTGGCTCCCGGAAGAGCAGTGTGATGTCCCTGGGCAGAATGACTTATGACCAGCGGTCCTTGGTGAGTGAGGGAGTAGAAATGTGTGTCATGCCCTTCCTTTGAAGGCCAAGCACTTTGTTGGTTTTCTGCCATCATCTGGGGATTTCTGGGGAGGATTGCCCTGCTGCTGTAGGCTTCTGACACAACTCTATTGCCTGTCTTTAGAATCCAGGTCAGTTCACATTGTTTTTCTAAATTTCCAGATTTTTGAAGTCTATTTCCAAATTAGTTATCTATATTCCTTTGAGTGTGGGAGAGGGAGAACACCAAGAAGACAGTCTCCCTCTTACAGTGGAACATGTTTTTCCTCCTTGCCTTTTCCTTGTTTTCCTAGAATAAAGGACACAAAATGTTGCCTTGAGTTAAGAAGGGATGGCAGAACCACCAAGTCCTATTACAGATGGGATTTTATTAGAGCTTTTGTAACGGTGGAAACCTTGTCTTTGAGCTCCCCATGGCCCATTCTGCTGCCCCATAGCACTTCCCCAAGCATGCAGGTCTAACTAGTGCACCTCAGACCTGCCAGCAGTAATATCAGCTTCTGGGCTTCCTACCCACTGGCATACACAGCTCTGGGGAGTGCCTTGGGTTCATGCCCCTGTTATTTCCAAACAGGGAGTGCTAGCAGCCATGTACTACATGATACCTTGCTGATGTGCTTGGACTGGGCTGTAACCAGCAAGCCTGTTTCTCTCATTTCTCCCTTTTACTAAGACTGGACTCAAAGATGGTGTGTCAGGTGATCCATCACCCTGTACCTTGTGTTATCCTTAACCCCAGCACGGTGTAAAAAGCTGCCAGTCAGATTCTTTGAGAACTTCACTCTTGCTCTGTGCTGGTATAAGTAACAGTATCAGGCACCTGGCCTTTGGCTTTATTACTTACCTTCCCTGAAAGTGCTTTGCACACAGATGGTGCTATAAAGTAATCACAGTCAACACCGTTGCTAACTCATTACCAATTTATTGTCAGATTTACTGAGATTGCTGCTGAATTCCCACCATGCAACTTGCTCAGTGTCTGATAAATGGCAGCCTTCTGGCTTAGGGGCTCAGGGAGCAGTCTGTGGTCTGAGAGTGGAGCACATGCTCCCTCCTTGTGCCCGAGTCACTGAGTCCCCATCCCACTCTTACAGTCCAGCTCCCGCAGTTCCCACTACGGCGCCTGGAGCCGCAGCGGAGCCTGGGGAAGCCGTCGCTCCAGCTGGAACAGCCTGGCCCGGGGACACAGCCTGAAACACAAACCTCCTTCGGCTGAGCACGAGTCCCTCCTGTCTGGGGAAGCTCACAAGGTGGCAGAAGGGGAGCCGGATGGGACAGGAAGGGTGCTTCATCACCGCCGGACACTCTCGCTGGATAACAAAGGCTCCTGTGACCTGCTGGAGCTGGCCTCGGTCCCTTCTGGCCACAGAGTGACCCACAGGCTGGGAGCACCGCCTGGGGCCAGTGAGCATCAGGACTGCAATGGCAAAATGCCCAGTATTGTCAAGGAGATCTTCCCAAAGATGAACAACCACAAAGAACGGGGAGAGGATGATGAAGAAATAGATTATGTGAGTGCTTGGTGGAGGATTCTGGGGTTACATCACAGTGCTCTGGGATACCCCAAATCCATCCTCAAATTTCAGTTTCCTTGCGTGTGGATGGGAAAGCTTGCAAAGGTGCTTTAGGAGAGCTGGAGGACAGCTGGAGGACTAAATGCAGATAGAACTTTCTAGGCACAGACAAGCTCACACCACGTTGTCAGGCTGCTTGCAAGGCAGGTGGGTGGTGGGAGGAAGGCAGATGTGCGGTGTACACATGGTCAGTCAGAGGCTGTTATTTCAGAGCACTGCAGCCAGTGATTTCTACAAGATAGGGGAGGTTAGGCTGTGCAGGAGTGAGAGTTTTGCGCGGGGAACATCGGCAGACCAGAGCAGGAAGCACAGGCACCACAGGCAAGGCAAGTGGGTTTTGTGGTATCAGCCTGTGGGACAGCAATCTGTGAGCAGACCAGAGAGTGGAAAAAGTGGAGTGAGGGTCAGTAGAAATTTGAACAGACATAAATTTCTGTATGAAATTCTCAGCCCAAGTGCCAACAGAAAGCCTTCTTGTCCTGGCTTCTTATTTAGCTGAGGTAGGGAGGAAACATTGCCCTCATGTAACACAGTCCCTCTAACACCTCTAAGAAGGCATCATGGGACAGCATCCTCCTCTAGAAGGGACACCAGCAGTTTTATTTTCATGATCTGGGGAGGCAACCAGACGCCAAGAGGTACACAAGCCCTGGCAAAGCAGCTTCTACCTTCTTTTCCATGACTTGTTGCCTTTGAGTTGATTTTCTCAGTCAAGGGATTAAAGAAAAGCAGGTAGTGGTGCATTTGAGTCAGATGTGAAAGGAAAAATATCTCTCTCAGGCAAGTGGCAAGGTGACCAGTGGCAATTGCTTCTGCTGCATCCCTACAGAGCCTGTGCTTTCGCATCCGGAAGATGATGGAAGTCTATAAGCCAGACTGGTGTGAGTTACGGGAAGACTGGTCCATATATCTCTTCTCTCCACAGAACAGGTTTGTGCGGTTTTTGCCATGAGAGGGTTGAGAAGATGGGGCCGATTCTGCTGCTGTGCTGGCCATATCCCCTGGTGCTAGCTGGCAACTTCAAACTTAGCAGCTGAGAATGTGTATTTTCTCCTCTGCTATCCCTTCTACAGCCAAAAGGCATTTCTTTTCCTAGATTGTGGCAATGAAAGGAAAGTTGAGCATCCTAAATAGCTATTGTGATCTTCCCTCCCTTTGGAGCATCCCGTTTTTATTTTCTGTAATCATAAATATTTATAGCAAAGCAAGGCAAGGAATACTAATGGTAACACAAAGAGGATAAGGAATGTATTATTGATGACTCCATAATACTGATATTTCCTCCCCTGGTACCAGAATAGCATCTTCATTTAATTTACAGCACCAGTACCAACTTACCAGCAGTTATGTCACACCTTTTAGGGTAAAGTTAGAACTCTTCTTGCCTAAAAAAAGGAAATTTGGGTTGAATTCTTCCTGTTAAAGAGATATCACCAGGAGAAAATGTCCACGTACCCCAGCTAGCATTATTGTCACCCATTCATATTGCCCCTTGAAAAGAAAGGGCTTTCATTTTAGGTCACGAGGGAGAGCATTTTTTGCTCTGTGTGACGCCTGTGTTAACGTACACAGTGTCTTTCAGAAGTGTGGTCCCCACATCTGCCAACCTACCTGCCTCTCCTGAGCTTTCAGCATGTGGCCTCTTTGCTGTGGAGGGGTACAAAGTGTGAGTTTGAGAGGAAAACTGGAATTCAGCCTCGTAACAAGGCAGGAGGGGAGCACAGGGTCATAGTGGTTAGGATACCACTCTGGCACTGGAGAAATCAATGGAGGTTCAGCACATTGCTCTGCCCTTGCTCTGCTCCAGGCTCTCTATGTGACCATTTTCCACCCTGGGCTATTGCCACTCCAAGGGACATCAGTGTCAGAGATAGGAAAGCTGCTATATCAGAGCCCAGTTTTGGCCAGAACACTTAATTCTGTGTCCTCTTTGCTCCTAAATCTGTTCTGCCCAAGGCATAGGTGCCTACTGGAACTCTCTTGCAGGTTTCGCCTCCTCTGCCAAACCATCATTGCTCACAAGCTATTTGACCACGTAGTGCTGGCCTTCATCTTCCTGAACTGCATCACCATTGCCCTGGAAAGACCCCAGATTGAACACAGAAGCACGGTGAGAACCATTACCTGTCACCCACTTTATAGCACAACCTCTGACAGTGGTTCCTGAGTGTTCCTGGTACTGCTATGATCTCTGGAAGAACTTGAGCATTAAACACCTGCTCCAACTCATCTGTTCAAATACCTAAATATTAGTAATTGACATAAATATGTGTTTCCCCTGCAAGCTCTTGTAATGGGGCAACCCACTTTATAACACAGAAAGCCTAGTTCCTTCTGTCTTGGAAAGTAAGTGTCTCCTGCAGGAGCCTGCATAAAAGGGATGAATGGCACAAGGGACAAGGAGTGGAACTAAAAGATAGAAGTAACTTCCATGCTGTAGGAATGGCACATCATCATTCATGTATGCTGCTCTTGAGCTATCTTGGAGGTGGCTCAAGCTGGCAAGTGAAATTACTTTTTCTGCTTGTCTGCCTTAGCTGACTCCCAGACTTTGCTGCACTTGGACACAATCAGTGGTCTGTGCTCAGCAGCTCTTTGGGAAGGAGTGCCAGGTCGGTGCAGCAGGTTAGGCCTGAGCAGCACTGACAGAAAAGGGCAGAGGCTGCCTTGAAACCAGATCTGCAGGATGCAAAAAAATCCCATCCACTATGGTCTGGCAGAGCTGCATAGGATCCTGTCCCAGCCAAGGTGCATGAGCTGAAATCTGCCTAGCACTGACCTCTGCCAAGAACACCTCCCTTATTTCATATACTTTCAGACCCTTCACAGGAATGCAAATATATCAAGATCATCAGAGGGGACTGACAGAGTAACAAGAAGTAGTCAAAATACATTTAAGGTCTTTCTCTGTTTTGTTTTTTTTTTTTGTTTATTTTTTTTCTAGGAAAGAATCTTTCTCACTGTGTCCAACTACATTTTCACAGCAATATTTGTAGCTGAGATGACACTGAAGGTAAGTTACTGGAGAACAGCTCAGAGCCTTTTTCCAGTGTCAAACACTGTTCATGTTTGCTCAGCACCATTTTAAAATGTGTTCATCTTTTTGGTGTGCCAGTCCTTCCCTCTACCCTTATAAAGGCTGATACTGCCTGGGGTTCAGTCCCCTCTTGTTAGGCATAGAGGAGATGTTTATTGTAGGAATTAGATCCAGTTGGATCTTAGTATTCACGAAGGATATCTGGCATTCGAGTATGGATTTTGTAATGATGTCAAATGTCCGTTCCCTTTCTCCTGGAGCAAGAACGGGGGACATTACAACAATATTAATGACATGCTCAAAGTTGAGGTAATTATTCAATAGATGGCAAAGTACTTTGCATCAAGCAGAAAACCTTGTTATTCCCTTCTCATATTTGGGAAAAAGTCCTAAAACTGTGCACTAAAATTCACATCTGAATTTTGACCGTGATTTGTAGTATGTTAGTATCTCCCCATGACCACCAATTTCTCTAGCACCCACTGTTTTTGAGAACTGCTGACAAATAAATTACTCCTTTAAGAGCCAAAGTATGGATTTGGTGCCTGACTTTACCTCCCACGTGATCTCTGAACCAGGAGGCTTTCCCCAAGTCTCTCTGGTGTGGCAGGGAAAGGTTTCCTGTGCGTCCCCTACAGTGTCACGTTACTCAGGGAGGCAGAAAAAAGGTGTTTTCCTTCACAGACATCCAGGTGAAAGGAAAACATAATGAGATGACACTTCAGTGAGGAGTTGATAACTATTCCCCCTCCTCCCATTCTCTCCATAGTTGCCCTCTACCAGGTAGCATAGGAGCCATTTCACCCCCTCTTCTCTCCCCTCTCTTCCAGGTGGTCTCTCTAGGCCTGTATTTTGGGGACCAGGCTTATCTCCGCAGCAGTTGGAACATCTTGGATGGCTTCTTGGTCTTCGTGTCTCTCATTGACATTGTGGTCTCAGTGGCCTCTGCTGGTGGTGCCAAAATCCTGGGGGTGCTGCGAGTGCTCCGGTTGCTGCGCACCCTACGTCCCCTCCGGTCAGAACCCCACTGAGCCCTGCTGGGCCCCCTTCTCCCGCTGGTTATCCCCAGGAGGGGTCCCAGGGTCAGATCCAGCTGTGCCAGGCAAAGTGTGGTCTTTAACAAGCAGTAGGCCACAAGGAGGTCCCCCTTAGCCATATGAGTCTGATGCTGGAGGTACCTCATCAAAGACCAAATCCATGGGAGAGAAAAGGCTTTTGGATCATGGGGGAGGGATCTCCCCCGAGGGGTCACTGCACATGGAGACAGGAATCTGCTGCTGCTGAAAATGTTTAGCTTAGGTCAAACGCCCCTCCCCTGTCCCTCTGTCACCCTTCCCCTTCCTTCCTTTCCAGAGTTATCAGTCGAGCCCCTGGTCTGAAGCTGGTGGTGGAGACCCTCATTTCTTCCCTCAAGCCCATAGGAAACATTGTCCTCATCTGCTGTGCTTTCTTCATCATCTTTGGCATCCTGGGCGTGCAGGTAGGTTGTTACTGTCCATCAAACAGCCCTTGAGCCCTCACCCCACGGGCACCTGTACCCCCAGGTCCTGTAACAGACACAGACAGCCAAGCAGAGCAGGAGAGACAGTGAAGCCAGTGAATTTTCTGTGTTTACCCTCTTCCACAAGTCATCTCCATAATGACCCAGCCTTTGGCAAGCACAGACAGGTGCTCAGCAGGTGCAGGCATTGCTGGACATGAGAGACAGGAGTCAGTGCTCGCACCTGGCAGCAGCTGGGTCAGGTTTTGGGTCAGTGTCATAGCGAGAGCGCAGGGCTGGCACAGCACAGGGCTCCCTGGACCCACCCATGTCTCCCCACAAGGGCAAGCAGCTCAGTGCCTGCTCGCATGAACCCTGCCCCCTGTCAGCTCTCTTTCTCCCCCTCACTCTCAGCCCTAAATCCACCCACAAACTTCTTTAATTTTTTAATTTAGTCCTCCTTATTTTTGGCTGTTGCATTGCAGAGGAGCAAGGGTGTGGGCGTTACTTCCATCTCAGGGAATGCGCTATACTTAGTTTGCTCTGATGCATCTGTACAAATGCACAATCCAGTACCTTCCATATGGGGAAAAGAGCCCTGGGCAGAAGAGCCACAGAAGTGCAGTGCAGCTTTGTGGAAAAATATATATGAGAAGAAGAGGATGTTTTTTTCTGGTTCTTTACCCTTAGATGAGATCTTCTTTTCCCATCAGCACTCTCAGTTACTGGGAAGCAGGGAATGAAGATTACTCTAGGGGACTGATTAGAAGATACTTTTTCCCTTTCTACCCAGAAAAGCTTAAAGGACTGTCAGATGGTGGGCTTACAGTCACTGCTGCCCTAGAGCAATGGAGGAGGCTGAAAAGCCAAGTGTGAGCTTGCAAGGGTGGTCCTGCCTCCTTTGCAGTGGTTGAGCCTGTGCTGCACATTGTGTTGGTGGTGTCCCCGCCATGCTCTATGTGGCTTGCAGTCTTGCAGGCCATGCAGCATCTTGGCAGCTTCTGTACGTCCCAGGGAGCATGGGGAACCCTGTGGGGAAAGGGGCTCATGGGGTCACTCCCCTTCTGCAGCTTTTCAAGGGCAAGTTCTACCACTGCCTGGGGGTCGACATCAGGAACATCACCAACAGGTCTGACTGCGTGGCAGCCAACTACAAGTGGGTGCACCACAAGTATAACTTCGACAACCTGGGACAGGTGAGTTTGCCCACAGCCCCTCCCTCTGATGGAACCCAATACAGGGTTTGTCTCCTCACCAGGGAACAGATGCAGTGCCTGGAAAGCCGGAAGGAGCAGTCATTGGGCATGCATGCCATTGCAGAAGCTGTGTCACTAGCTGGCGGCTATCAGAATGACACTTACAGGATGAGTGGGAAAGAAAAGTGGTGGCAGCAGAGAGCTTGATTTTCTCTTTTCTCCTGCCATGAAGATGATGTTCTTCACAAACTCTCTCCTGTGGTGGGTCTGGCTGCACATGGCTCCCTGTCACCCCATCCCTGTCCTCCATGGGGGAAAGAGCAGGTTTTGATGTGTGCAGAGACACAGGAAGAGTATTTCAGTGCTGTGTGTGTAAGAGCATAAACCCACAATAATTTTTTTTTCTGCCTACCAGATACACCTGCTCCACATCAGCTTTGCTTTATATGTTGCAGGCTCTCATGTCCCTCTTCGTTCTGGCTTCCAAGGATGGCTGGGTCAATATTATGTATAATGGACTCGATGCTGTGGCTGTTGACCAGCAGGTACATAGACTTTCTTGTGAAAGGACTTTTTCACTTTCTTTGTGCCTGTAAGGCAGAAGCATCCTTTAACATCCTGCTTCAGTACCTCCCTCAAACCAAGAGTCCCTTCAAGGCCTCTTCTGAATCCTTTGCTCACCTGTTTGCAAGGGGACGGGTCCATGGCCTTGTCTAGTCCGTGCAGGAAGGCGTAGCTGTGGCTGTGCTGTGGGTGTCTGTGGTAGGGTCAGTGGGCCTTTATCTATTTGTAATGAAGAAGCAATAATGCCATGTGTCTTCCTGGGCACGCTGGCTCCCTCCTGTCCCACTCATGGTTATTTCAGTACCTTGTAAAGCAGGATCTGTTGGGCTGCCACCTGCTGCATCCCTATTCCTCTACTGCTAAGAGAATGTCTGCCTCTGTTCTCCTCCCACTTCAGCCAGTGATCAACAACAACCCCTGGATGCTACTCTACTTCATCTCCTTTCTCCTCATCGTCAGCTTCTTTGTGCTCAACATGTTTGTGGGGGTGGTGGTGGAGAATTTCCACAAGTGCCGGCAGCACCAGGAGGCTGAGGAGGCGCGCCGGCGGGAGGAGAAGCGCCTGCGACGCTTGGAGAAGAAGCGAAGGAGTAAGGCACAGCCTAAGTGTTTGGTTGGTTCGTAGGCCAAGGTTTTTTCAGAAAAACCTTTTCCTCTTATTTTTCTTTCCCAATGAGCTGGTCTCCAAAATCCATCACTCGTGGCCGTGCTCTCAGCCTTCCTCCCTGCACTACTGCTGTGTCACCACACACCTCACTGAGGCGGTCTGGGGAAGAGGGGTGGCTGAGGAGGTCTGCTGGGACTCCAGGGAAGGCACTGGGGAAGGGTTTTAGCACCCTGCTCCTCAGGAGATAACATACCAAAACCACCCCTGTGCACATGCCAACAGGCACTGCGTGCACACATTGATACGCTTCCTGTGCTTGGGGTATTGTCCTGCCTGGGCTTTCTGCAGCACAGCTGGGGGTTGAAGAAGAACCTGGACAGACCATTCTTAGTGTTTAAACCCAAATCTAAATAAGAAGGGGAAAAAAAAAAGAGGAAGACTCCTGTGTTTTGTGTCCCACTGACCCCAGTGTTTCAGTGTCACTCCTTGGGATCTAAAACCCTGTGTGGTGAAGGAAACCTTCTATTCCTAGTGTTTCTGTCCTGTTTTGTGTTACCTTTAGATAAAAATTGCTGAAGCATACTTGCTCCTGGAAATCATCCCTACTACCCAGACTTCCATTCACAGCCTATGGGCATGCTTTCCCTTCCTCTGCTCCAGTTTTCCCCTTCTCTCCTATAACACCCCAGGGCCTCTCCTTGAACCATCTGCTCCCTTTTATCAAAAGTGATCTTAATTTGTCAAGACATGAGATGCTGATTTAGCACCATTCCCACAAACACAGTCTAACAGATTTTTTTCCCCTAGTATTTCATTCTTTGTCTTTTTTCCTACATATTTTTCCCCATTTCTTCTTTCGGTGGGGTTTTTTTATTGTTTTGGGTTTTTTTTTCCTTTTTTCATTTTTCCCCCTCTTCCCTATGTCCTTTACCTATTCTCTTCTGTTTTTTCTCTCTCCCAGCTACATTCCGCTTTCTTTCAATACCTATCACCAAGCTTACACCTTCTCCCCCCTCAGTGTTTCTTACCCATTTCTCTCTTTCTTCTGATTTCTTCCTAACTCTGCCCATGTCCCTCTTTCCACCGAAGAGGCGCAGCGTTTGCCGTACTATGCTACCTACTGCCACATACGCCTCCTTATCCATTCAGTCTGCACCAGCCACTATCTGGACATCTTCATCACTTTCATCATCTGCCTCAACGTGGTCACTATGTCCTTGGAGCACTACAACCAACCTGTGGTGAGTGAGATCATGGAGATAAATCCTGCCTCCTGACATTGTCATTTTGGTACAGCTCTCTGGTGACCACTGCCCACCAGCATAAATAGGACACTTGGGTGTCTCTAAAAACTACTGTTAAAGTTTTGTAGGAATTAGTTTGGTAGTAGGCAAATTTGTGTGAAAATTTTCATGTGCATCCAGAAAGGTAGTTCCTATTCAGACACTTGTTACCCATTAAAATCCATAGAGAGAAGGCATCTGAGCAAGAGTCAAGCCCCTAGAAAGCATGGTACAATTAAGTCTCTGTGCTTTATATTAGTACGTGGATATGTGGGTCACCCAAATTTAGCTGCCTGCTCTGCTTTTTATTTTTCCCTTGTTCCTAATAGGAGAGGTGAAAGCAGAAGTGTCCTGGGAGCTTCAGGCTTTGCATCAGATTTCCAAATGTCAGCCCAATTCCCCTGCCTTATGGCCTCAGCTGAGAGAACTAGAGTGGTTGGTTGTATGTCATGGGATGGGCCATCTTTACCAAGCCCCTTTCCTTCATAAGAAAAACTGCAGGGCCAAAGTGCTGAGCAGAGCCTCTCTCAGCTGCAGGGTGTGGTTCCAAATACAACACCTTGGAGGCCAAATAAGTTTTTCACTTTGCTTGGTGAAAACCAAGAAGGCCATGTACCTCTCAGTGTTCCTGCAAAAGCTGCAGATGCTTTTGGTGGGAAAAATGTATACTGCAGATATCAAAGGAGCCTTCTACCTCCATATGTAGACAAAGCATTCATCCTGACATCTGCCCAGCAACATTTCAGTTTTCTCTTCAGAAGACCCTTGGTTTAGGTGACAGCTCTGGTGTCTGAATGGATTGTCTGAGGTGACTCAGGCTTTGATCAGGAGCTGAATCTGTCCTCATTCAAATCTATTGCCAGGCTCCTCTGTTTCCTGCCCACCTTGCCCAACCGCCCAGCTTTCATCTTTCCCTAGATGGTGCCCAGTTTTATATTTCAGGAACTCTCAACCTTTATCTGTTGGTGTCCTCACATCAGATCTTTGTGCCTCAACAAGTCACTCCTCTTGCTTACTCTTCAGCTCCTTTCCCTGGAACACAGCTCCTGCCAAGCCAGCCTGCTCTCAGGCTCTGTTAAACAATCTTCTCAAAGCACTTCAAACCCTTCCAGTACAAAATGCCACCAAAAGTTACCCACTGCTCACACTGGTTCTTGGTGGTCGTGAAGGGGCAGCACGCAAAAGAACCAGAGACCAAACAGCTCAGAGATGTGAGCTCCAGACCAAGGCACAGCAGGGTTTCCTCTGGTCAGAGATGACCTGAATCCACACCCAGAGTAACCTCTGTGCTTCAGTCCTGGTTGATAGCTGTGCCAGTGCCATTAACAAGGTGTCATTCAGGTGGCAGAAGAAAAGCCTGATGGCATTTTGTGGATTCTCTTGCAATAGCCTCCTCCTCCAGATTATGCTGAGCAATACAGAAGAAAGGAGCAGTAACTGATCCTGAGAACTGATCCCATCTCTGAAGGGCAGAGGGGCTGGCTGGTGGTTGCCCTTAGTAGGCGACCTCCACATTCAAGTAGGTAGGAAGCGTGGGGCAGCCTCCCCACCCCACAATGAATACCTGGGGCAGCTTCTGCACCCCAGGATGAGTTCCTGGCACTTAGGAGAGTCCCCGCAGGGGGGTTATGTGTTTGATGTTGCTTTTGCCTCAATTCTTTACCCTCTCTTTCTGTGGCAGTCCCTGGAGACCGCCCTCAAATACTGCAACTACCTGTTCACCACTGTCTTCGTGTTTGAGGCAGTCCTCAAGCTGGTGGCATTTGGTCTGCGACGATTTTTCAAAGACAGGTGAGCAGAGGGTTGTCAGCTGTGGCTGTGGGACAGCTGGGTTTGGGTAGAGGCTTGGGGATGGTGCCCTGTCTAGACTGTGAAGTGGTGGCAGGCTCTGACTGCCTCCCAGTTCTGCACTGCATGGACCTAACCTCATCCTTCCCAAGCTGCAATGCCTAGGCAATTGTCCAAAAATTGCCTCTTGGTTGCAGTCTGCTGGTTAGGCTAGAAAGCAAAGGGGATGAGGTTAGAGCGAGACATTTTTTTCCTGCCCTTGAGGCAAACTGTGAGCATGCAAAAGCAGGACATATATAGCAAAGTTGATTCAAGGTAGTAAGGCTCAGTAAAAAGCTGAGCCCATTAGTCAAAGCATAGCGCCATAGTAACACAGCTCCATGCTTTCAAATCAGGCTGGCTTGCCTCTGGCTGCTCAGGGTGTGTGCAAAGTGAATCTCTGTTTCTCTGGAAAAGCCCATATAGGCTGACTCAGAGTGGGCCTTGAACTCATACATCAGGAAATGTTTAGGATGAAGTGCAGACAAGTATCTTTCTTTCTCAGGAAAATGGAAAAACTCTGTTTATTTGTTTATTTGTTCTGTTTTGAATTTGTTTATTCTCTTCAATTTTTCTCCTGAAGGTGGAACCAGCTAGATCTGGCCATTGTGCTGCTGTCTGTCATGGGCATCACACTGGAAGAGATTGAAATCAACGCTGCTCTCCCAATTAACCCCACTATCATCCGGATCATGAGGGTGCTGCGAATCGCCCGGGGTGAGAGACGCTGGCCAGAGCAGGGGTGCACGTGGCCATTGAGTGCATCTTGGTACCATGACTCATTGAGCAGTGGCTGTAAAGTTGTGAGCTTGCCCTGCCCCCAGCCCTCGAGGAGCCTCTGGGGTGTCCTTCATCACATCCCAGCAGGGATTCTAGGATCTAGGACAGCCTAGAAGCTCAGGCTTTCGGGTTCTGTGGGAGGTGAAGCACTGGGAGGGTGGGCAGCTCATGTGAGAGCTGAACTTTCTCTGTTGCTCATTTCTGGGGCAGCTGTAGTAGCAATGTGGGGAGCAGAGGCCACTGAGCAGGTTGAAATTTGCCAGGTAAGGGGGTGGCCAAGGTGTGCCAAGATGACATAACAGCGATGGCTGAAGGGAGAGAAAGTGATGGAAGGAAAAATCAAAGCAGAAGGACAATTAGGATGCACATTCCTGGGAGGAAGCACATGGCTGGAGTGTCTGGGTGAAGCAGAAGCAACCCAACAGACAGGGGTGGCAGAAACAAAATATTTAGTAAAAAGTATATCAACTTGAAGAGAAGGAACAACTAGGGTTGTACCATCAAAAGCAAGAAGGGGAATGAGGGCAAAATCCAGCTTTTCTAGGGGAACAAGAGACAGGACATCTGTCTTGTGCTGCTGTTGTTAGTAAGTCACACAAAGGATGCCTCTGAGCTCAGTCTGACTGACACTTCTCTTGTGCTTCTTGTGGCAGTCCTGAAGCTACTGAAGATGGCCACAGGAATGCGAGCCCTGCTGGATACAGTTGTTCAAGCCCTGCCACAGGTAAAACATCTTCCCAAAAGACTCTCCTCTTCTGTTCCTTTTTCCAAAGGGTTGATTCTTGTGGGGTCTCAGAGGTGGTGTCGACTGTGGTGTGCAGGCAACTGCCTGAAGGTCATGTCCAAGTTCTTGTGTCATTCCTGGGGTTACAGCTCACCTCACATCTCTCTTCTCCAGCATGTGAAAGAAATAAGGCTTGACCCCTGGATAAGGGTAGGTTTCTTCCCATCATGTCTAGCTAGTGTCTAACTGTTTGCAACAAGTCCTTGGCTCCTTTCTCCCCTCTCCATAAGAAGGCAAGAGTGATTGGAAGACATTTAGGAGGAAAGAACATATTTCCATCACTGCAGCCCTCACCCTTCCCCGAATGTGTCACCTTTTCCCTCCTTCTCTTTTCTTAGCCAGTGCTTCCCCCCTTCCTATTTTGTCTTCTTTCCTCCCCCTGGATCCCTTTGTGTTTCTGAGCATCTCATGCCTGAGAAGCAGTGACACGCTGTGTTGTGGCTCACACAGCCGGCAGCGAAGTGTCTGCTGCAAGACACGGAGACAGAAGGATCTCATGAGCTGTGAGTGGCAGCTGCTCCCAAACGAGATGCTGACACGGTGCTTTACACAGGCTTCAAGCCCACTGTGAGCATCCTCCGTGACGGATGAGCAGTCAGGGAGTCTGGTCCCCCTTCCTTTTGGATTGTTGAGGGAGAATTGTTAAGCAAGGAGTAATGGCACCAAGTGGCTCTGCCGATCATACATCAGACCGGTCCCTTGGCAGGCCCCGAGAAGGCAGCTCTGCTCCGTGATATCAAAATGCACAGGCATTTGTCAGTTGATTTATCAGCTAATGTGCCAGTGCTGGTGAGTGATGATGAGCTGGGAATCAATCTGAAAACAGCATGAGTAGTTACCCAGGGAATTTACTTCTGGTGTTGGTGACAATAAATGTCAATCTGAATTAGTAGAATATGATGGCACAAAAGTGAAAAGGAAACTCTGTGATCTTTTATGGATCCTGAGCTCTGTCTGATCTTCCATGCTTTTTATTAAGCAATAACTATTTGTGGTTTATTATAATAATAGTAATAACAACAATATTAATAATTCATTTGTAGGATATACAACATCATTCAGGATAGTTGTGGGCTGAGATACACTGGACAATAGAAGGAAGGGGAGATAAAGGATGTTCTTAGTGCAGGCAGATTTGGAATGTAAATTTTTATTAGTTCTGGCTCTGCTGCCACAGACTGGCTCAGTGCAGCTTCTTTGCACCTTGCTCTTTTCCATTCCAGGAGCCACAACAGATGATTTTTCTCAGGAAAGGATCTGGGACAGAGCAGGTCTTCAGATCCAGTGTCTGCATGTCTGTGACATGTTTATTCTGTAACCCAGATAAATGCACACAGATATTAAGAAATAGTATCCAAAAACTGTTGGTAAGAGGATTCTGCAATATATTTGCACTTAAATGATGAGATTCAACTTCTACCCCCAAAATAAACATAATAAATAAGAGAGGAGGAAATATTCATATCACTGTCATGTAGACAGAGAAACAGAGTCATCAGACAGTTAAGTGTTTTGCTCAAGATGGCAAAGAGCACAGCTGGGACCTGAGTCTCTGTCTCTGGTCCTAGCCAAAAACCACAAGTATATTCTTCCACACTTTCTCATTTCTGATTTTTCTGTCTCCCATTTGCCTACAGCTCCTTTGCTAATCAAGTTTGTGGGCCAGGTCTTTTGGAGGTCAGTAATACCTGCCTCAAAGCAAGCAGGTGTCTGAAAGTTTGGTCTCTAGGTATTCCTGGAAGATAATAACAAGCAGTACCTAATCCCTCCAGTATCAAAGCCTATGACTTCCTATTGACTGGCCTTTGCTACTTCCTATAACAGGTTGGCTTTGATTAATAAAATTGTGTGGCAGGGATAAAAAAAGCTCTCCATACTTATACTTGCATAAAAATCTGAACTTAAAGGTCTAAAATCCACCAGTTTCAGCGTTAAAAGAATGAATCTAGTCTCCATATTTTATACACCGGGTCTTCGGGGGACAATTGAATTATCTGTAATATTATTCTCTAAGATTTATTGGCTTTGCCAAAAGAAGTAGTTTAAAATAAGCTGTCCTTTCCCTTGCACTTTCTCCTCTTCCTGACCTTTCTCTTTTTGTTCCTAGAGCGCAGACTAAAATCAGGGACTTTGGCTTGCTAATGGCATACAAGGCATCTCCAGTTGTCCTGTTTCAATTCCCTTCCTGTCTTTGTTACACTGCAGCAATTCTTAATAGTGAATAGAGCTTTAATTTTAAAGAGCCCTTTGGAAATGTAGTCCTTAGCTAAGTTTTATTAACTTCCTTTTCTTAACGCCCTGTAGACACAGACCCAGCACTGTGCTTTCACAGCATTTACTATGGTGTCTAATTTAGTCATCAGAAATAATTCCTTCCAGTGAGTATGTAGGGAGCCAGGATGTGGCAGTCCAGGGGAGTGGGTGGACTGAATCATTTATTTCTCTCCTGAATTTGGATGGCACAGCAGTTGCAATGACTAAATTAGATTCCTGAAGTGATGATCCTAACGTAGGCCAAGTGACCACATGCATTCAGACCAGAAACTGTTTAGTGTTTCAAAAAACCCATTAAGTCCTTAATTTTTCCATGCCTTCTCTTCCCACCTTTCTGGTCCTCCCCCAGCCCCGATGGCAACTGGAGCCATCACTGAACATTTCTCAACTGTTGAGCAATTGTTTGGTTGCATTTGCGTACCGGGATTTCTTCAAGATTGGAAATGCAGAATGTACAGATGAAATAGGCTTTGGGATAGGCTGACGGTGCCTTTGCTTTCAGGTGGGAAACCTTGGACTCCTTTTCATGCTCCTCTTTTTCATCTACGCTGCTCTAGGAGTGGAGCTCTTTGGAAAATTGGGTGAGTCTCAAGCAGACCATGATTCAATGCAAGCTACAGACATGCTGGTTGGGGTTTCTCAAAATCAGAACTCTTCAATAAAGGGACTGAGTTATTTGATGCTCTTCATTCTCCCTTACGCATATTGATGTAATAGGAATTTCCCTCTAAATTGTTGTTATCCTAACAGGCTAACAAAATAAGAGCAGCCTCCATTTTCTCCTACATTCTTAAGCATTTGCTTTTCCTGCACTCTGTCCCCGACATTGCCTTCAAGATTACAAGAAAAAGTTTGTGAAATTTTACTTACATCCCTTGCCATGGAATATCGATCAAGAAGAAAGGCAGCACAACAACATGCTGGGAAGGATCCCCTTGAGCAGCAGTGACACTGCCTGATGTCCTGGGGCTGGGCCATCAAGGATTTTTCCATATTGATGGCCAACAGCCAACTGTTGGGCAGGGTGCTGATACCATTCATTACCTGAGGTCTTCAGGCCGTGAGTCCGTGTTGTCAGTCTCAGGGCTGGTAGTGTGTCCCCCCCTGAGTGTTGTGCCCTGCACTCCCCTTGTTTTTTAGTGTGCAACGATGAGAACCCCTGTGAGGGCATGAGCCGCCACGCCACCTTCGAGAACTTCGGGATGGCCTTCCTCACACTTTTCCAGGTGTCCACAGGAGACAACTGGAATGGGATCATGAAGGTAACTGGGACTTGGAGGCAAGAGAAATTCTGATGTGTGGTCTGTTCAGCAGAGCTTGGGCTAGCAAAGGGAAGGGGAACAGAATGCAGAAGCTGGGTTGCTAGACAAGGTCCCTGCTTGGTCCAGAGTCTCTCTCCCCACTATGGTAACTCATGCCTTGAGCTCATCTAGTCCTGGAGACATCTGATTGAGAAAAGTGCCAATTTTCCTTGGGAGAAACAAGAAAACCATTTAGGCTGAGGGAACATCTAGTGTAGTCAGGACTGCACAGGACATGTGTGTTGGACATGGCACTCATCTGCAGAGCTACCAGGAAAACACAAAATAAATACTTCCTTTGGAGGACATGGAGAAAGGAAAGTAAGTTCTTTCATCACAAATGGTGCTTTTGAGAATAGATGGGAGAAGGTAGTACCAGCTCATTTTTGGTCTTGTTCACATGTGTGGGGCTACAGTGGCAGCAGCATGTCATGGTCTCAAAGTTTGCTTCATATGCCTTTGGATGGTTTTGCTCTGAAGCAGACAGCATATGAACAGAGAGTGTCCCAGATTCTTTGGGGAATTGTGCCAAAAGGTATGGGGTGATAGAACGGTCCGCCCGGTTCTTTCCATTAGCATCAGTGTTTTTTGACAGAAAGAACAGCCAAGCTTCTGTTCTTACTTTAGTCTTTCCTTCCTTCCATCGTTCCCTCTCAATCCCAACTTCCCCTCAAGGATACCTTGCGTGACTGCAGCCACGATGACCGGAGCTGTCTCAGCAACCTGCAGTTCATCTCCCCACTGTACTTTGTCAGCTTTGTGCTCACAGCCCAGTTTGTCCTCATCAACGTGGTGGTAGCTGTGCTCATGAAACATCTCGACGACAGCAACAAGGAGGCCCAGGAGGATGCAGAGATGGATGCTGAGCTTGAGATGGAAATTACTCACGGGCTGTGCTCCCACAAGTCAGGCTCTCCAAATTCAGGACAGGGAAAAGGAGCAGGGACAGGAGGAGGAGGTGGTAGAACAGAACCCGAAGGACATCTGTGCATGAGATGTTACTCTCCAGCCCAGGTGAGTACACCTTTGAACTTACTAACCAGACTGCGGCAAGGAGCTGTGGGCATTAGCTGGGCAGCTCAGATGATTGAGGGCTTAGTAGTAGCAGAGTCTTCCACCTCAGGGTGAAAGGTTCGCTTTCAGCAGTAGACTTCTGAGTTGATAGGATCGTGTAGGGACAAGGCTATGACAGCAGTGTGTCCTGTTCATTGTCATCATGGTGTAGGAACCTGAGGGCCAGCAGAGGAGGGATGGAGCAGATCAGCTAAAGGTGTGACAGGAGCAAATTTGAGAGGGGAGCTCAGGAGAAGAGTGCAGGAGAAATGGCAGATCAAGAGTGAGTGACTCCAGCAGAGCTGGAAGGGAGACGTGAGCGCTGAAAGTGAGTGAAGACTGTCCCTCCTTTTTTTTTTTTTTTTTTTTCATTGAACTCTGGCACCTTTACACACCTTGTGGAGCAGATGTTCCCCCAGGGACCCTGTGCAAGTACCTGCAGAACAAGATGCTGCTCCAGATGAGTCAGGGTGGAGAACCCAGCCCCAAATTCACATGAAACTTGAAAGCAAAAAACTCGACATTCTTAAAATGATCTCTCCCATCCTCCCCCCTTTCTTGTCCCCTAGGAGAACTTATGGCTGGACAGTGTCTCTTTAATTATTAAGGACTCCTTCGACGGGGAGTTAATGATCATCGATAACCTATCGGGCTCCGTCTTCCATCATTACTCCTCGCCGGCCATGTGCGAGAAGTGTAACCATGACAAGCAAGAGGTAACCTGCGTACGAGGATGTGTGAGGGGACTCTTCCCCCCAGACCTGCACACCCACGGGCCCGCAGGTCGTCCCATGTGTGCTCCTCGCTGTAGATTGTGTAGACAGTAGAGCTTGTGGACCTGTGTTTGTTATCTGTTGTGAAGTGCTGGTACTGCCTCTAGTACAGGTCTGCCCTCCTCAGCCACACACGGATGTTTGAGGTGGTGGAAAAGTGAGACGTGACAGGACACGTGTCAGGAGGGACTGAATGACCTGTAGAGAAATGACTATGAAGGCATCCCTTGGCAGCTCTTGTTGTGTTCAATTCTGCAAGAAAAATCTAGGTTCAGGCTCATGTTGGACAGGGGACTCTAAGGATCTCACCCCAATGAGACCACTCAGGAGCAATTCAGCGGGACATTTAAGCTTGTGTTTTGTCCTCATTTTAAGCATGTGCTTGCTTATTCCCTATTGAGGGCAATGAGTTCAGCACACGTTTAAATGTTTTGTTGAATAGAGTCACGTCTGTGAGCAAGGATTGGTTTGTGGTGAAAACCAGTTAATTAGTTTGAACAAAAACGAAATAAAAGTGAACCCGCTGAGAAAGTTTGTTAGCTGACAAATGGGTTGTTGCTGAGAGCAGAACCAAAAGGCTTAGACTTGAGCTACTGAAGTTGGTAGAGGCTTTGGAAAACTTCTTCCTAAGCAATTAGTCTTTTCAGATTGTGAAACTTGAGGAGCAAAATAGTCTGGGAAAGGTTAGGTGAGTAGCAGAACTAATTTAGTTCTGAAATAATTTCATTGTATGTAGGTGCTCTGATTTTGTGTGGTCAGACTTGTAGCAGTAGTGTGGCTCTTCTGACAGTAAATTGGTACATCAGTGGCAAACTTCACCCTCTCCTTCCCCATAACTGACTGGATATGTTACTATAGCTTATAAAGAAACAAGGAAACTCGGGGAAAGAGCTCTTATTGGCACATCATTTTATTCATGTTTGAAGAAAGCAATATTTTGTTAGGACTCAGATGCCTAGTTCTGATGCTCTGATATTTTTTCAGCTACTCAGCTGTCCGCTTTTCCCCATTGCTTCCTTTTGAAACTATCAAAATGCAAACATTGCTGTAGTTTATCCTTATTGAGACACTTCGCAAATGAATGCTGCATTAATGCAACCAAATAACTAGTTTTCAATTAACTGCAATTTTCACTGCTTTACTTAAGTCTTTATGTTCAGCAATTGGTGCTCAGCTTTCTCAGCAAATGAGGTCTAAGGCAGTCCAGAATGATTGCCCCCAAGTCATTTGCAGCTAGTTTGCTACATTTGAAAACCTCACAGATAGTCTTCAGTATCCCGCCTACGAGTGAAGACAACCCATTTTCTTACCTTTCCAGCAAAGAAACCAGATTAGCAAAATCTTCAAATGCAACCCACAGCCAGAGCAAAGAATTCAATGTAATTATCACAACTGAAAAATTATTCTTAGATCATGCTTTCTAATGGGTGTTATAGAGCCATAAATTACTTTCAAAAATGGTATTTCAATACATCTAAAATGTGGAATTGAAAAGAACTTATCTATGCAAGAATAGGTTTAGTAATGAAATACAGATGCTTTATTTTGGATTATATGAGTCAAAGTGATACCTTAGGATTTCAAGCCAGGATGGACCATGACTTTCTCTTCATATTTCAAAGCAGAAAAAAGAAATTGAGGAAATTTAAAGAGTAAATCACTATATGGAGTCATAGCTAACATCAGCAATGCACAGAGTCATTAAATTATAGTGTACTGTGCTACATCAGCATACCCAAATGAGCATTGTACACAGACTGAATTGTACAGTCCCAGAAGCAATTGGCAGCAAGTTACATAGGCAAAACTATGCATAGGCAAAACCAGTGCTCTTAAGTGCGTGTGTGTTAGAAAAAACCAGTATGCTTGCTGTCCACCCAATCAGCCTTAAATTGCCCTTCTGAGAAAAATCACATATTAGACAGAAATGTCCCCTCCAATTTCACTGGTAGTTTAATTCACCAAGATGATGAGCACAGTGGATGGACACAACTTTTAAATGTATGCTCAAACTCATTAATGTGTGCTAAGCTTTTTGTGCCAGTGAGCAGAAGCACTCAGTGGCTTCCCCAATTATTCCTCCTGATACTTTATTTTCAAACCAATTATTTGTACAATTAAGGATTTTTGTGATTGTGGGTCTGTTCCTAAAGATATATCTGCAAGTACTTGTTTTCTAAGGGATATGTGTGCATTGTTCAGCATCTCAAGCCAATGCTCCTGGCAGGTTTCATGGATTGGGATCTATTCAACAGCCCCTTCTTCCTCACTGCAATTTAAATTGTCTTTTTGTTCTTCATCTTTAGTCAGCAGATTTTAAAATATTCTACCGTAAGGGAAGCAAAAAGATCAAAACCTCCTTTTTTCACGGTGCTAAACTCTTCTCTTGCCATTTCTATCCTTTCACTCTTGGGATGGTTGACAGACTTCTGTACATGGATGACTCAAGTGTGTTTAGCCATGGTAGGAGTTTGTCAGTGAGCACCAGTGAAATCTGTTTTCACACCTGCAGTTTATTTAGTTTATGACATTGTTGACTGTGGGTTTTATGTAGATCTCAGGGTGGTCAGAATTTTCAAGCAAGTGGTTCGGTGACAAACAGACTGTTGTGGCTTTTGTTGAAATCCTTTTTTATGGATGGCAAAGGCAGTCACAGATGTCCCCACATGTCATGCTCGCGTCTCTACAAGCACAGCTGTAAGGCTGCTTTGGCGTAGCAAGCACTTGGGAGAGTAATAGATGAGTACACCCATTAAGTGGGACTGAATGAAGACTGTGCTTCTCTGCAGGAGTTGTTGCTGACTGGTGGTTGTGTAGCATCCCTGGAATAAGTTCATTGTGGGCTGTCTGTGCGTTCGGGCTCTGAGGAGCAGTTGTTGGGTTTGGGCTCTCTCCATGGTTGAACAGCACCACGTTCCTGTGTCAGAATATCTCAAATAAGGATGTCATTTGTGCACTTTATTTAAATCCAGCTCCGGTTTTCCATTCTGTTTGTTTAAAGTGTATTCTCCGTCAGATGGACACCTCTTCCAGTCTCTGGCATTGGCAGAAGCCACTAAACTTCCAGCTCAAAAGCCATCTCTCCAAATGTTTCACCTGCTGTCATGGTGCAAGAGCTGTACCTGCCTCTTGCAAACACAAACACACGGCCAGAAGCTGTCCCAACTGAGACTACCCAGAATACAGCTCTCAAGAGTTAGCTGCTGGTGGTGCAAACTTCTGGCACTCCAGAGACCAGTGATGGAAATCCAAGCACAGGAGGGACAGAGTAACTGCTTAGGCTGGTAGAAAAAGATACTTTTCAGGCATTGTGAGAAAGAGGGGAGGATTTAAAAGCTTGGAGGAAAAAGGATGGGAGAGGGGCACATGTGGTATGAAACAGGCCAAAAGATGAAGCAAGGTCAAGCATGGGACTGGAGCAGAGCTGAAGCACAAGAATGAGAGAGATGCAGTGGTCAGACTTGCTTTCAGGAAACAGGAGAGCTCAGGTGTGGGTGTGTGGGAGGGGAATGAGTTTAGAGATGGAGAACAGAATGGAAGATGGTGTTAGGTAAGATCTTGGGTAGGTCAGAGGAGAGGGGAAAGGCAAGATGCAGGAAAGCTGGAGAGAAACAGGGTTTCAGTAATGAAGGTAAGAGAATATGAAAAGCATGATACTGGCATGGATTGCAAAAGGCATGACTTTCCCTGGAATGAAAGCACCTTCATGTTTAAGCAGGGCTGTCTGTGGTGCCTTCAGAAAGAGGGGTCCACTCCTTATCCCTCAGCAGAGCCAGTTGCCTTGTCACCAGCCTGAGGGACCCCTCTGCCTGCCTGGCTTTATTTGCAGGGCCTTGGGCCAGCTGTACCGCTGTGACAGATACAGGACTCGTTCCTCCAATTCTGGCACTAGAGGAGCACGGACTGGTAGCAGCCTGCTTGCAGATCATATATTCAACCTTTCTTAAAAAGTGAATTCTGCTGCCCAGCCCAGTTCTGGGTTAGGCAGTTCCTGATATATCCAAGGAATATAACCTAAAATTGATTTTGGGTCTACAGGCTCTCACTTATCCACCATCAACAGTGTGACTGCTTAACATGTGGATTCCAGGCATGACCTGTGACAGCTCCTTTCCCTTCCTGCAGGTCCAGCTGGCTGAAATGGAAGCATTATCCCTCAACTCAGACAAGTCCTCTTCCATCCTTCTAGGAGATGAGTCAGACAATCACAATGCTGCTCAGCTGAATCCTCAGGAGATCAAGGTTAGCCTCAGACAGCCATGGGCATCTTACACCCTGTGCTGTACTTATGCCCCTGCTCATTTCAGGTGTTCTGTATTCATCCAGGTGTCCCTGCTGAGCAATATAATTCTGGTCATTTTTCAAGAGCTTCTCCATAGAGACATACTGTGGAGTAGGATTTGAGGAGAACAAAAGAATACATGTATTTGAAAGTTCTCTTCACTACTGTTAGTAACTTCCTCTGAATTAGTCAAAAGGCGATTTGGGCTGGAAAATTGAGCATCTCTTAGCTAGGTTGAAGTTATTATCAGAACCCGTTCTTCTTGAGGCTTTGAAAAGTCTGCTCTATCATCTTCCATTATATTTCACTTGTCCTCGCTTATTTTTTCCAGCAGGATGGCCAGGACAACCCTGACTCCACTGGGGCAGACAATCTGGGGGAATGCCTGCTTCCAGCATCCGGTGAGGATGGCTCTACAAACCCAGACAGTTACCTGTGTGAAATGGAGAATACACCTTTTGACTCAGTTCAGTCTTGGCTAAAGCATGAAAGTAACAAAGGTGAGCAGTGCTCTCATTCTCCAGGTCTGCTGAAACTGTGGGTTGGTTCAGCTCTGGTTTTCTCATGCTTTCCCTCTGCCAGGGGGAGAGTTAATGTGACTTGGGGTTACACTAACCAAGAATTAGCTTTCAGTTTGCTAATTTGCTTCAGGAGTGGGGGGAGGAGCAGTTCCTTCATTTTTGTTGCTAGCTTTTAAACCTTCCCTCAGACATGACTCTGTGCAGGAGCAGTTCCTTCATTTTTGAAGAGCAGTTCCTTCATTTATGTTGCTAGTTTTTATATCTTCCCTCAGACATGACTCTGTGCAATACTGTGAAAGTGCTGATTTCCATTTGCAGTAGTGCACCCATGCACAGTCAGAAAAGAGTGGGGACAGATTCTCCTGTCATGCCAGCTGGATGAACTGTGCTCACTCAGCACAGAAAAACTCTGCTGCCCCCTGAGACCAAGTAAGGGTTCAGGGAACATGTAACACACATCTGCCCTTGGTGGAAGTGCTCCAGTTCTACTCTCGAGCATGCCCTGGTCTCCTGTGGTCTCCAGCTTTCCCAAACCATCACTTAATTTATCTCCCTTCATCCCTTGCCTTGCAGGATCTGGGATGAATGTCCTCTGGCAGCAATACATACTTGAATCAATTCATTATAGCTCAGTATTTCTCTGTGAGAGCAACAGCAGAGCTGGCCTGATACCTTAGAGCTCTGAGCTGTGTTAGGTCTTCCTGGTCTGGTGCAGTTTTTGTTCAAAAAGTGGGATCCTTAGTCTGAACACCAGACTGAGGCTCCTTGGCCAGGAGTGCATGTTCCTGAATATCCTTTGTTCACTGGACTGAGACTTTGCTCAGTGTGATAGCAGCAAAGACACAAAATAAAATCAGAGGAATCTTCAACATTTTTTTCTTCTATTTCTGTTCTCCTCCCCTTTCTTTTGATGCTGTCAGTCCCTCCCAGCCCCTTCTCTCCAGGTGCATCTTCCCCTCTGTTACCTGTACCAACAGAATTTTTCCACCCAGCCATCTCTGCCACCCAAACAGGGCCTGAGGAAGTCTCATGTCCACACAACCTTCCTAAAATCTCTCTGCAAGGCTCGTGGGCATCACTGAGATCTCCAGGTGTGAACTGCTCACTTCTTCATCAGGTGAGGAACCTTGCTTCTGTCTGCTAGGAAAACTCAATTTTCACATCCCACCCAAACAGAGGGGGCTGAGCAAGGAGGAGGGCAGAGGAAGGAGAGAGGCAGCTGTGCTCACAGGCTGAGAAGCCTGGATAACCTGGGTCTGTAGGAGGAGCACAGTGGACTGCAGAATGCAGAAGGGCAGGGGAGGAGAGAGGGTAGTATAACAAAGTGGTCTTGGATAGCTCTCACCCCGTAAAGTCATTTGTTCCTCTGCTTTGGATCGACAAATAGTTTGACAGCTGCAGTGGGCCCCACATGAAGATGAAATCACATCACTCTGTAGCTCCCCCCTGGCTCCCTGGCACTGGGTGTGCTGCAAACACCTGTGTGCACAGCAGCCATGGTGTGGCCAGGGAGGGGACAGCTGCACAGCCTCCTCGGGTCCCCTTAGCACTGTGACTCCAAATCATGCACCTTCTTGGTTGGAACAGGCTTCTTCCCACCTGCATCCTGCACATCCCTTAGTGCCCATCCACACACTGTGTCCCTAAGCTCACTGTTTTGAACTGCCCACTTAACTCTTGCATCCCAGAAAGGTGCCATCTCTTTCTGAAAAGGCAGCTATTTCTCACTAACAAAAGAGAAGAATAAAAGCACTGGGGGGATGTCAGGTGTCTCTGAAGGCAGATGATGCAGAGATGAAAGCCCAGTAGAAATCCCTGCTATTGTTCTTGGAAGATACTCCATGAACAGGGGCACTCTGTTCCAGACAAACTGAAAAAACAAAATCAGGTGTTATTCAGCTATATATGACAGACACTGTTGGCACAATACAAATGTGTATAAATTCACCAAGGATAAATTTAGCCTTGGTCTGAGATTGAGTTGTTGCAGTTTTAAAACTTCTGGTTAAATAAAGACACAAAAGAGGTAGAGCCCTGGAGCTGGCACACTGCTAGGACAAAAGTACTGAATTGTAAAGGAGAAATTAGTAAACTTCTGATTATTTGACACAGACTGTGTTGAATATCTATGGAGACTGCTTCAGGAGACTGCTTCCAGTCCTTCATGCACCATTCCCAGTGCAGTGTCCCAGTGATGATCACGCAGTGCACACCAATTTCCTAGAAAAAACTAAAATGCAGCTAGATGAGCCCTGATACAAGGAAATTAAGGCTGTTTCCTCTTCCTGCTGGAAGGGGGCTGCACCTTTGTACCCTAAATGCAAGGGTAGTTCCTGCTAATGCTGCTCAAAAGAACCATGGGGCCTCTTTTCTCTCCCCAGAGACTGCTGATTTTTTTTAATGGGAGGAGGTCTGTGCAGAAAATCCTTGATTCCTGTGCAGCTGACAGATGTGTCCCCATCTGTGTGGCAGGTTTATAGGCAAGCCATGAGTGAGGACCTACAGGGAACCTTTGCTCTGGTGCCTCGTGCATCAGTGCTCAGGGAGAGCACAGTGGTGGGTGCTGCAGGGCTCACAGACAGAGCATCCCTTCCTTTTCGTGGAGCACTTCACGTAGGAGGGGCAGATTCATTCTGAATCCTTTCCTCCTCCTTAGCCAGAAAGAAATCCCATGGCAGGCTGCAGGGCTGGTGCTTTGAAGCATTGGTTGGTTTATGGCTCCCCTCCCACGCAGAGAAGAGTGAGAGAGGAATGGAGTTTTCCCCGTTTCTGTAATGGTGGCTTATTTTCACCCCCCTAAGTACCCCCAAACCAATCAGGCAAAGTCTCTTGCCCATCTCCTTCCTGAGAACTGTGTTTTCGTGCTCCGCTCCCCAGTCCCCCGAGAGCGACACGTCGCTGGACAGCCGGAGCAGCAGCTCGGCGGGCAGCCTGCACACCACGCTGGAGGACACCAGCCTCAACCTCAGCGACTCTCCGCAGTGCGCCCTGGACCTGCCGGTGGCTCTGTGCCCCGTGCCGGCGGCGGCCACCCAAAGACCCCTGGCAGCGCCCCTGTCCCCCGCCTCTCGCCGCCGGAGCCTGCGGGGCCGGGGGCTCTTCAACCTGCGGAGCCTGTGCCGCCACCAGCGCAGCCACAGCAGCGGCGGCAGCACCAGCCCCGGCTGCACCCACCACGACTCCATGGACCCTTCGGACGAGGAGGGGGCGGGCAGCAGCCTGCGCGGCGGGGGCAACAACAGCGAGCCCTCGGAGACGCTCAGCAGCCTCTCGCTGACCTCGCTCTTCTCGCCGCCCCCGCCGGCGCTGACGCTGGTGAAGAAGTGCAGCAGCACCAGCAGCCTCCAGGCCAGCCCCTCGCCCCGCCGCCCCGCCGCTCACCACGCCAAGCCCTTCTACACCGTCGACCCTCGGGGCTTCCTCTCGATGCCCTCCTGGGTGACGGACTTCTGCAAGGACGCCCCCTCGCCCAGGGAAGGAGAGGAGCCGGATGGCCCCGGCAGACTGGGGACAGGGGACCGCGGCTCCCCGCTCCCTTCCGAGCTGGAGCTGGGAGACGGAGTCAGCAAGAGGAACAGATGAGGGTCCCTGAGGTGCAGGGAGGGAGCATTCGGCCGCTGGCACGGGGAGCGTGTTTCACTAGCTTCTCCCTGGCAGCAATTCCAAAGGATTCGCAAGAAAAAGAAAACAGGCAAACAAAAATTTATAAATATATATATATATACGTAAATATATATATATATAGATATATATATAAAATAAATATTCTGGTACCGTACCTCAGAGGTGTGGGAGAGTGCAAGCAATACGGGAACAGTCCTGCCTGAGGGCAAGACCTGGGCCATCACCCCAGAGACTCTAGTGACAAGAAAAGGCCATGGGGCTGGCAGGGACAGGACCCTCCAGCCAGGTGACTGCTACGTGGCAGCTGTTTAGTTATATACATATACATATATAGAGAGATCGATTTATTTATTTTTTTTACTGAGAGATTATGAATTTCAGAAAGTGCTAAGGAGGAACAAGAGAATGGGGGGCCTAAAGGAGCTGCTACACCAAACCGTGAGGGTGGGAGGAAGGGAAGGGAAGCAGGGTAAGCGGCAAGAGAAGAGCACCTGGGGCTTGCCTGGTGTGTTTCTGGAAACTTCTTTATTGTCCAGGCTTCCATTTCCAAGGTTAAAAATTGTGGGCCAGATCTTCAAGATGAGCATAAATTGGCAAAACATGCTGTTGGTGTAAAGCAGCAGAGTTCTGGCTTGAGGTGAATTCATGCTGATTTACAGCAGGTGAAAATCTGGCCCCAGGAACAGAGAAAAGCAAATAGCCATGGACCACAGGGAAACGTTTTGAGGTGAAAAGCCTTGCTTTGAAGGGAATGTGTGAACACAGCGGGCACGCTCATAGAAGGAGGGATGGAGGCTACACGGCTTATTTTTGTTGTTGTTTTGTGGGTTTGGTTTTTCATTTTCCAAAGAAAGAAAACTACAAAGGGAAAAAAATTACAAGGCTCATGGGGATATTTGGAGTGGGAGAAGTAGGCTGGAAGGGAAGGGGGAGGTAAAAAGGGGAGAGGAAATTGAACTTTTCCCGCTTTTATTTGCAGTAATTGTGATATTTTATTTTAGAAGCCCAAAGGTGCAAAAATTATCCCTAGAGAAACCTATCTGTTATTTTTGTATCTATAGCTATATATATTAAAAGAATACAAAATCTAGAATATTAGAAAAGACATAAAAGCAAAGGGGGCTTCAACAACACAAAACACAGTCAGTCCCTTGACTGAGGGCTAACCCTGTTCCAAGTTCCAGTGGGAAGACCCTGCAAGGGCATCCTCAGCTCAGTGGTGGTTCTGTCTCCTCCCTAGCATCATCCTCTGGCATTTTCCTGGTTTGCCTCAGTGTAGCTGGGACCAGAGTGCTAATCAGTGCCAACCATGGGCGTGGAGAGCAGTGAATATTGATTGGTGAGAGTGTGTGTGTTTGTGTGTGCATGCCATAAGGATGTGCGCTGTGCCCAGGCCAACTGGCTCACCAGCTGGAGAGACGGGTGAGAGGGACAAGGGGAGCTGCAGCTCTCCTTGTCTCTGCCTTGCAGGGCAGTGGGAGTGGGGAGGGTTGCAGAGGGTGAGGGCAGAACGACCCCTCAAACCATCACCTGCCTCAGGATCCAGGATTCTGTCCAGCATCATAACCTCTCCCAGCGTGGTTGCAACAAGGCTTCCAGAGGCTGCATCCCTCCTTGCTTTTCCAGTGGTACAACTGCACAAGTCTCCTTCCTGGCAGGGCCAGCCTGGATCTCCTCCTCCAGCAACTCCAAGGCTTTGTGCCCTTCCCAGATTTGCAAGTGGGTAGGAAAACCAACCACCCGAGGGGAACAAAGGATTTTGGATGTCATGTACCACCCCAGGGATGTTCCACTCAGGTGTGTCAGAGAAGACAGACTGGGAAGGGCAGCAGGGAGATGATAGCAGCCTAATGGAGACAGGAATGTTTAGAGCACTGAGGAGAAGGAGCAGGGTTCCCTGTCCCATTTTTTTCCATCAGACCAAGAGGGCCTCTGCAGCCCTCCCAGAGCTCTCCCAGCTGGCATACGAAGCATTGTGAAGAGGGCAGCACAAAAGATGTTCTGATTTGATTGTGACCTGTCTGACTTTAAAGCAGCTGCTGCATCTTCCAAACCAGGGTTGTAAACAGCGAGCACATCACTTGGGACCAGCAGCCAGGAAAAGGATAATTACTGTGGGGACTTAATTCATTTGCTCTGTGTGCATGCTGACTGCAGGGAGGTCAGACCTGTGAGTAGAGGACAGGAGAGCTTGGGTCCTTGTCCTTGCAGAAAGGATGCAAATACAGATTTATTAAAGCAATAATAAGGGTCTTTAAATGCTTTTTTTGCACTGGTGATTCTTTGAGTGAGTTGCCCCTACTCACTGTCCTGTGGGCAGAGAGGGGGGACACGACGCATGGTTTCACATCCTCAGGGAAGGAAGTCAGTCCCTAAATGGCTGAACAATAAACTTGGGTTGCACAAGGCTTTGACCCAAACCCAGAGCTGCTTTGAAGCCAGAGGCAGGGTTTAGCAAAAAACCCAAAGAGTTGAAACCCATGCAAACCCCAGACACTTCAATGCACAGGATGCTCCTTGGAAGTTTGTCCTAAGAGAACACGGAGGTGGGACTCCAAGCTGTCCTGGCAGTTGTATGGGCTGCAAAATGTTTGAACTGAGCAACGGGAGAAACATCAGAGATTGGTGGACTGCTAGAAATTACCCCAATATTTGATCCTGAGAGAAGCATGGCCTGCACTTGCGGTAGCTGGGAGGGAAAAAGGGTAAAAAGACGGTGGTGGTGACCTCATGGGGTGACTACAGCCCCTTGGATGGATACCTCTAGGCTTCTTCCTGGTTGTCCCTGGAAGTGACATCTTTGTTTCTCCTGTGGTTTGGGGTTTATGGCAGTCCTTCTGCTCTGCAGGATGTCTCCCCTTCACCTCCCAGCAGGGTCATGCCACCTCACCCACCTCCTTCCAAAAGGGCTTTCACCCTCCCCTCTATGACTGGAGCAAAAGGCTTCTGGCTTAGGAAGGGGGTTGCCATGGAAACAGAAGGCTAAATTATCCTTAAAGAATATTTTGTCTCTTTCTTTTAATTATTTACTAAGTGTTTCAATAAGAAGCAGAAAACATCTACCCTTCCCAAAGAGGAGGCAGAACACTAAGCCCCAGCAAGAACTTTGTGGTTTTTGCTGGGGATTTCTGCAGCGCTTCAGGTTGTGCAGCTTCTCCTGGCAAGAGCTGTCTTTCCCAGCTTTGCCTGGCTGCTGGCACACAAAACCTCTGTCATCACCCACCCACCTCCCAGACAGCACCTGAGGGCACCTTAGGATTTGCCAGGCATCTATTCAGCCTCTAATACTCCCCACTTCCCACAAGGGACTGTACCACAGGCAGTTCCTGCCAGGGTGCTCTCTGCTGTCATTAGCCCAATATTGCTTTGTTTTGACCATTTGGTCTTCACAGGTTTTTTTGTTTTGTTTTGGGGTTTTTTTGTGAGGCCTATGTAAAGGACTACACACCACCAGCCCTCTGTGAAATTCTTATGAGCTGAGCAGGACTTGATGGGAGGGGAGGAACTGAAAACATTATTGAGCAGGAAAATAATTTAGAAGAATAGAAGAAACATAAAGCAGAAAACCTTGAAGCGTTTCAAGAAATTTTGTATTTTTCCCACCAAAATGGCTCTCACATTCAAAATGCTGCCAAAGGGCATCACATAGGTGTTATGGCCTGGTTGCCCTCTGGTGACTGAATCCTCAAGACCCCAGGCCAGTTGTCCACTTGATGAAGCACTGAAGATGGGTCCCAGGCAGTGAGGTGCCTGCAGGAAATATGCCCTGCACACCCACTGTACAGTGAGAGCAAAAGTTGTCCTAACACTGGATCAGAGACAGAGATTTATTTTTAGCCAATGTAACTAAAAACTCAATATTTATTATGGAAGATATGGAGGTAAGTGGCTTGGGTTCACTTGGGTTCATCACAAGAATTCCACAGAGAAGGAAAATTTAAACCCTGTGGATTTTTTAACTAGCTGTGTTACAAACCACAGTGAACCTTGTAGGAAGAGCTTGGTACCTTGCAAAGTCAGGCACCCAGATGTCTGCCACCCAGCTCAGCTTATCCCCATGTGACCTGACTTTCCAAGTGTCTCCCTTCCCTGCTCTTCACAAATACTTTATGAGATCTGCTTTGCTTCTCCTTTTTTCCATGTTATTTTTGTTCCTTACTAGGAACTGGTTTCCAGTAGGAACTCACTATCTCCATATCTTCGAGTTATCACTCATTTCTTCCACCTCATTTAGATACATACACATTTCTTCTCTAGCACTTTTTCCTTCTGCATATTTCCAAGCCCCTGTTTACATTTTCTGAGATCCTGCCACACAGGAGCTGGAGCTGGCAATCTGCTATTCAATATTTATGCCTCCCGGCCACTTCTAGAGCAGATGTGCTCAGTTTACAGGGAAGGAGCTCTCCCCCCCCCCACCAAAACCAGCATCCCAGACATTGGTTTACAGCACACCTCTGCTTTTGCTCCAACATCGGCTGCACCAATAAGCAATAACAATCTGCCCTTCCCCTTATGCCAGCGATGGGCTTGCAAAGATGAGCCGTCCACAGGGTTCATTCTCAGCCTTGCTCAGCAGAGCTGCCGAGCATCTTTTGTGCCCATGGCATCAGTAAGAGCAGGGAGGACTCCATACCTCCTGCAGTTACTCCCATGAGCAGCTGGGCTGTTGCCATGAAAAGCACAGCAGGCTCCAGCTCACACTCCCCCTTTGCTGTGCAGTGCTGTGGACACAGAGGAATACAAATCTTTTTCCTTTGTGGTTTTGTCTGTAGTCACCAAAGTCGACAGATCCGACTCTCCCTTTGTCTCACGGTCCACAGAGCAGAATGATAGCAGAGGGAGAGGCACTGTTTTTCCAAGGACATTTTCAGAGACCAGAGCACTTTAACCTTCTGTCTAATGCTGCTTTAACTACCTGCATTATTTTGGAGAACTTTGAAAGATGCTGCAGCTGGGTTTTTTTGTTTTGTTCTGTTCTGCTTCTGGCAGCTGGGGCAGTGTTGGTGCACATAGTGCACCACGCAAATGAAGCAGCTCTTCCTGCAGCCCTTCCCCTTTCTTTCCTCCAGCTGACTCATCCTGGATGAAATTTTTGAACTGTAAGTTGCCTGCTTGTGCTGACCACAGTGAGGTGGGATTTTTCATAGTTCTGCTGCCACAACTTTCTTTCTGTTCTTCTATTTCTTATGCTGCTAAGGGAATAGCGCTGTTCCTTCACAAAGTCTGGCAGTGTATCTTCAAAAAGCAGCCACCCAGCACAAGCAGGCAGGGCAGCCACTCTTCCTTCACTCAGAAACACTCAGAGAGGCTAAGATGCTGCTTCAAAACAAATGATCAGTGATACCATGGGCTCTGTGGATGTCAGTCTGAGGAGAAACTATATTTTAGTGAAACATCTTTAATCCAAGATTTGCTCTTGAATTGAAAAGGGCCTGTTTAGAGAGAGCCACCCACACACAAGGAGGAGAAGCATCATGCAAGAACTCAAGGTACGTGGTCTATGCACAGGCAACCATTTTTATTACCCTGCAAGTCCTTGGTATGAGACTTGCTTTTGAGCTATCACAGCTTTGGAGATAAAGCACCAGGTGGACTTTCCTCTAAAACTACCACTGTCATCCTTAGCTGCATCTAATAATCACTGGGATAACAATGAAAGTGGGTGATCCCATTTCTCCTTTCAATTACTTCCCCAACATATTGAATTTATTTTTTCACTTACACACTTCTTTTCTCGCCTCCTTATCTGAATCATATGAAGGGTTCATTTCAAGATGATGCACACACATATTCTAGTTAATAATAGATATTTCTAAGAAGAAGAGCTGAGTGCAGTGTAAATGGGGTGGTGTGGATAAAAGATCTGCTTTTGTGTGTATAATCCCTCTACAGACATACAACTACCCTGCCCTCCCTATACACTAATATTTTTTGGTAATTTCTTTGAAATTACCTTATCCTGAATGTAGAGTTAATAACATGTGAGACTGTTAATCATCATTGGCCACTGATTAGTTTCTGCTGTTGTTGTAAGCCCAGGTATAGGAAATAAATCAGGAAGGTAAAAAAAAAAAAAAAGCAGCCAACAACAAACAACATGGCATTGAATAAAAAAACCAGAGAGACTATTCTGAAAATCCCTTGGTGTCTGCTCAATATTTATTCACATGCTTCCATAGTCACTGCTGCTTTGTGTATGTGCGTGGGCGCAGGCATATACTTGTTTCAGGGTGGTTGTGGCTCATAAACAGATCTCCCACTGGTCTCTTTTTTCAAGGATATATTAAAGCAGCCTAAACTGCTGACTCGGGACACTGCTCACCAGCAGAGCCCACAGCACTCAGACAGGCAGTGTTTGGCCAACACTGTCTGTAACAAGTTGCAAAGGTCTCTGCATGCCCCAGGGCAGTGAGCCCCATGTCCAACTATGCACTGTGGGCGTGGGACAAGGGGCAGCCTCAAAGCTGGCAGCCTGAGGAGCTGGGCACAGCTGGGCTGAAACCTGTGCTGGTCCAACCTGCCTCTGTGGGCAGGGCAAAGAGGGGCACTGGACTGGCAGGGAGCTGAGCTGGTCGTGTGGTGGGGCATGAGGGCACCTGGGGCTGTGGGAGCCACCGCGTGTGTGTTTGTGTGCGTGCACTTGTGCTGTTGGGCACCAGCAGGACCCTCCTCATGCTGTGTAAATTGTTACTCCATCTGCTAATCAGAACTGAGACTCTGGCACTTCAGCCTCGTCCATTTGCTCAGGAACACAAAGAGGTCAGAGATCCGGGTGGAAACATGTTGAAATACTCTCCCTTTTTGGCAAGGATGTTCAGGCACCTACATTGGGAGGCCAGGGAAATGGCAGCTCTCCCTGCAGTGCACAGCCCTGGCTGGGGTGTCACCCTTGCACTGCTCACAGATTTGGAAGGTTAGTTATTGTCTGCCAGATAAAGGCTCCATCCCAGCCTGACTGGTAAGAAACCAGCCCTTCCTTTTAGGCTTCTGTGGACACAGCATTTTAATGCTGGTTTGTGTCCAACCAGCCTAGGTAACAAAGAGGTGAGAGGGCCTGAGGGGAATTTGCAGAAATGATGGAGAGAGATAAGGGTCTGGAGAAGATGATCTGACCCCTGGCTTCATATGGATGATTGACCTTGAGGGACAGGACCCACCAGGGGCGCAGGCTGCTTCCCTCCAGCCTCACCCCCACTTGCTGCTGCATTCTTCTGCTCTGTAAATACTGCAGGAATCAATGCAGCAGCTAATGTGGCATTTTGACATCTGAGGGAGGATTATTTCACCAGGAGTGCATAAACCTGCTTCATCAAAAGCTCAGAGTCAGCAAGAGATGCCACCTTGCAGCCTGCCTGTCTCCTGGTGGCAGCCCCAGAGGGACAGGCCCCACGTGTGTGGAAAGCAATGGGGCTGTTGCAGCACTGGATGAGTCCAAGCATGCAGGTAGGGAAGGAAAGAGGTAGCCTGGCTGGTTGTGTTGTTTGCTTTGCACTGGTGATAATGCAGTGGTATCATTTTCATGCTAAATGCTAATTTTCTGCTTTGCTGGCCTCAGAATAGCCTACATTCATATCCTTCATTGCAGCAATTAAAGGGCTGGGTGCTCAAGCTGAGGCACTTGTGATGAGCATGATTTTAATCAGTGTGCATGAGAGAGAAGGAGGAATGTGATTGCCTTGCTGCTGCTGTGGGGACACGTGACGGCCCAGGAGGGGTAGGTAGGAGAGCCCCTACCCTGGTATGAGCATGCATCAGCTTCAGCTCAGCAGTGGACAGGGAAGAGCAGGTTTGCCACACCTTCCATTTCCCTCTCTGGTCAGGAATTGCTGTTTAACTTCAGCAAAACATTGGAACAAATCACCTGCTCCCCTGGCTCATGTTTATAGCCCATGATCCCGCCCTCCAAGGTGCCATCCACATGGCACAGAGATCCCCAGCTGCTCTGAGACAGGCTCAGCATCACTTGCCTGGCCCCTCCGGTGGGCAGGCAGGCCAGGAGGAGAGGTGCAAGATTTCCAGGTGTGCCTGAAGGCAGAAGGATGGAATTCCATAGGCCCCTGCTGTGAGACTGCATCTGAGGCTGCTCTGCCTGGCTGGGCAGGAGAGTCCATTTGTGAGAGTGCCAGGAACAGTATTAGATGTAAGTACTTAAGCATTTACACTGTTTGCCTAAATCATAAAGCTCATCCTGCTGGATTTGCTCACACATCCCCTCTGCCTCTTCAGGTGGCTTAAATGTCCCTCCAAAGGGGAACAGGGACTGTGTCCCTTGAATCCTCACTGCTTTGCTTTTCCTCAGTGTGCTCAGTGACCATGTTTGCAGGGAGGGGACCACCCTGCCAGGTTTCCCAGCAGAGCTGTACCTCTCACAGCAGGTAACATGGGTAAAAAACCCTGAGAGGGGGAGTGGGGAGGGACACTGGGCTTGGTTTCCCATGTCAAGGGATTTGTATGTGCAGTGATATCTGCAGGAAAGGAGCATCTAGGGAGAGACCAAACTTGTATCAAAACTGCAGAAGCCATTGGGAGGGAAGCAGAGGATAACAATATTTCTGGGACCCTACAAGCTTGTCTCTACAAACTTCCTAGGGCATATTTCAGCTCCTCCTTGAATGTATCCCAATTCCTTCCTACAGGATCAGGGACACTTAGACCAGGTTGCTCAAAGCCCTGTCCAATCTGGCCTTGAATAATTCCAGGGATGGAGCAAGTCCCTATCTGTGCCTACCTACTACTTTTGGCACCCAGAGGTGGTAATTGCAGACAACATGAAAATCAGAGGAGTGGCTGGTTTTCTTCTCTTCACCGGTTCAGAGAAGATTTTAAATCTTTTTTCTGAATTAGCCACCATATCTCAATGCCTGTCCTGCTCCCACAGCTAAACTTTATCACAGACATTTGAACCCTTACCCTCTTTTTCTGGAGGTTTTAACAATGCCACTGCTCTCTGGTCAGGCAGAAGCCTGGATAGCCTTTGCAGTCAGTGGCAATCCTGGGCAAACAGCCCCCACATACCTACAGCACAGCTTCACAGAGAGAAGGTGGATTCTTTCCTCCACTGAGCTCACAGTTCATGCCCAGCAGAACCCTCTACCAGGCCCCATCTGACCTCTCTAAAGAGCTCCTCCTCTGCCACAGCTGGCACTCAAGAGGGGAGGACAGACACAGTAGGCACAAGTGTGTCAGAAGTGTATGTTCATTGTATAAAAAAAAAAAAAAAATCTGTTTTTGACCAGCAGCATCTGCAGCAAGCTGCTATTTCTCTTTTCATCATGGATAGGTGGGCTTCCAGGGCTCAGGTACCTCCAGGACATGCTCACAGTGTGGAGTGAAGGGGCCACATTTGGACCTGCTGCACATCCCAAAAGTCCATGTCAGGGAGGGCTCACTACAGCACAGGGCAGAACAAGCAAGACCCTGGCCAGGGCAGACACAGGCTTGAACAGATAGGCAATGACTTCCCTCTCCCTGCTGCAGAAACTTGGGTAAGAAGGGAGGTTTCTCCCTCACACTGGCTGAGCTTTGAGCTGTGTACTAATGACGACTCAAGGAGGAGAGCAACTAGAGATTCACAGCCATGAGAGATCTTTGTTGCTGTCTAGGAGAGCTCTCTCCATCTCTTCTTCTTTCTGTTTATTCTGCACCTCCCCCTTTTTCCTTCCTCCAAACCCTTTCCTCCAGCCCAGCCCTCCTCTTCCCTTTGTCCTAGTTCTCCTTGCCTTTTCAGTAAGTGAGGAATTAAATAAGCCTCTATGGAGACAAAACCAAATAGTAGATTCTCCCTTCCCTCCTTGGCTAGGATGTTGATGAAGTTAGTGAAGAGATATCTCCTTACGATGCTGCTTTTATTTTATTATTTAGTCCAGCATGCTCCAGGTCAGGACTTTGGGAGCATCCTTAGGGCCACACGCAGGCTTGCAATAAAAGAGCTCACTGTGAAGTCCCAGAGCACCCACATACCCAGGCAGCTGTCACCTGAAGTGACAATTACCACCCCCAGGCACTGCCCCACGCACACACAGGGTGAGGTCTGACCAGCACCAAGGGCTCCCCATCACTCAGACGAGGCCCACCTGGAAGCAGCAATGAAGAGGGGTCTAAGGTACCAGCCTCGGGTGGTTGTGTTTGGTAGGTAATGAAGGAACCTGAGGAGCAAATTAAAGAAGGAAAGATGCGGAGCAAGGGTTTCTCTGCCTCACATTGTGCTTGACTGGGGCCATCCCTCGGTGCTGCTATCTTGTATCTGTGCCATCAGAGTAAATAAGCCTCCTCTTGTAAATGCTGACCTCGAGCTGTGTAGTAAGTTCTGGTGCCAGCCAAACCTGTGTTGGGTCGCTTGCAGCGGTGTGTTCTTCTCAGTATGATGCTGCTGTATTGCTTTCACCACGAGCACCAAAGGCTGTTAGATGCTTTCCTTTGGGACTCAATTCCAGGTACAGTGCAGCGTCTGGTCAAATTTTTTTATTGCTTGCTCTCACTCCTCACATTTCAAAAGCAGTGGAGTTTGCTGTTATGAGTTTTGCCATGTTTTTACTTCAGAGACAACTTAATCTTTGTGTTTTCCTTTCTCTGTTAATCTCAGGATTAAGGAAAAGCTGTGAAAGTATGATTTGAGCTTTTAGAAATATTTTCTGCTTTAATAAATAAATAAATTAACCTGCAATGAGCAACCCTTTTTATTTAGAACTGAATTAATGAACTCCCACTCAAGATGGGCATGTTGGGCATTAATATATGTATAATTATGCAAAACCACTGTTATGCCTCTAATGAAAATTAGATTCTACCACTGAGGCTGTGTTTGGCGATAGTGTATATCTTCATTTGTGCTATATTTATTCTTTTTTCCTAGCTGCATGACCTAGGATTACAGTTGCTATGGTGATAAGACAGTTTGTGAAGGAAGGAGTGAAAGGTAAGTTTGTGTGTCTGCCTGTGCTGCGAGGGCTGGGGAGGGCTGGCAGTCTCTATCCCCTGTGCTGCATCTGCCTCCTGCTACTGCTGGCACTGAAAGGCTCCATTGCACAAGTGATGGTCATTTCTCAATAACTCAGGGCTGGGTGCTCAAGCAGCAGAGCACATTGGGTTGGTTTCTCTCTTCCCAGCAGTGTGTATGCATAACCAGGCCATGGAACTGCTGTACCAGGACTGTTTTAGTGGGGTGGGGGAGCTGATCCTTTGTGTGCATCTTTGCTGCTGGCCTTGGAGGGGTTTAGAGGTGGATTCTGGGGCTACTGGGGACCAGAGTAAAACCCTCCAATTCCACTTCTGTATTTGTTCTGCTGTATTTGTGATCTTGTGTGCCCTGGGCTTGGGGCTGGAGGTGCTGAGCAGATTTAAAAGATGTGTAGCTGTGGTGAATTTGGCAGAGCTGGGTAAACGGCTGACCTGGATGATCTTAAAGGTCTTTTCCAACCTAAGTGACTCTTTGGTTCTATGAATGGCAGCTTAGTCCCTTCAGCTGAGTTACATTACCAGCCCTCCTGTTGGGGTTTTCCTTGTGGTGCTTGCTGCAGGAGAAGCAGCATTCCCCAAACCTTCCCAGAGCCAGTGCCACCTCCAGACCTGAGCAACAGGCTCAGGAGTGCAGGGCTTCTTTCAATAAGTAGTTGACAGTGGAGGAGAATCTGTCCTTCGTGCAGCTTTCTTTGTTGACAAGGAACACGTTTCCCTGAGCACAGCTGCCCAAACCTCTGTATGTCTTTCAGCCTTAGCTTGCTCTGTATGTGTGGAAGCTGCCCTGGCTTCCTGCCTGCCTCTCCCATCCTGCTCTCTCTGTCTTTCTCTGCACCCCTCCATCAAAACTGCCATCACCATTTGCTTTAAACTCCTGGAATGGAATGCTTACCATAGAAACTCAGGCTGGCCAGCCTTGGTGATTGCAAGACTGATTCAGGCAGATTTGTTTTTCTCCTTGCGATTGTCTATTTCAAAATAGCTGGACAGCTTCTTTATGTCTTTTTTCCTGAAGGAGCAATGGCTGCTATCACCAACAACTTGAGAACTTTTCACCTGATCCTTCCAGAAGCAGTGCCTTAGACACTCTGTGCAGCTCTGGGTCATGTTCTTCTCTCAGAAACATTGTGAATTAGCATATTAAGGGCTAGTGAGTAAGTCTCAGGTTCCCATCAATTGGTTTTTGTAGCCTTGACTATCTCCTTGGACTTGCTAAACTTTTAATTAGGTATAGATTTTCCCCCAGAGGTCTTATAACTTTGTTTAACAAAAGACAAAAGTGTTTTAAAAGAGTCTCTTCTCTCCTGCCCTACCGTGCTTTGCATTTTTCCCCAAGTGAACTCTGCCTGTTTGCAAATTATCAACAGTGCAACCACTTTAATGCAGGCAGACAGTGCTCTCTCACTCTTTTGGACAGGGGTAAGGAAAATGAGATGTCTGACAGGCACAATCCTGTGCTTGTACTAGTCTGTCCCCTTGAGGAAAACTCTTCCAAGCCACTGAACTTTGCTGGGGTTCTCTTCATGCGCAGTCACCCTCTCATCCACGACAATCAGCATCTATCAGTGCCTGCACAAAATGCCTGTGCTTACAGAGCACTCCACAGCTGGGGGAGAAAGTGGAAAAACCCCATGGGCAATGCTCATTGGTGATTTAGAGAGCAGGGAGAGTTCTTGTCAGCCTTTAGGTAAGGGTGGGAGCTTAAAGGATCTGTATTTTAGCCTGTTGGAGAGTTGCTGCCACCCTCTCATGGGGGAGAAGATGTTCTTGTGGCTGAAGCTTATCTAGGTCAAAAGCTGGGGAGGAACTGGTACCCCTGCTCCTCCAGCAGAGTCTGTCTTCCTTCCAAACCCCAGCATCGTGGGGCTGAGGGCAGAACAAACCTGTGGGACCGCTTAGCAAAGTAAACTCGCATCTGCTCCAAACCCCAGGGCTCAGCAGAGCAGGTGCTCAGCTTTCCCCTTGAGGACTGCTGTAAAGTGATGTTAAATAGAGCCCGGAGATCAGGAACGTGATTCTGTGTGCACAGCCTGGAAAAGCAAGGAAGAATAGAGAGCTGTACAAGGGGATGTGCAGCTCAGACAGATGAGAAGGAGCAAAACAAGCTCTCTCACATTTTTGAGTCCCCTTCCTGAGATGAGGAAAACAGGATTCTGTCAGGAATCCATCCTGGCTAAGTCCTGCTTCAGCTGTGCTGTATCTCAAGATGCCCTTGTGCAACAGGTGTAGGGCTCTGCAAGTGGAGCCAAGCAATAATGAGGTGTGATGGTTCATCTAGTTTGGAGGTGTCAGTGAGGTTAAATCAGCCTTGACCCTGCATCAAAACTGCTTCTCCATGAAAGGCTTGGTCATTCTCATAGGACACTCCTTTCTGAGGGAACAGAATCACAGAAGAACCCATATGCAGGCTGGACACACTTCTTAGGGAAGTTTGCTGCCTTCCTGGGGCCTGGGTTAAAGATGTGGAAAGAAAGCTTCCTACCCTCATATTGTCCTTGGATTTTCTTGCATTATTGATTTTTCAGGTAGGCAGTGATCAAGTTACAAACCCAAGGGCAGTCAAGAGAGACTTTGGGGCCTTGGGACAACTGGTTGAGGGAGCAGGAGCACAAGTAGTGTTCTCATCTATCCTTCCAGTTGCAGAGAATGATGAGGGAAGAAATGGGAAAAGCCAACAGATCAATACAAGCCCGCTGTCACTGGCAGAATGTTTGGATTTTGATCATGGATCAATTTACATAACATCAGGTCTGCTGGTGATAGATACAGTACACCTGATTCAAAAGGGGGAAAGGATCTTTCCACAGGAGGTAATCAGGCTTGTGGAAAGAGGTTTACACTACCCTAATGATGGTGACAATAGGGTTGGGTGTTTATGAGTCAGAATCAAGGGGAAGGCTGAGAAGCCAAATAACAAATAACAGCCAAATAAGGCTGCTTGTGCCTTGGGTGGGTGTTCACTTTGCTGGGTAAAAAACTTGCTGGATGACCAACCCCAAAGCATGCTGGTGAATGGAATTGCATCCAGCTGGTGGCCACTCACCAGTGGTGTTCCACAGGGCTCAGTGCTGGGGCCAGTCTTTAAAATCTTCACCAGTGCTCTGGACAAAGGGATTGAGTGCTCCCTCAGTCACATTGCAGACAACACCAAGCTGGGCAGGAGTGTTGATCTGCTTGAGGGAAGACAGCACTAGAGTGGGATCTGAGCAGGCTGGAGAAAAGGAGGCTCAGGAGAGATCTTGTTGCTTTCTACAACTACCTGAAAGGAGGTCGTAGTGAGATGGGGGTTGATCTCCCAAGTGACAAGAGGAAATGGCCTCAGGTGTGCCAGGGAAGGGGTTGATATGAAATTAGGAAACATTTCTTCACCAAAAGGATTCTGAAGCACTGGAACAGGCTGCCCAGGGAAATGGTTGAGTCACCATCCCTGGAGGTATTTAAGAGGCAGGTAGATGCTGCACTTGGGGACCTGTTTTAGTGGTGGACTTGGCAGTGCTACGTTAACAGTTGGACTTGATGATCTTGGATGTCTTTTCCAACCTAATTGATTCTGTGATGTCAGCTATGAGATTAAGCTTGCCAAGCCATGATTCTCTTGCAGCCAATGTGTGAGGTGAAGGTGAATGTCCAGGAAAGGCAGATTTATTGCATGACCCCTGGGGTTTCTGGTTAATCTTCAGGTTGTCTTCTAGTAGGGCAGTGTCAGATGATAAGCCCTTTGAGGGGAGGCATTAAGCCTCTCAGGCTTACTTGTGCTGTGAGTCCAGCCCAGGTCAGCAGTGTAACAAGTCATCAACACCAGGCTGAGATCTGGCAGTGATCTGACAGCTTTGGGCTTTGGTTTAGATCTGACAGTGCCAGGTCAGAAAAATCAATACAGTATTAAGCAGTGTCTTCATCAGCCTCTGACTTTTGCACCTCTTCCCTTAGCCTTCTGCAGGGCAGTATTGAGGTGGGTGAGATGTGTGCACACACAAACTTGCAGTGCTTCAGCCAGCTGGGTAGATCCAGAGGGCTGGAGGCAGCCTGGGTGCTGTGAGGCTGGCCTCTTCTCTGGAAGAAAACCTGCTGGGGAAAAATCCCAACAGGTAATTTCATGATTTCCTCTCTTCTTCTTCTGTAAATATTCAAAATAAGTATTTAAAAGGGAGCAGCTGCAGTGGATGAATTCTGAGTGGTCATTGTCCTTTCAGGAGGACAGCTTAGTCAGCACTCCAATATCTTTTCCCTCTCTCCAGCCCCCAGCCACCTCTGTGTGCTGCATCCTCATGCTGCCAGGGTTCCATAAAGAGCTTTCAGACAGGGATGCAGCAAACATATGCTGTGCCTGTAATCCCAAATGAGCTAGTCAGGTGCTTAAGGACTGAAGCTGTTCCCAGTAGGAGCAGTTGGACTGATGCAAGGTGTTCATGGGGAGGGACTGCCTTGCCATCACAAGTTCGGCCTCTAGGAGGGAAGAGTGGGCAATAGGGTGAGAAGAGGTTGCCTGACTTTTGCATCTTCAGACATCAATGCAGCAGCATGGCTTCCTCACAGTCCTTGTGCTCAGTTCACACAAGTGCCATCAAATGCAGGCAGGTCATATTGAGGGCCAACAGGTAGCCAGGAGCTGTGGATGGAGCTGTGAGGGTCCTGTGTTCTTGTCAGAGAGATGAAAGAGCTGGCAAATTCTCCTCATTGGAGGACAAAAGGAAATAGTGGCACTTGGGAGGATGCAGCTGGCTGATGAATTGCCCACCTGCAGTGTTTGCAGGCAGGTTAGCAGTCACAGAATATATCAAAGAGGCGGCAACTTGGGGCCTGGAGGTGTTTTGGCATTTTTGTTCTGTTTATTTCAAGAGCCATGAGATGTTGTGATGTCCCTTTGCATCAGATGCCTGTACTCTCAGGTTGTCCCAGGTCATCAAGTTTCTTCCTAGGCTCAGTTCTGGGCCAGCAGGGGGTATGGTGTCTCCTTACCCTCATGGGATGATGAGGCATTATGTGTTTGAGAGCTGCAGTGAGCTGCCAGGAAGGACAGGCTGATAATCTGTGTACTTGCTTTTGCATTTCTATTCCTTCTTAGTTGGCAGGAAAGAAGTAGCTGAAACATTTAACCTGTTGGTTTTTATAGTGCATCCTTTTTCCTTGTCATGTGGAGAGATGGGAAGAAGAAAGGGATGCAGGAAGGACAGATGGAAAATGAGATGAGGACTGCAGTCAGCTTTAGTCCTCTTTAAATAGCAGTTTACCAAAGAGGGCAACTCGTCTGGCTCCATTGTGTCTCATGATTTGAAGCACACAGATCACTTTGAGTGCTGCTTTGTTTTTAAAAACTGGAGTAAAGTTAAATCCATGTGAAAGATGGAAAGCCTTTCTTAAGCCCAAAAGCAAGGGAGAGAGTTCAGAACAGCCTACCCTGCAATGTAGTAATGTACCCTGTAACCCTTGTACTCACTGCTGGTAAGTGTTTGACATCCTGAGACTCCTGCTGAAAGCAAATAATTTGTGCTTACACATTGATGGATGTTGGGAGCATTTGGTATCTCTTTTCCTGTATCCTTTTCAAGCTCCTGTTGTCTTTGCTCTTTGGCTCTTAATGTCTCAGGATAAATTCTAGTGGTGAGCTTTTCCAAAAGTGAAAGAAGCAGCATGTCAGCTCTCCCTGTATCAGCCTCTTTGGCATGCCTAAAATACAGCACCTTATAAAAGGACATCTGATTAAATTAAAAGATGGCAAGCTTGGAACCAAGCTCCAGGTCATTGCTAAGTAAAAGCATGCTGTAAAACTTACTCCCTGTTCCAGCACACCACTGAAAGCAAGACCTCTGCAAGATCCATTTGTGCTGGATATGTGAGAGCTGACTGAGAAAATCCAGGTATTTCAGAATATGTAATATTTACTGATATTATGACAAACTCTATGCTTCAGGCCCTTGGGCAATTCCTATTTACAAGAAGCCTGACAAGACTAACACAAAAGATCGATGCTTTTGCATCATTTACCTTCTCTGTAGCATCAGGCAGTGTCACAGGAAGACCAAACTATGTGAAGGGCTTGACCTGGGACAGTGGAGCCATGCTTTGCCAGGGAGCAGCGTTTCTTCTTCCCTTCCTTGTGCCTGCCAAAAATATTTACAGGAAGATGAACTGAACTGGAGATTGGCTGATCCATGACAAGGTTTAGAGTTCCTGTTACAGATGAGTGAGCAGCTGGCATAGTAAATGGAGATTACAAGGTTGCAACCTGGACCTCTGGTTGGGTAATTTGTACATCTCCCCTTCAGGGGCAGGTTGGGGTGCCTGGAAAGGTGGGAGGAGCCCTTTTTGGAGGTGGAAACTTTTTTTTTTTACTGTCTCTCAGCAGCTCCCTGGGAACCAGAAGCAGATTCAATGCTGGGGTACCAGGGGTATTTCTGAGACAAGCTAAAACCCACAGCTCAAAAAGCAAACCAAATAGCCTGTGCTTTGGGATAGGAGCAATTCAGGAGGGAAGGCTGAAATAACTGAGTGTCATTTGGCTCCATTTGTGGGTCCTGAAAGGTGGCTGTAAGGATGTCACACTAGTGAGGACAGTGCAAGGTGGGGAAGAAGGGAGGGAAGGGAGATTTAGGGTGGTGAGAGCAGATATAACCTGGAGTAATGATGTGGGGAAGCAGAGCCTGTGGATCAGCAAAGGATTACTGCTTTATTAGCCTCTGGATTAGTGTCCCAGGGCCAGAGAGTGCAGAATAGACTGTATTGAATTATTCCTTATCAGATGGTGCTGACTGACTCGTGTCTGTCCCAGTAAGCTCCCTGGCTGAGGAGGTATTTTCTGTGTTAGGACGGTGTGCCATAGTAAATAGCTTGGAAAGAGATGGCTTTTAGGAACAAGAAAACCAACATGGAGATGAGAAATTATAAGAGGACTTGGAGGTGAAGGAGTCACACAGCAGTTGTTCTTCCTTGAATTGGAAGGGCTCTCTTATTTCCAGATCAAGTCTCTCAAGACATAGCTGGAAATCTCCAGTCTTTGATTGCAATAGCTTTTATTCCAGCACCTTTCCATGTTCCTATTTATACTTCAAAGGTGAATTTAGACTAGTCAAATCCACTTTGACAACAGGTTTAAAATGTCTGGGGATATAATTTTAACCACAGAAACCTTATTGATATATCTGTGAATGAGGAAGAGAAACAGACTGTAAATGAAAGAGGGCAAATATACCTGCAGCTGTCCTGTAATTGTGCTGTGAGGCTGGAGGAGGCACGGACAGAGACAAAGGTGGCAGAAAGTGATATTGCTTCAGCAGGGTCTGCACCTCACTGTGAGCCAATTCCTCAACAGACAGGAGTGTTGTGATGAGACACCAGCCCAGGTATCCCATTTACTTCTTGCCACTAGCTATGCAACATTCTCAGGGAAAAGGATATGGAAAGTGTCTTGCCTGGGGAACCTGTGGTTGGGAGGAAGGATGAATAATTCTTGTGTTTTTACTGTCTTGTGTTTCTGCAATCTTCTGAGCCTGCTGAAAGTGTAAAGAGGCAAGGGGCTCCCTTTAAGAGGAGTTCTGGCTCCAGTGCTGTGATAGGCCATTAGAAGTGCAGTGTATTGTAAGGGAAAGGAAGTTCTCAATGCAGGGCTATTACCTTTGCTCTGTGAAATAGATTTAGGTTCTGCTGTATCACAGGTGATGTTACACTAATGTTTAAAGCCTTTATTTGCAAAGGAAAACCTCTACATGGGAACCACTTATAACCAATGCACTTGGGGGCTTAAAATTGCAAATCGCCAGAATTAGGGCTTTTCAGCAGAGCTGTCTCCCCCAGACATCCATCATCAAAGGTTTCTAAATAAAATGCTGGTCACTTGAATATGTGAAATTTGTTATAATGCAAGTATTTGAGAGCTGGGCACTTGAAGGCTGTGAGGAAAATGAAGAGCCACCTAAGAGCAAGGCTCCTGCCTGTAATGTGCATTTTGTGCTGGAGAATGCAACAGAAATTTTCTATGTGAATAACACCAATTACCATCGTAATTTTGGATGAGTGTGGTGGCCTGCCAGCAACCTTTGTGCAGATCTCCAGAAGCTAGAGGGGGTCATGGACCTTAACTAGCTAATGTGATCCACAGCTGGGAATATAGTACCACCTTCTCCACACAATCACACTGGAATATGAGGGACTTCATTCCCATCATGCTAGAAACCACAGTATTTAGAGTAAAAGCAACCACATCCCGTAGCCTGACTGGCCTCTCTCTGAAGCTCTACTGAGTGCTCCTGGCCCCACAGAAATGTTAGAAGCAGTTTTGTGCTTGGGCTATGCTCATACTGGCTCTTGAGAAATACAAATCCTCACCAGGCTGCAGTGACTGATGCTAAGCTTTGTGGACACTTTTGAGGGAAGGCAAGTGATTCAGAAATGAATGTGACCACTCACTGGGCATCACCTGGGCCCTCTCTAAGGCTAGTAGGGACATTGTGCTGCCAGAGGTACTATATTTTCATTTAAAGGTACACTAAAAGGCTGGGTCATTAGTGATGCCTCGATATCTTCCCCACGAGTTTGAATGCAACCCTCACTGTTCCTCTGAATTTCACCTAGCTAGAGTGGTGTTCTGCTGACTTGGCATTTGTTCTGTAATCCAGCTAGAACAGTTGCTTTTCATCTTCCTCTCTCTGACTTTGCCATATAGTTTTATTGTCTGCAGTAATACAACTTAGTTCTGAAGTGAAGCCAGCTATATTTCAGCTAGATGAATGATCCCTATATAATATGCATATATGGCTGTAAAGTGCTTCAGATAAAAGATGCTAAAAATCACAAGTTATTATTTTGCCTTTTCCTGGGTTTTGCTTTGTCACATGTTATTTAGTAGCTTTGCTGAGGTTCTTTCTCAATGCATTGCTGAATGAAGTGTTCTGAACAGTTTTAGGACTGCTGGTATGTTTTATTAATTGCATTTTACAGGTTGTTGTTCCGTCTGTTTTTAAACTCATTTCACAGACGTAATGAAAAATGAAAGTTTTAAATGGAAGTTTTAGCTATGAAGGCAGGGAGGGAAAGAAAGCTCACCAAAATATTTGGTCAGTCTTAAGCTCAGTGTTGATGATGGCGTCACACCAGAGACTCCTCACAGTGGGGTACAGGAATAATAATAACTGAAAGGGAGCACAATGCACGGTGTTCCAGGAAGGACAGAACAAGCCAGTAACCCATCTGGGTCTCTGACAACTTCTCAAAGAAGGGTTTTGTAGACTGAGATTTGTTCTGAAAATGTTTAGGACCCTTGCCATCACATTTCTTTTAAGTCTGATTGCCTTATGTGACACATTCTCAGCTTCTGTAAGTTGCTTCCATTTCATCACTCCAGTGATGTCTTGTCGGTGTACACCAGCAGAGGATTGGCCCTCTGCTTCCAGACGTGCTGAAGAGAAGATATAAGTTTATGATAGATTGTGGTGAGGACTGACCCAGTAAGTGGAACTCATTTATTTTGGATTTATTACTAAATCCAGTTTCTCTGTATGATTTTTGTCTCAGCACATATTATCTTCTGAGACAGAAAATCTTGTGGCTACCAAGACCTCTGTGCTACCCTTTGTAAGAATTGGGCTGATATTGGTTCTGATGTACTGGCCAGAACCATTGCAAGAAACTGCACTCCTCCTTCCAGAATTCCCTTTGTAGATATTTAATACTCATCTCTGTTGCTTGTCATAGGGTTACTGTGTAACACTTATGTGCTGCAGTGTTTTATCATAACTCAGGTATAAGACTTTATCTGTGAAAGACCTTTTGAAATGTCCTTTGGTATCTATTAGGATGAAATGTGCCATAGAAATGTAAATCATGTCACTGGCTGCCAAGGAGCTCCTGGCCTCCTAAGAGTATCCTGCTGGATTACTGAGAAGGGGGAAGAGGAGGCCGGCAAGGCAAGGCAAAGGAGAAACTGGATTTTTCTTTTCACTTAGAGGACTCTTACTGGCAGAATGGCATGGTTGGTGTTATAAAACAACAGAGAGCTAGAGTTTTAAAATTTTATGATTCAGTTTTTGATGCAGTTTAGTCAATTGCCAGGTTGCAAAATTCAGACTGGGGCATGTCTTAACCCGTGCCAGAATACCCTGAGTCATCTCTGTAATAAGTTTAAAAAAAAATCTGAATTTTTTGTAGATTTTATATTGTCTTCATCCAGTCTGAACTCCAACTTATGATAGTCACCCAAGAAATGCTATTACAGAGTGAGCCTTTGTGTTGACAAGCTGCATCTTTCCCTGAATGGTATCCTATTCACATCCTTTCATCAGATTTTAAGTTTTGGCTGGCTTTAGGTCAGGAGGGTAAATTTGCTGCTTAGTGCTTCAAGGATTCCAGTGCAGATATTAATTTCATCAATACGAAGTGCTACAGCCTACAGCAAGTCTGGCCATCACAAGGATCATGAACTGAGGATATATGCTATGTGGTCCCAGAAAATAAATCCTAATCTTCTAGGCTAGACACAGGTTTCAGGCTGTCCTTAGGCTAAAGGAAATATGTTCAAGTCTTGCTAAATGGAGCGTTGCCCAGTGACATTGGGAAAGCAAAGAGTGGACTGCTCTGCCTTTTTATCATGTATGTCTTGAATCTACCAATGCATGCATGGCAATCAGGAAATGTGCAGGTCTTTAGGCAAGAATTCTGATTCACTCAGCCTTGCAAATGTCTCCCTAATGGAGTTTGCTTGAAGCCATATGACCTTGAAAGTGGGAGCTCCTAAAAAGTACAGCCTAATGTCTAACAGTTTAACTAATATAGATGGGGACAAGTGTGCACTACACTATGTATGAGGATTGTTCACCCCATTAAAACTCAAGCTTATCAGAGAAGGAGCCTTTTCCCTTGACAGGAGTGTTTTCCAACAATATTAGGCATGTCCATCTTAGAAGAAGATGTCACAGCTGAGAGAGGATTTGAAAACATTATTCTTGCTCGCATATGTGAAGCGTGTCGTATAAAGATTTTGGTGCATCTGCAGTGTTTGCTCATTGATAAAGCTACACAGATTATTTAGCAAAGACTGTTACACTCTTGCTAATACTGTATGTGCTTCTAATATGTCAAGTGCTATTAAACAACTCTGGTGTTGTCAGAGACCAATTTTCATGAGAGCTGCAATGAGATACTTCTTATCATGTGTAGTATAATCCCTCCTTGTCAGCAGAACATATTGGGCCTTTGAAGTAAACATTCCTGCATAAGTGGAATACTGTCTTATACTTTTTCTCAGCCAGTTGGCCCTTATGACTGCACAACTGCAAGTGTACATGTGCATGCACTGTGGAGAATTGGCAACGCCTTTGTAGTAATGATTTTAACTAGCTTTGCATCCAATTTTGAAGCCTTCTAAATCCCCTCAGTAACAAAGTCCATTCTCTTGATTGTTTGTTTGTATGATACGTGGCCAATAAACCATATTTCTGGCAATTGGAAGCTCTTTTGATGAAAAGGAAACCCTAATATCAACTGTGCTGTTTGCTTTTTGCAAACGCTTCTTTCTCAGGCTCTATCTGAAAAGTGACTTGGCCTAGAAGTTCAGTTTTGCAAGAATCCTTGATGATATGCTGACATGAAGTGTGACTTCAGATCAATTTAGGAAATGGGTTTTTTAAGCATTTGCCAAGGCTTCTTCAAATTTTTGTAATACTGACTGCAGACCTTAAAGGCAGAATTTTTCAGAGCATCTGGCGCTTACCTAACTTTTCTCATACTCGCTGGCTTAGCTTTCCACAGAGCAAACTCTGGATAGCAGCAAAGCCTCCTTTGAGACCCTGTCCAAAAATTGTTCCTTAGGCTGGTGGTGCTGGGCTATGGAAAAGGAACTGATGTTCCCAAGTCCTGTCTCTTGCTTTACAGAGCTGGCAGTTGTTCAAGCTGCACTCTTGCAGGCAGATTATGTTCCAGTAGCTGAACACTTGGGTCCAAAGTGGTTATGTGTTCTCCTGGCACTGCCTCTGAATTTGGGGAGCTCTTGCTGAGCCCTTCTCCCTTTACAGGGGACTGCTGTGCTCTGCCCAAGAAGTAGTGGAGTTTGTAAACAACCTTAGCCCAGTTTTACATTCAATGGAAAAATTAATGTCTAATTGCAGATTTCTCTAGATCTCTAAACTAATTTCTTGCACATAATATTTCTGCAAAGTGGATTCATGAAAATGTTTCTTTTGCTTTAACAATTTCAGAAGTAACTTTAACTCTGTACAGCGATTCTTCAACAACTGTGCAATGGTACAAGGGTCTGAAATGGCATGAAAATAATGGTTTTTCCTATGTGTGTTATTAACAGGTTATCTTGTTGGTGTTGCTAGATCAAAAAAGCAATGTTATTTTTTAAAAGGAAGCCATACGTAAGGGGAAAAAAAGAAATTCTCCTTTTCCTCTCATGCACCTTTTCCTCCCAGTAATCTATTGGCTTAACTGGAGAAAGAAGGCCGGGGGAGTGTAGAGTAAGAGAAAGTATGAGGATGTGCAGATCGTATTCTGTATTTCTTGTGCCTCAGATGTTGCCCTTCACAGAATTGCTTTGTGTCCCCTGCAGCTGTGCTCTGAGCTGAATCAGAAGCTGCTGAAAGCAGCCTGGAGTATTCTGTCTCTTTATAAGAGCTGAAGCATATGCAGCCTGCTTTTCTCTTGCTTTCCCTACCTACCCACCCTTCCAGCAGAAGAGAAAACATGAAATTAAGTGAGTCTTCTTCCCTGCATAATGTCCAGCAGCCTTCCTTGGATCTTGCTGCTTACCCACTCACACCAGTACTACAGTTTAGACGCAGGGGCAGTTTTGTGGTACGAATGTGAGCCAAGGCCGGGGACTGCAGGTGTCCCCATGCCAAGAACCAAGAGGCATCCCCGCTGCAGTGCCTGCGCTCCGCTCCTTGCCCACGCTCCTGCTGGGCTGTGCTCGGTGGGTCACGGCGGCTCCAGCACAGCCGCCTCACACAGGTCAGTGTGCCCCTGTAACACAGCTGAGCTTGCTCCAGCCACCGGCAGGAAGCCCAGCTGCACCCGCAGAGGTGTGCCCCAGCAGATTAAGGCACAGACAGGAAATATCTGCAAGGAGAGCACGGAGGCTCGGCCGTCTCCGTGGCGTCCCGGTCGCTGTCAGCTCTGCGGAAGCCGGGCCTGCCCGGGCCCAGAGGAGCCGGGAGCGGAGCGGCCCCGAGCCCCGTCTGCGCCCATCAGGGAGAGCCGTGTCCGCCGGGCCCGAGGCAGGGAGGCTCTGTTGCAGTCTGTACTGCTGCTGTCCCCTCCATGGATGGCGTTGTCACTGCCGCTGTCAGGGCGGCAGATCGCCGAGGGATCGCCGCAGCGGTGGCGTGCTGCGCGGTGCAGGCCTTTGAGGGCAGACATTGGGAAAGACAGCCCGTGAGGGGAGATCGGTGCTGGCACGGCTAGCGCTGTAAAAATGTCAGTGGGAGAAGTGGCCAAAACGTGGTGGAAAAAAAAGAAATTTTTCTCCAGTTCTTTGCCAGGAGATGATGTGATTCTTCTAGTGTGCGTCGCCCTTTGAGAGAGGGTGACCTCAGAGGCCTGAAGATTTAGCCATGGTTCTCCTCTTTGCCAAAGGACACCCAGCTGTGTTGTTCTTGGACCTGTTCTTTCAGCTCCACTCATCTCCGGGGTATACAGTGAGATAACTTCCCACATGGAAGTGCTTTGTCAGGCTAAATTCAGTGATGGCACAGAGATGATGGAGGGCATCAAAAGAATGTGGTTGATTCACCAAAATTTGTGTAGTACTGGGGAGTTCAAGGGAATATCACTCTGTACACTTCTCTCTCTGGTCTGAATTCGTTCAGATGGGTATGTTATGGCACAATTGTGTGTGTATATCTATATATTCTTTTATGTCTTTATATGTATAATTTTTTTCAACAATGTGGAAAAACAAACAATGTAGCTGGATGTATCTAGTGTAGAAATCTATAGGTTTCTGTCCTCTTTGCAAAGGACATTAGATTATTTTTTTTCTTCCCCAGAATGTAGTTAGTGGTGATCTTCCTCTTGCCATCTAATCACAAAGAAATCTTCTGTTTTGCTTAGTAATTGAAATTGGCATTTTTGCTTTTGCTGCTCACAGGCACTGCACCACAGGAATCAATATAATATCTGACAGTAACAATTGATTTGCAGCAGTTGCACCCACACTGAGGATTTCAGGCCTCAGGGATCAAACACCTTGAGAGAAGAGCAAAGTCACTTTAAATTGAGAATTACCACAAGTGTAACTTCATTGTACTGTAACTTCTGCACCATCCCAGCAGCACCTTGAGAGGTCCTGTGCTTGCTTTGGTACTGACAGCTGAGGAACATAAGCCAGGCACATTCTCAGTGTACACAGGCACAATGTAGGCAGCAGCTGGCTGGAGGTGAACCTGATCTCAGTGCTGGGGGATTCCTTTGCTCAAGGAGTTGTACCTAGGTGAGCTGGCAGGGACAGGACAGTCCAACCTCCAAAGAAAGACTGAAAGGGGTTAAGAAAAAAGTTTCTTCAGTTGTCTTCTTTTACTGAAACCATACACGAAGGTCTGTCAGCGATATGATCCTTAACTGTCATTAATGAATCAATGTCAGTGGCAAGGCCATTAGATTTACAGATGCTGGTTCCTTCCTCCTTTGTCATGCTGGCAGCAGCTTTCTCTGATGAAATGTGCAGTACACAGCTTTTCATTAAATTTCTGTTTCCATTCTCAATGGGATTGCAGTAGATCACAGCATTTGGTGGTATACTCCAGGCTTCTTTAAACTGGCAGGGGGGAGTCATGGATAAATGAAAGGTGGAAAAAGCACAAAATGCTGCCATAGATGTCTAGATCAAACAGGGTAATGCTTCCACTGTTTTCAGCACCTCCAATCTGAGATATTCCTAGCATGCTGTTCTTTTGCATATATTGGTACTATGCAATGTGGCCTCTTCAGATGAAGAAGCAGGGATTAATGAGCCACGCAGAAACTCTAATTTGTCTGGGTTAGAGGAGATTAGTTTTGTTTAGACCATTAACGTAATTAATCTTGAGACTAGAAGTGTTCATGTAGTATTGCAGACTCATTGGGTGTTTTTCAGAAGTTGTAGCCCAACACTATTAAATGAGAATTTGAAAATACGTTATATTTCAAAATGGGATCTCTGTTCTTTGAAAGTTTTTAGAAGTTATGTGTGTTATACAGTTATGTAGAAAAAAAAGATATGCCATTGCTCTAATAATTTGTCTCACTATAGTGTCTTGAGGGACTCCAAACTGGTCAGCTCCTCTGAGAACTCCAAATCAAGGGCTGCATACAAAGTTTACTATGTTAAGGACAGAAGGGGGGGCGGGGGGGGGGAAAGCCCAAGTAACTTGCAGAGCTGTAAATACTTGGTTGGCTTGGTCCCTTCTGTCTGATGTCTGGGGAAACATTTATGACTTTTAACATTTTCTCTTTCCCCCATTGCTAAGTCTCTTATCCCTCGTAATAAAAAGGAGCTAAAATCAGACCATGGGAATAATTTTTGGGCAACAGAAGGTGGCTACATGGGTCTTAGAAAGTACTCATAGTGACTAAACTGCTGCCTGTAAGGGACAAGAGTTATTGTATACAAGCTTCTTGTCCAGTTAGGGAAAGCCATTTTCCTTGCATTTTGTGGGGCAATTACTGGCTTGGAGGAAAACCAGAAAAAGTGAAAAGTGGGGCTGATGAGGGAGGGTCCATCTCTACTCTATGAGACTCCTAAGAATGGGTGTGAAGTTACACCTATTCCTGTAGTTGTGCACCTCCAACCATGAAATAGTTTTCCTTCCTTACCCTTCTTGAGATTTGGGATCAATGCAATACAGTTAGTTCAGCTTGCAACCAGCTTGGCTTTAAAAATTCTGTTTCAAGCATTCTACAGTTACAAATCTATCTGAAAAGGTATAAAATATTAAGGCACTGGTATTAAAATGAGTGTGCAGACTGACTCTGCCATGGGAAAAAGCATTTGCAAAAATGATATTGGGATATAGCTTGTGTTGGTCTTTGATTTATTTTGAGGAATTCAGAAACTCTTATGGAAACATTTTTTAATGTGGAGCTGCTAAGCAAACTTGTTCTAGCAATTTTCCAAAATGGAGACTTGAGCTTTATAACTTAGAAATGGGGTTATATTTCCAGCTCTTTGAGAGGAATGGGAGGAGCAGCTTTCCTTCTGGCATTTACTTTAATTCATAAAAATTACAGGCATCTGCCAAAATATCCTAAATTGTGGAGGAGGTAGAAATTGGGTCATGGAGAAAGATTAATGTCAAGCAAAAATATTTGCCAGTAGTTTTATATGAGAAGGGGAAAACTGTGTGTGCTGCAGAAGAACTGTCTGGCTGTGGAGTTTTTTTTTTTTTTGCACAACCACATCTGGCTTGTTGCTTTAACAGAGAATGAAGAGAGGGAGCTAGAATCTGGATAATTATCTTTGTGCTTGTTCGCTCTTCATCTTTTATGTATCATTAGATCCCCATGTCCTGCCTTGTTACTTGAATTTATTTTGGGCATCTTTTTGTTCAGGGAGAGGGGAGGCCAAATCTTCATACCTTCCACAGGGGTCATCTCTTATAGATGCAAAAAGATTTAGGCAACGCACTAGCAGTGGCCTCAGCAGAAACTGTGATGCTGTTCCTCTCGGTGGAAGGAGGAAGCTCTCACAGGCTCCTTCAGATGGAGTTTTGTAAGCTGCAGGGTGGAGTGTGCGATTTGACAGAGGTGGAGCTGCTCCACCAGCTGGTGACAGCTGTGGGATTGAGGGCCTGTCACTGGAGAGCAATGAAACATTCATCTCTTAAGGGTAGCCTGAGGGTATCAGAATAGGGGAAAGGGGGTTGAGAGTTAAATAGGAGCTGCTGTCAGCAAAAGTGCCTGGAGATTTAATGAGGATTTGGTTTCTGTTTCCCAGAGCAGCTATTCCCCTACAGGAAAAAAAAGAAATCCTCAAAAAGTCTAGGCACAGTAGTCTCACTTGTCACAGTGTGCCCCACTGACCTTGGCACAGTCCCAGGCTTGATGTTGGCCTCACCTGTGTCCCAGAAGTGCTTACCCAGCCCATAGCATGCTAAACAGCAGCATATCAAGGTGCAGATTTACAGGCAGAGCAGCTGCTGGGGCTTCAGGAGCCATGTATGATTTCCTCTCCCTCTCCACCTGTGAGTTTTATCTCCTACACCACTCCTATGAGCACTGCCTTGCAACCCAATGACAAGATTACACTGAGGACTAACTGTGCAAGTGGGAACACCACCTTTATATCCTTCCTCTGCCTCCTAGGGCTAAATGGGGATGTGTTCAGCCTCTTAGCTAATTAATTATGCTGGCTGGAAATAACCCTTCAGTCATTTATTGCTGTTCAGAATATTTCTTCTTTGGGATGCAGGAGCATGTTTGAAACGGCTGTAATTCCCTGCCTGTGAAGGAATGCAATGATGTCTCTTTTAGACAAGTTTTATGGCTCCTTTTCACCAGGAGATATGACAGAGTCCTTGTGGGCAGTGATCTGCCCTTGTCACACTGTAATGTGCTGATGCAAGACACTGGTGCATAAAAAGGCCCTGGTCAGACTTGCACAAGAAAGCACATCAGATGCAATCATTTTGTGAGATTAAGTATTTTTATTATTATGTTATGCCTATGAAAATAATATTAATAATTTAAATAGAAATCCATTTCTTAATTTCAAAGACACTTTGCAGAGATGTGTTTTTAAACTGTCATGTTGGCATTTTCAAGCAAGCAATATTGGCTTTTTGACTGTGTACTTCCAAGTGCCAGTAATGACACAGGATGCTTTTTTATTTTCTTTTTTTTTTTTTTTTTTAACAGTCTATTTGAGACAAAAGCTTCTCTTCTCTTTACTTCTATTGTAGTGGCTTCTCTTTTATTCTGGGTATGTACAGAATTTTCTTGCTGGCAGTAATGTCTCTCTACTGGAATAAAGTGCATCTTTCAGCATCTTCAGAGTGGCCACTCTCCCTAGGATGCTCTGAAATGATTTTCTGCATGCTGCAGAACAGCCATGTGGAGGATATGAAAATTTATCTGGCAGAGTGCCCTCTCTTCCAGCAGCACGAGTGCCCTGAGGGCCACTGCCATTCCCCAGTGGTGAATGGTGCTGTGGTGTGGCAAGGAGAAAGCAAGAGGCACTTCCTGAGCTCAGCTAACAAAACAAAGGCTTTTTTTGTTTTCATGTCAATCTAAGAACATCTCTCTCACTTTGCCAAATTAAAAACTATCATTCTGAACATTTTCAATCCTTAATGTCGAGAAATAACTAAGATTTGAGTTCCCTTAAGGACAGAGGGGTCTGGGGCAAGGAAGGGCTGGTTGTGTCCCCAATGAGACTGCTCATGTAGTATCAATAACTTTAGAGGTTTCTGTTTGGCATTGGTCAGCCAGAGCCTCTGCACAGAGTTAAAACCACCTAAGTGCACACAAATGCATCACCTGATTTTGAAATGCTCTGTTAAAGATTATTGTTACTCATATTCATGACTAGATTTCAGCCTTTAATAAAAAGACCAACTGTTGAAAAATTATTATTAAAATAATAAGGATTACTTAAACCCTGGACGTCCTGAACTGTCTTGAAGCAACTTAGCATATTCAATACTGTACTCACCTGGGGAGACAGTAAGAATTGCCTACAGCACAAAAGGTGATGCTGTTAACAGACACTAAACTGTGAAGGGCTAATGTTGTTAGCTGAGCTAGCAGAGAATTCTCATCCAGCAAGCCCTAGCAAGTAGACTGGGAGTGGGCAGATTTAGGAAATCCATGTAGCATTGACTGTGTAAAGTCCCTGTGCACTGGAGAAAGGCAGAGAGATTTGCCAGATGCCTGCACGCTGTCCCAAGAGGAAGGAGTTGGCTTTAGAATTGCTATGCTCACTAAAGCATTTCCAGAGATTGAGAGGCATTGAATGAAATAGGCTAGATGGTCTTCACAGAAGCTTTGCTACTGTGTGGAAAAAGATCCCTGGCTTTGGGTTTTGATGGAAATAGTGACATTTTTTGACACTGGCAATCAGGCATCAAGCAAGATGGGTTGTGTGTCTTTCCTTTGCTTGCTGACTGTTTCTTGGAAGGAGGATTGAGGGTGGCATAGGAAGCTGGGTTTGAGACAATATTATCTCCTTTTCTGTTTAAACCCCCTGCTTGAGAAGTAGTTTGGTTTGTCTCTGAAGGGCAGGAAGTGGCACCTGCAAGGCAGCAAATGAAAATAGAAAGGAATGTGTCACAGGTGGGTTGTGTGGGATGTTTTAATCATGTGGGTCAGAGTGTAAGTGTCTCAACATAAAAATGATCATGTATTTTGATGTAATCTGAAAATGGGATTGTGCCAGAAGACCATCTGACCTGAAAAACCAGATGGCCAGCTAGCCCCATTACTCCTCAGGGATTTTGTCAGATAGAGGTGGTGCTTTTAGATATGGTTATTATTTCTCACGCATGGGTTCAGTCACTTTTTGCATTTAGGTAAACTTCTGGTGTTCATAACATCCTTTGGCAAGGAGTTCCACAGATGATCTATGCCTTACTGAAAGGGCTACAGTTTGGGGTTTTTTTAATGTCACTCTTGTTTGCTTTTGTACCAAGTCATTCCTCACTTCCTATTTTACCTGCAGGTCTGATGCCTCTCTCTAGCTTTCACAGTTCTGTTACGTGACTGTGGGGATAGCTTAGGGTGGGGAGAATGACACATCAGAACAGATGCAATATGCAAAACCTAGGCACACCATAGATGTGTACAGGTGCATTAACAATGATCCCCTTTGGTCTCTATTCCTTTCCTAACTGGTCATGCCACTAAATTTGCTTTCTGGTCACTGATGAGCAATTAACTCATGTTTCCACAATTCCCTTATGATGCTAAGCTCTTGCTTTAAAGGAGTGATTGTCAAAACTACTCCCAGTGTGTGTAAAGTTGTTGGTTTTCCTCATGGGGGGTGCTTTACCTACACTGTACCCCCTCTGCCTTTTTACAACACTTCTGTTCAGTATTTTGGCAGCTCTTTGTGGTCAGTCTTTGACTTTAATAATCTGATTAATTTATGCTTCTCAGAAAAGTCTGTCATTACATGATATGGTTTTTTCCTAGATCATTTCTGTATATGATAAGTAGAACATATCCCAGTGCAGATTCCAAAACTACTTTTTTGGTGACCCCTTTCTTCTCCTTTGCCTGTTACATGATCATTTGAGTTCCATTATGCTATGGCAGGTTACTTTTTAAAAGAATCTTAGCTGAAGATTTTGTTGAATTCCTTTGTATTTCTAGAGGAGAAGATTTGAGATTCCCACAGTGAGTGTCTGCTCCAGCTGTGCCATGCCACAACTGGGCAAAACTGACTGTCATCAAGTAGTTCTTTAGAATAATTTAAGGGAAACTAAAATGAATAGCAAATTGCAATCACTCTAGCAAATTGCACAGAAGTATAAATTGCTAAATCGGGGTTTATTTTCCTTTAATAGAACATCAAGAATCAAAAAAAGTTTCTGTTTTGTTATTCTGGTGCTGGATTACCTAAGAAGAATGAGATTTAATATTGCAATTCAACGAGATTTAATATTGCAATCAGAAGGACAGTCCTGATGTACTTAAATGGGGAGAGAAGGTGTCTCATCTGTAAATATTCACTGCTAAGCTATCTTAACTAATCAGGATATAGAGTTTACATGGCTATAATCTTAAGATTCTGCTTATTCTATGCATTCAGAACGAGTTCTGCATTCTAAGGTATTAAATTCAAGAGAGTCTTTTTTCCTCACTGATATGATTGGTCTGACATTAAAAAAAAATGTTGTTGAATCCTGACCGGGGTGATCAGAGGATAAAGCCTGACCTGCTGATAAACCATATGGCACTGTATGATGTCACTCCCTTCCCCCTACACGCACAGTGACTGTTAAGGAGTCATTTCTCAATACTAAGTGAACCCAGGTGGCCTTGTGAGTGACCCAAGTCTCTTCTTTGGTCTTCTCCAATGAGGCACGTTAAGATCACTGAGATGTTTGTGTGATGTGAAATGTCTGGAATAAAACTGCATGACACACTTCCAGCCAGAGAGACATTGGCCCCACAGGAGGAAAGTAAAACGGACTAAATGAGATGAAAATTAATCATCACTCCCCATATATTATTGACTTATTCCAGCTCCAGTCCTATCAATAGAGAATTTTGTGCAATTTTATGAAAAAGAGAGGTAAGTGAATACTTATAACTGACATCAAAAAGGGATATTGCAATAAGCCTCTACATGTTCAGAAATTTAGGAAAGTGAATTTTCTAGTTCAGCTAGATCAATTACTTGAAAGCCATCTCCTTGCCTAATAAATGAAATTATGTGTCTTGTCAGTTACTGTACAGCTCAACAGGTTGGAAAGGCTTGAAATGTATTCAGACTGCTGTGTAGTCTAAAGATCCCTGTTGCCAAAAAGTTACCTACAAGTAGTAATATTGATGAAACAGGTTAGTAAAAGGAAAAAAAATTAATATAGTGCAGCAGTGGAGCACATCACTCTCCACCATGCCTTGACAATCTATAACAATACAGGAAACATTGTGTTCGGGTAATTGTTGCTGCTTCTCAAGATAAATCAATTTGGGAAAATTAAGTGTGGGGTGACATGAAGGCAATAGCAATTTATCATGCCAGTACTTTTGGTTCTTTCTGAAACAAGGCAGTACAGCTAAAAAGGCTCTTTTTAGTGAGTTCTGATGAAGTTGAGAATGATTTAGCACTCCCTGGAATTTTCTTTTACTATTGAATTTTAAAAAATACAATAAAACAGCTATATTTAAGATAGCTAAATTGTCATGGATTAGACTGTCTTATTCTCCTGCTAAATGGTCTGTGTTTACAGAGAATGGAGGCTTTTCTTCTTGTAACTTAGTTACAGTCAGGAAGACCCTGATGGCTTCATTACATTTGAGCCAGGACACAACTGTGCAAAATTTATGTCCAGGAGAACAGTGAGGGTTTCCTTGTCATGGGAAAATTGTAAATACAGTTTAGAGGTTAGGAATCTCTTAGCAATTTTATTTAACTCTCACTAGCTCAGGGAGAACGGTGACAAATAAATCAAACACAACGATGAAACAAGAGTGATGGAATACTCCAGAAAAACCACAATGTTTTTTATAATTTGAATACTTTTTAAAAATACTTTGTAACTATTGAAGTTGATTTTTATTTTTCAGTATCAGTGTGCCACTGTGAAAATAAGGAAAATTTTGTCCATTCAGAGTGGATTAAGATGTTCCCAGACAATTTGTAATAGGATCAGAGGATCATTTGGTGCCAATAGTTCCTGACCAGCAAAACTATGAGAAAGCTTTCTTCCAATGGCATTTGGAAAAAAAAAAAAAAAAAAAAAAAAAGTCAAACTTTAACCCAATTCATCAACAAAATAGATGCTTTCCACAGGGCTGCAATCCAGTATCTGTATAACAATAACTCTTTATGAATCATTTTTCATTAGCTGTTGAACCAAAATTGCCATTATGGTGTTCCATTGCAGTGCCTAATTTGCTGAAAAAGGTTTTCCTTGTATCTCAGAGTGAGAAAAATAAGTGCTTGCATGGTGTCACTACTGTGGGGTTTTATGATCAATGCTCTAGGAAGTGAGCTGAAGTGATCAAATTATTGCAAATTAATCTGCAGCTTCTGAACACAGACCTCTCATCTCGTCGTGATTCATCATCCTGTGATCTTTTGAAACAAACAGGTCTGCTAGTCTTGGTTAGACAACAGGGATAACAGCTGATTCAATTCTTTTTTTATATCAGAAAGAGAGCCATGAACCTTTCCAGAAACTTCAGGGAAAATAACTCTCTTATAAAGTTTAGTGGCATTTATGCCATGTGTTAGTAACTGACTTAAAGACATTCGGTGAACTGAATCCCAGGAGAAGATGAAAGTCATTCAGAGCTGTTTTTTTTCCTGGTGAAAGCACCCATGGGATCACAGAATATGCTTTATTATTATTTCCTGAAGAATATATATTCTGCTGCTCCTCTAGACAATAGCCTTGAAACTTTTTTTGAGAAATATTTCAATGCTAAGAAAGATCTCATGCCTCACATGTGAGTTCTGTCCTTTGAGAAGGTAATTCCAAGGCCCACACTGAAAGCATTTGTAAAATGCTACATTTCTTTGTCCACCCACAGTTAGCCCTGAACACTGGCTGCCTTTGCACATGTGAAGGGACCTGTCACTACTGTAAGGACAAAATTTTTTTTTTTTGCCAATTAATGTAATGCACTGTGGGGTGACACAGAGACTGGGTTAGTTACATAACTCCTTTTAGTTCGAACTATCAAATTGTCAATGCTTTAATACATCATAATACAGGTGATTTACAGAAACATTTGACATGAAAACAAATACCCATCATAGTTTGGAAATAATAAACTAAAACCAACCAGTAAAATTGATTTCGCTCAGCCTCTTGCAAAAAAAAGTTTTTCTGATTATTCTGTTGTGGTTCTTAATGGAGCAATTCCCACCAACACACTAAGTTCCAGCCAGAGTACAGAGTATTATGCATTAGCACTGAAGTAAAATGGCAAGATTCAAGCTCCTGTTTGTTTATAAACTAATCCACAAACATTAAAACTTGAAGTCAAAGAAGATGTGTGTGTGTATATAAGAAATGTCCTAATCAGTTGACAGTACCACAGATGCACAGAATGTAGTTGAAGTGTGTATGCTGTGAAATCTAATGAGCAATCTTGCTGTTGCTGATGAAGGTCTTGTCAAGACTGAACAATTTATTCATCATCACTGTGTCCATACCAGTGACAGCACAACTGTTAAAACCACCAGATTAGTTCTATTTTCCCCTAAAAAGTGAAACAGTAGAAAACATTCCACCCACTCATCCTACATTGATACAGCACTCTCACTGAGCAGCCCTGGAAGTTAGCTGCTGGCACCAAATGGTCTTAAATGTGATTGTTAGCAAACTCAGAGCCATGTGGAGAAGGAAAGGTAGCAGAGATTTCCAGCCTGCACAGAAAACTCTCCCAGAGCAAGAATCATTGGAAGCTGCTTGCATAAAAAAGACTAAAGAGCTCTATATAAATCCAGAGGCTGCCCCACAGCATTGTGCTGTCTCACCAGGACAGACAATAAAATACAACATGCAGCTGTAGGCATGCAAGACAAATGTGGGAAATGAAAAAGAGGAGTAAAGACATCTTCTCCTACTTTTCATACAAGGGATGTGTGCAAATTTTATAGGACCTGTGTAAAATTTGAGCGAAATTTGGGGTTTTTTTATTCAACTGTGCAACAGAAGGTACCATCTGCAGAAATCCAAAAGCCATATAGCATATGGTAGTATTTTTATCTCCTTTCATTTAAATAGTAGGAAGTCTGTGGATGTGGCTTCTCTCCCTTACTGGGTTCTCAGTTACTTTCTCTTGACTGAGACAACATAGGTATTATAAGAGGTACAGGCTTGTCATGACTGATGTGCAGAAGACTCCAATGCAAGGCATTTCTCAGACCTTCCATGGGCATCTCCAAACCCAGAATATCCCCTGTCACTTTATGCATCACTGCAACAGCAAAGCTGCATCTTCTGTGGCACAGTTTGGTGGTGTTCATGGAGTGCTCTGGCTACAGGAGTACCAAGCACAAATTTATATGTGAGTTGGAGCTTCTATTCAAATCAAGGCCTCTTTAGAATGATGAGAAACAGTCCTGCATGGGGAGACAGCTCAATTTGTCATGCAGGAGATGACAAGTGATCCTGTGGAGTCTCTTCTAACAGCTGAAATGTAATTCTGGGCTGCACAAGCTGATACCATGTGAGTCCCTGCACCTGTGGTTCAGATAGACCTGAGCTGAGTTTCATCTTGATTGCTGATTTACTTTCATTACAGGCACACACTGTGTTGTTCTTCATGCCCTGTAACTGGAGCTTCTTTCAAAAAGCTAGATTTTTTCAGAGATTGTCTCTGTAAGCAATTTCTCCAGTAGCCTGATATGCCATATCCCATTAAAGTTTACAAAGCAGAGCCAGCAAGAATGACTAGGGATTAAAAAAAAAAAAAGTTTATCTCTTGATTTGAAAATGTGCAAGTGAAGAAAATCTTACCTTCAATAATTATATTGCTGAAAGAAATAGAGCTCAGAGATAATGGAAAGGCCAGTGTAATTGCTTGTAGTATTAAACAGTTGATACAGTGGAGAATTTGAATTGCTTAATGAACTGATTTAAAGGTAGAGATGTACTGTCCTTTAGCAGTAACTGCAAATGTCCTACCAGACATCTCATTTGAGATAGGGTTTTAATTCTCTCTTTTCTCTATCTTCCACCTCTGACACAAAGATGAGGCAATGATATCCCTCCAGTAACAGAAAGATGTAAAATAACTGCAAAAATCTACACATTTTGAAAAAGCTTTAAGCATCTTAAATTTGGGTAGATGTTTTCACTCTGAACTTGCACATTCCAGCTTCAGCAGAAAACACATCCAAAGGTTTTCCAGTTAGGTAACAATACCTAATCATATGCCAGCTGATGCTATCTGGCTTTCTTGTGTGGGGTGAACTTGGTGTGAAGTGGATGAGAATAACCTCTTTAGAGTTCTGTCTGAGAAATGTCATAGGTGCTGACCCTTTTCTTCTCTTGTAGTTCTTTGCTGGACTCTAGTTCTTATGCTAGTACATGGTAGTCTATCTACAGGCCTACCCACCCAAAACTTTCCTACAGAACATCTGATATCAGGAAAGGTAGCCTTGATTATTCACCTTCATTTAATTTGTCTCCTTCCTTTCTTCTCCTCCATCTTCATCCTTTTCCCTCCCATCAAACACTGATTTCATTTGATATTAGAGAACAGCAAAGACAGTTGAGCAGCCAAATGTGCTCTCAGACAAGCTTCTGCAATTCTGTGAATCTCTATAAACCTCTTGAAAAGAAAAAACAGGTTGTGTGCAGAGGGCTGGCTACAGCTTCTGTAGAGGACTGTCCTGAACTTTGTGCTCAAGGGAGGTGACAGCTGTCACCTTCTGCAAGCAGAGGAGCAGGCCTACTGGGGAAATATCAAGGTTATTAATGATCAAATGCTTGGAAGTTGGGGTGCTAAATTCTTCTGTGGATTTTCAAGACTCTTTGGCTTTCAAGACTGCTGGCAGTGCTTGAACTCAGCATTTCTGTCAAAGCTGAGGCAGGTGGGCTCCACAGCATACTTTTGCCCTGTTTTGTGTGCCCAGACCCCTGCCTAAGCTGCATATTTAGAGAATGTGTGTGTGGTCCTTTTTACATGCCCAGGCAGGAAGGAGCCAGAGTATGCTGCGATCTCAATATCCAAGGGATGAGATTGTGCAGGACTCTCCAAGCTGCACCATCCCCAGCTCTGGGATGCAGCCTGAGACCTGCGCTGCAGAGCTGATCATGGCATTCACACTGCACCAGGGTGAGCCAAGGACTGCCAGGCACTCTTGAAAAGTCATGGTCTATTTATTCCTGCTTTTTCTATAAGTACTTAGGCATCTAGTTTTAGGCTTCCATAGTGGGATTGCAGGGGGAAGGGGCACCTGGAGGAGTTTAGCAACCCCTCACTTTGTTTTTCTGCAAGTCTTTTCCAAAAGAACAAAAGGTGTGTTTTAATCAAGACACAAAACTTCACCTATTAGGGCTCAGTGCATTTGTTTTGGGTGACTCAAAATGTGGACAGGAGAGGGGGAATGGCAGAGTATTCTGCCATTCATTCTGCTGCCTTCTAGCCCTGATTTTTTTAGAGAATTAAGAAGCTCTGGCCCAGCCATCTGAAACAATTAGGTCACTTTTCTTGTGCAGCAGCTCAGGGTATGCAGTTCTAAACAGAGACTCAATGAAGCAGATTTATATTAGATATTAAATGACAGCTGAGTGACAATAGTTCTAGGAGTTAAGTGAAATTTAAAAATTCCCCAAATGGAAAAATGGCACCATTAAAAGCCTCATCTGAGACAATTATTCTTTTTTTTCTGGAATTATGGGAGACAGTTGGAAAGAATTTAAACAGAACTTTGTTGCTGCAAGGAATGGATGCCAGAAACGGAAGGCAATCAGAATAGATCTTTATTTTCTGACAATAGCTGGGTTTGAAGCACTAGATGTATTAAATAGTTTCAACTCAAACAGTAAAACTCAGTTATGAAACCATGTACAGGAAATCTGAAAGGGTATTACATTTGCACAACGATGGAAAGTCTGGGAGATTTGAGGGTGGGTTGCAAACTGTTTGAGGAAGCAATCCATATTTTCGCCAACCTCTCGATGTCCTTCATGAAAAATCAGGCAGTAATAACATTTCAAAGCCAAGAAAAAGACATCAGAGAACCAAAACTAATGGTTAAAAAGAGAAGTTTGGTAACCCATACAGCAGCTCATGGATCATGTTCTTGAGATGTTGACTTTATTTGGGTTGAGAGAGACCTAGGTAGGTTCAAATGTGCATCTAGAGAGAAAAAACTGCTCTGCTACACTTTTTGTATGCAACAAAAGTTGTTATAAAATTAATGTCTCATTGCTAAGAAAAGGTTGGGCATTCTCTCAAGAAAGTTCAAAATGCTGTAAGAAAGGATACTGGAGAAAATGAAAAAGACAGAGTCCACACAAAAAGACCTCCATGTATAAAGCTATTTATGTTATGAAAAACAAAGAAAAAAGCCCAGACAATCCCTTTCCTTTAGAAGAATAGCTGTGGTTCATACAGAGTCTGTTGTTTGGCAGGAATTTAATTTTGGCAAAGTGTATTCAGCATAAACCAAAAGCACAAGAAGTGTTACTGTCTCTTTGGGACTCGGTGGACAGTGCTGCAGTGGAAGATTAGTGGGCTATCAAAATGAAGTGTGTTCAGTTTCAGTTAAAGGCAGGAGCACAAGCCAGCAAAGTGGGACCTTGGAAAGCAATTATAGGCTGTAAAAGCAAAGCCAAAAAAAAGTGTTTATGGAAGTGAGCATATACCCTTTTTATCAGAATGTGTGGTATACAACCAGGCAGGAGAGAGGTGTATTTTGTGGTATCAGGAAAAAAAAAAATCTAATTACTTGAGGATATTCAAGCAATATCCTCTTCTCGGAACAGGAAGCAAATAACAGAGAGAATATGAAGTTGTTTCAAAGGGATGCAGGAGCTTCCACTGAAAAAACATTTTTTGTCTCTGTCATTAGAAAAGGTCTCTTAAGCCAGAGGTGTCAGGAGGAGCTGGGTAAGACCTGCTGCTCTGTGACCAGAAGGGGTCTGGATCCTTACCCTCTGCTCACAGCAGGCTTGGGGACAGCTGCTCTCAGCCTCTCGCAGCACGTGAAGCCTCAGATGCTCTTTTCAAGTACATTCACATGCTCCCCCCGTGTGAGAAGCACAGGTTTGTTTGTCTATCACAAGCCAGGAGTGTGAAAGTGTTGTAAATAACACTCTGCCATCTTGCCCACGCAGGGCCCTCCCTTCTCTGGGCAAAGACCTCCCAGTGTTGCCTCCTTCCCTGGAACTGCTATGTTGCCATCACCTCCTGCTGGAGTGCTGCTCCCACGTGGGCCCCAAAGGCAGGCCCCATGCTCAGACAGCCCTTGCAGTTATTGCAGGTGCTATGAGGCTTCAGCAAAGTCTCCTGGCAGCTTCTGAAGTGTCCAGAGTTGCCTGCCTTGGGCTGAACAAACGAAAAAGCAATCCCTCTGCTGTGTAATATAGTGAAGTTCTTCAGTGATACGCGATATGTCAACAAAAAGGTCGAAGTCATTGCCAGTTTGTCTTTATTCACAGACAAGGGCGGAAGGCAAGACTCCCTGCATTGCTTAAGTAGCTTCCTGCCCAAATCACCCACCAAATCAGCCACCTGACCATGCAAAGCTTTCTAGTAGCCAAGGAGTTAGAAACTCTGCTAAAGAGGCTGCAGTTCTGAGGTAATAAGTGTCAAATCAGTTGTTCACACCTCTTTGAGCTGAACAGAAGCGCAGTCTTCATAACAGTGTGGTTAACATTGCAGTTTGGTGTTGTGCACATCACAGGTGCTAAGAAAAAATGAACGCCCACATGTTCAAATAAAGCAGAAGTCAGTGACCATGATCTGCAGGGGTAAGAAAGGGTCATACAGTGACCTGAGAGAGGAGCAATAGCTGAAACCCACCAGAAGGTGTAGATGGAATTGTGATGGACAGAAGAAGCCTGCCACAACTTACTTATCTGTGACTAGGAATAAAAATTACTCCTTACTATTTGAACACAAAGCTGGACGCCTGCTGGCATAAAGTACTGTTTTTCCCACAGGTCATGATATTAATCTTACTGGCACTATACACTACAAATGTTAGTTCCTGGGTACTTTTCCTCTTTGGTGACATCTCGTTGTCTAGTGAGCACAGACATAAAGGTTTGGTGACTTTTTGTTCAGTAATTCATTTTATCTTTCAAAACAACTCAAGAATTAGCATTGAATTGGTTGGGCAGGGAATTTGAAGGAATTAGTGTTTTCCCCAGGATCATCCAAGAAAATAAATTTATTTTTCTTGCCCAAAGAGACCTACCAAACCCACAAGGGAATCCTAGATGTGGGGGAGAGGCTCTATGAGACTTGCACACAAATACATTTCAGAAATCTCCTGGTTTGACTTTTCTACTTTGCATGGGACAATTGAAATATTCACTGAGGCAAGAACTGGGGGTGAATTGCCTGGCACTAATCTGGGAAGTGGGATAATTGTAGTTATGTCATGAACTGTGTTTTAGTTGTGAACACTTGAATGAACACATTTGCTAAGGTTCATAGTCATTCCCTCCCTTTGCTTTAATTTTGGTTAAAGAGGCCCAGAACAAGGAAAAAAAAAATGTTTGAATTTAGCTTTTTAATTTATATGTTTTTTGAAAAAACTTGATTTGGATCAGACAAAGGAAAGTACTTTTGTTCTGCATGCAGAAACAGAGGGGTGAAATTGTTCATGCAAGCCTAATACCACCCCTTTTTCGCTGGGGATGAAAAAAAGAGAGAACAGGATTTATCTGTGCTCAATGATCTTTCTGCAACTGCACAATCCTTAGCTAGTGGTGACTTGCCATAATCCATGATGTCAAATATGTTTTACAAGTCAGGTCTGTTCCAGTGGCCATCCATTTGCGTAGCAAGAATTCAGCAAGCAAGGACAGAGATTACAGAGACAAATTTCACGTTTGGGTTTTCTGCACTGCTCTAATTGCTTCCTTGTGCCTGGCTGGCAGCCAGAATAGACAGAGCTGTGCATGGGAGGTGGCATGGAAAGAGCAGGGCTCTTTAGCTCTGAGTCAGCCATCTGTGGATGTGGCACTGCTGCTTCTGCATCCTCACGAGCTCATTGCAGTGTGAGTTGGGCTTGGTGAACTCGCCCTGCCCTGGCGAGGGCGAGCAGCTGAGGGCACCCTGCACTGCAGCCTGCTGCAGATCCCCAAACACCCACAGGAAGTCAGCAGCCTGAGCAAACGCTCTCTGCAGACCAGATCTCCGCATTTAACAGACCTGTTAAAATTAAAGGAAGGCTTGGCTCTGTCTTTAGCTCTTAAGTATTGCTCAACAGTCATTTAGACCTTTTCTTTATGTCATGAACAAAAAGGTGTAATTCAGGAGAGTCTTTCTCAGAGAAGCACAGTGCTGGGGATGAGATCTGAAAATGCAGCTTCAGTCCCAGCACTGATGATGGAAGTATTTGACTGTTTAGACAGTTATTTTCAGTTCTGTCTCTCAAAGGTACCTGAAAATTATTTTAAATGCTTCATAGTACAAGATGCAGAGCAGCTCACTGCACTTACACTGTCAGGGAGTTAATGTTTAAAAAACACTTATTTTTTGTTTTCTTTACCTCAGAAGAAATATATTCTCTTTTATCTAAACAGAAATAGATCTGACTACTTTGCTTGCAAAAGCTGCCTATAATGTAGTTGAAGAGTTTGCTACTCATCTTTTTTCATTTTCAAAATGAAATAAAGGAGAATTAATTGCTCAGCTGCTATTCTGACATCAAGGGAAACTAACTCAGAAATTATTGTGACTGAGCTTAGAAATGGGCTGGGTGCCTGCAAGGAGGCATAGGAAAGCTAAAAGCAGTCTAATTTTGCTTTATGCAGTTCTCTTTTTGCTGCACTACTGCAGTACAGCATTCTAGTTAGGGCCTGAGTGTCTCAAAGTTGTTTTTTCTTGCTCCTAAGGCTGTGAGAAGCTTTGGTGCATCTCAGACAAGGGTCGATGAATTCGATGTTTGTCATCTTCAAGCATCCTTCATGTCTCATGGGCTGGGAAAATTAATTAAGAAAAAATTGCATACTCAAATCTCACTGATGTCCCAATAAAGCCAAAATTTTCAACAAATCCATAGCAACTTTTAAAAGAGGAAAAGAACCCCAGAGTATAACTAGGTCAAGGAGAATGGTAGGACAGTGGGTTTATTTAGACTACAAGTTTCAGTAGCTCCATCTGGTTTAAGTCAGACAAAAGTGAAGTTGCTCTGGACATTTTGAAGATGAAAAAAACATCTTACTATCACTGCCCACCTTGAAGAAAGCAGCACTTGTAGCATCAAACTTGTCTGTTCTAGGAGAAAGCTTGGAAGACCAGGCCAGTGGTCTGACTACCATAATTCATCTGTGCTGAGTCTGAGCAGAATATTACAGGAAAGGCTACAAGTCTGACTTGCCCCAACTTGCAGTGGGTAGAAATCTGATATTCAAACACAGAATTACTTCTTTAGTGTACTGCTACATGAAAAAGAATTGCATCTCTAAATGCAGCTGAAAGAATGACTTCTCACTGGAGCTCTATCCCAAGGCCCATGCTTTAGGGCTATTCCTCCCTTCAAAGAGATGCCTACTGGCAAACTTGGGGCTGTTTTCACAGAGCAGCCACTGAAGATGCTGGGGGAAAAATAGAGGCAGAGAAGTCTCCACTTTAGTGATAACAGAGCAAAAAATCCCATCTCTGTGTCATGACTGGGGGCCATCTCCAGTGCTCATGGTGGGTTTTCTTTAAGGGCAAGGCAGCTTAGGAGGAGGTAAAATTCAAGTGCTGGGCTATGGGTAATTTAAGGCAGGGCAACTTGTGTTCTGGAGAATTTCTGGTCACAGAGAAAGGCAAAAGTAAGCGGCTAGATCTGTTTTAAAAGTTACCCCTAGGAAATACAAGGGTTTCATTTATAACCCATTTTTTGTTTTGTTAAAGAGGCCATCCTTGAATTTTACTGCAATGCACCGCAGGTAGCAAACCTCCAGCATGGGAAATGTGAGCAACAAAATTAATTTCGTTTTCAAAGAACAGAAAGATCTAGAAAATGAAATAAAGTTACTGAAGTTTCCTATGACTACAGTCATACCTTGCTTACAGTGCATCAGGAGAGGCAATTAAATGTGCAGGTTTTTTGGATGCACTCCTGATTCTCAGCCATTCTCTCTTTGAGGTTTTAACTGTGGTTTAACTGCTGTAGCTTTATCTGGAGCTAAGCTTGCATCAATTTCAGGTGGCTGCTGCTTATTAAAAATTGAACTATACCTTTTGTCTGTTCTTAAGGGATGTAGCTGAGGTTCTGAGTTCATATTTGTGAGGAAATGCACACGGCAGTTACCAGACTGCGCAAGGAAGTGTGGCTCTGGGGGCTGCATTTGCAAAGCTAGAATGACTTTAAATGAGAGCAAAGCTAGTTTTCCACCATTTTGTCAGCACAGTCAGGAAAACCTGACTGAAATAGAAGTGTTCTTGTTTGTACTGTTGTTGTTTCTAGCAATGAAATTAGGTACTCACCAGTAAGCTGCAACTCAGGCAAAAACGGTTCAGGCAGCCACCGACAATTCTGCTGTTCATGAATCTAATCAAAATCGTGTCACTTGCTCCCTTCCTCTCCTCATGATTTGCCTGTTGTTTTCTCACCAAAAAAAAAAAAAAAAAAAGTGCTTTTCAAAGACTGATTTTTAAATAATGGCTCATAGCAAAATGAAGACCTCATAGGAGTCTCTAAGTGCTGCCACAGTACAAGTCATTATTTAAGTAAATTACTTTCCTCATCACTGGCTTTTTTCCTAGAGTTCTTGCTTTCCTACCATTGTGGTAATCAGGGACAAAATGTACAGAAAAGAGGCTTAGTGAAGATCAGGATAGAAAATCAAGAACCATAGCCTAGTTTATAATAACCTGCCAAAATACAAGTTCTAACATTAAAAAATGGTAAGAATTTTAAAAGATTTAAAAATTTCCGTACTTCTAGTAACACAAAAACACCTTTTCACATTTCAAGTGTGGATATTCATAAGTCAGCTAAATTGCTTCAAAGCCTCACCTCTTTAAGCTAATGAGCTGGCTTCACACTGAAGCATGAGAAAAGCATTAATATATTTTGTTCTGCAAGGTTCAGGTGTACGGGTCATAATCTCCACCAAAACGACAGTAACAAACACTTTTGGAGAAGACAATGACTTGATTTAATAGAGCTTTTTGCCAAGTGAATGTGTATCCAGCAGTTAGATGCAGAGCTGTTTGCTTTCTAGATGCTGATAATATTACTGGTAGTATATGAGACTGATGATTCAGTTTGCAATTAATACCAAGTGATGGCAACATGTAAAATTTGGGGTATGGGAGATATATGAAGAAGAGTGTAATTAATGCAGATGACCTGTTGGAGCTCTGCTTTTTTTTATTAATTTGTTAGGTTATTTATGTTGAATCCCTCCCTCTGGCTGGATTCTGTTCTGTGCTTTTCTTGTGTGGTGAGGGCAGGGATCTGTATGTGATGCAGTCAAATTCACAATAAGACAGATAAGCAACAATATATAGAACAGAGTGACAATTTCCTGCATTCCATTCAATTTATTGAAGGCTTTCTAATATGATAGAAAGATTATTTCTCTCTTCAGAATAAATGCAAGGGGACTGCAGTGGAATAGTGTATAGTTAAGCTTTTCCCATTCTTTTGGTTCTTTAACTGGTTTTTACTGCAGCAGCTTTTCTGATGACTTATTGCATTAACAGGAGTAAAAATGAACCTTTTTGTCATTGCAGCACCACCACCTCCACCCACAGTTTTTTCACAGACTTTTTGGAAAGAAATTTACAGCCTGCTTTATATGCACAATTAATAGTAACACATTCTCCTATGTTTTTATAGTCAGAGGAAAGGAATAAAATTCAATAGGATTTTTTCTTCTGTATACATTTCCTGTACACATACCTAAAACCAATTTTACAGCTAAGCTAAGCCTTCAGTTCCAGATCTTCTATTTCATGTCTTCATTATGAATGTAAACAGTTACTGAAATCTCTCTGAATACATTAAAAAATTCTAAATGCAATTCACTTTCTAATCACTGAGATTTCCTTCATCTGACTCCTCCTCATTTTTCATCTCTAAGGAAACAAGCATTCATTTTGCCATGAAAATAGGCTCTTGGTTTCTTGATAGTTGACTAGTTCCCACTACAAGTACTTTTTTCACCCCTCGCCTTAATTTATTGTCTAAGCCATCTGCTGGTGACATCAATGGTGATGTTCCAGAGGATTTTGATTGGAGGTGCAGGAGACAAGGCAGCAGGAGGCAGAGGTGGACTGTCCTCAAAGAAGATGAGTGATTTCCCAGTGAAGTAGAAAGAAGGAAAGCACAGAACATATTGGGGAGAAGTTGAACTGCTCCTACATAAAACGATATTTTAAGCTCATGTCAGCTGTTAGAAATCCATATACAGAAAATTCAGTTTCAGGGACTGCTTCCATCATGCTAACACTATGCAAAACTGATCTTAAAAATATTAACAATAATTTATTCTCGGTAAACATAAGAATTTTCCTTTCAGGCATCCTGGCCTTAAATCTCCTTTCATGTTAGTTGGCTCTGATCCTTGATTCTATTTTTCTGTCCTGTGTTCCTCTCTCCCTATGACTGTCTGCTTCCAAAAAAGTTCCCCTGCTACACATCCTTCCCAAACTAGTCTTCATTATCTTTGGAGAATGCCCCCTGTGGTGTACTGGATGTCTCTAGAGGCTGAGTTTCATGAACAATACTTCAGTGTATTGTTCTCTGCTTTGTAATATGTAACGTAGTGATAAGCTTTTGAACATGAGAAGCTGGAAAGTGTAAAGGTAAAAGATGCCTATGGGCAAGCAAAGATGTCTGTTTGCTCCAGGCACCATGACAGCATTGTTAACCACCTTTCATCTGCAGAGCTTCTTGCAAAACAGTTTGATGATATTGTGGGAGTGGAAGTGTTCTGCTCACCTTCACTGAACACTGTGGTGAGACATAAATACAGAAATTATAAACGAGGCAGTGAATGTTTATGCACAAGTCACTCTGTTCTGAGGATATCATTTCATCCATTTTAAGCAGTGAGAGGAGGACGAAGGGCAAGGTAGTTGCAAATGCCAAGGTATTTGACTGGTATTGGTGTGTAATGAACCTGTTGGCCCAAGTGCCAAAGTCTGTAAAATGCTAAAGACAGGAGCTGATTGCCTGCGTAGCCACGAGAAATTCAGATGATGAGACAGACACACATATTTAACACAGACAAAAATATTGACTGTTTCTTTCTCTCCTCTGCAACAAGGGCTCAGGAGGAGTGGGATGTTTCCCCTGCAGCACGTAGTAATATCACCAGTGCTTCTACTGCAACTACAGCTGATCCTCCTTTGTGTTGGTAAAGCAAAAAGACAGCACCCTTCAGTGACCACTCACAGGCTTCCCTGATCACCTTTAAAACAAAAATAGGACCTATTTAGTAGATCTGATCAATTAAAGGGTATCTTTCATGCTTAAAAAAAATATTCTAAAAAATAAAGAATATTTATAATGCTTTTTCATAGTTGTTATTGAAAAGCTAAGTTTTGACACAGCTGTCTTTGATCCAGGTGACAGTTTTACTGTTGTTGATAGTGCTTCTAATTAATGCCTTGTGTTTTATCATATCCTTTGTGTTAAAGCCCTTAAGAATTAAATTAAATGAGCTGCATTGCACTATTGTGTAATAGGTTATGAAAGGGCTAGACATATCTGGAGTGGGAGAAGACACTGTGTAATAACACCCACAGCATCTCCAGTAGCTAAGGAAGGGAAAATAATCTTTATCAGGAAATTCATACCTGATAAGGAAGCTTCATCACCTGTCAGTGAATTCTATCTGGAGTCACACAGAGACAGGTCTGATATCTCTTAACTCTGTCAAAATGGTAGGCCAAGTCTTCATGTGAAATGAGGGGGTATTGACCCAGTGAAGTCAGTCAGTTTGTGTCTGTTTTCATAAAGTGAAATTTGAGTTAACTGGCCCCTGCAGTTGGTTTGATTTTTAAAAGCAGAAACAGAAATTGGTAACAGGTTTCTCTGCTTCTGAACTGGCTGATAACACACACAACTAGTATCCAAGCATGTAGTATTTGAGATGTTTATCTCTGTTTACAGAAAAGGCTTAAAATCTACAGCAAGCCAGTAGTTGTTTAAATAGATTGGGTTTATCAGTGCGCTGCTGACAGCAGTTGAACAGGCAAACAAGGCTTTTTTTTTTTTCTATATAAAAGTAGCTTGCTTGAAGGAGGATGATGAGAAAGAAAATACAATTGAAGCAATGGTAAATAACCCTTGAATATGTCAGGACAAGGACCCTTCCAACCCAGACCATTGCATGACTCTACACTGGTAAAACCTGTTATTAGCAAAGGATATTTCTGTTCTGCAGTCGTGATGAAAGGCATACATTCTCAGAGTAGGTGAAAGTCATTCTGCCCTAGTAACAAATTGACAGCCACCCAGTGCAGACAGGGAGTAACTGTGATTGACATATAACTGGAAGCAGTAGAATTTTGAGTGACATAAATGTGTATGATCTTATAGGACTGCAATGTGGGTGGATTAACAGACACAGACATGTAAAGTGAAAAGCAGTTTCTTGATGCTGCACAGAATGCAAGTTTGAACACAAAGCTCTTCAGGAAGTGCCCTGAAATTCATACTTGTCTTGTCTTTGTTTATCTGTCTTCAAGACAATATAACAACAAGAAGAAAAGCTGACAAAAACCCAAAAAAGAGTAGCCCACGTCCTTGTCTGCTCCTTTTTGTCACAACATAGAAAGAGCGTATCAGAGAAGTCCAAATTCTTTCACACTGCTCTCACAACTGGCACAACTTTAAAGTCTTGGTAGTTTAATTCATGTAAGCATCTAAAAGTTTGGCTGATCCCTGTTTTGCCCCTTCCTCTTAGTCTTGAAAAAGTAGCCCAGAATGACTGAGGGAAGAGGGGGATTCGTTCCAGCATTTCTGTGTTTTGTTTCACACTGAAAAGAAAACAAAGAACTTCGAAACCTAAAATGAGTGGAAAACATGACAAATCATTATTGGGTCTCTGAACTTATTTGTTTAGGTTTCATTCCAAATTAAGACAATGGCTATTTTGTTTTGTTTCTAAATGAGAATCAGGCTACCCTTGACAGGCATATTCTTTCAATAGCCATGCTCTATCCTGTCAGGATCTGCTGGAAGGAAAAAAAAACCAAAGGAGGCTGCAACTTTTATGAAATGCGAAAAAAGATAAATTAATAGTGTTTGGGATTGAAATCACTTTGTATTTTAAGGTCTGTCTTAGTGCAGAGTAGTTGTAGTTAAAACAATCTGAAGAACTGATATAATTACAAAATGATAGGTATTAAATATTTTTAGTTAACATTTTGCCCAAGGTCTAAATTTTTCATTTTCTGCACATTTGTAGCTGCTTTATTCTAGACTTTAAGTCCAGACTTCTGGCTTTTCCCTCTGATCTGATGAATTCTTAGAAGTCAGCAAAAGAATTCTTAGAGGTTTTTAAGTATGCAGAAGCTGCAAAGCCAGCTACAAAAGTAAACAAGGAAGATCAATATCAGTGATAACTCTCATACTCAGAAGGACATCTTCCTGCAATTTCACTTGTCCTCTCCAAAGCTGTCAGGAGCTGTGGAGTCCCCTGTCATCCATCACACAGCCTTGCCTGCATTGAGACTGATGCACTGGGCAGCGACTGAACTGCTTGAGTTCAGCACTGTGGTTTGTTTTGCTTAAACTTATATGTGTCTATGGAAAGTCTCTTTCTGGAGTTGCCTGGTCACTGTTTGCGTTTCTTTCTCATTCCAACACTTTCCTAGCATTAATTCTGTTCTTCTGCCTGAAGCCTTCCTATTTGTCCACTGCATTTTGTCTCATCCGCAACAGGCTTGAGAAGAAAAAGTCCAAAATCAGTTTTCTGTACATATCTGTGTTCCCTATAAATCTAGGTGGCACATCGTGTGTCTTTTGAGGTGTCTGCTATCAGTGAAATGGCTATGAGCCTGTAAATGATAACCCCACATCTGTGACAAAATAGCCTTCTCTTCTACTCTTGTATTCCAGTTCAGTGTGGAGGCCATTTTCAGAATTCCTAAGGAGATATTTTAGAATTTACACAAAACAGTAAGGTGAAATGAGAGTGTTAGATTCATATGAGAAAAGTTTGAGCACTGGCCTTGATCAACAGAGAGGCCCTCAAGCCATTTACTTTTGAAGGTTCCAGCAAGAAAACAAAGGCATGTTCCAAACAGTAAGGAAAAGGGGGAATCTGCTACAAAATTCAGCATCTGCATGGATGATGTTGTGTAGGTCCAGCACTCTGTGATTGAAATGTATTCCTTCAAAGCTTAATGTCTAAGCTGAAGTATTTTTCTGTATGTGCCTTTTTTTTTTAATGCCTTTCTTTCTCAGCTTGTCTTCTGAGACCTGCGCTGGTGAAGTGGGGGAAGTGGGAGATTTTATACTAAATTAATGAACATCTCTGAAATATTTAAAAATATGTATTTCACAGCTTGGTGTTGGTAGTTTAGAAAACTATATGATTTTGCTCACTCATGCTCTGCATTGCTTGTATATCACTTTCCCAGTAAAATATGCTTAGGACTTCTTTTCATTCATTAAGCATCAAGAAAAAATTTAAAACTCATTACAGAAGTAACAACAGCTAATTAGTCACCCTACCAGTTATTTAAAGATACGATGTTAGCAATTTGTCCAAAATGTTCTTCCTGTAACTTCCTGTTGTAATAATCTCTTCTCTTGACACTTTTTCTTACTCTGGTTTCTTTTTCCTTTCTAATCTTCCACCTTTTCCTTTGTTCATAATACTTCGTCTAATAATAAATAGTGTTAGTCTCCAGTTGTCCCCATTACAAAACATTGGCTCAATGTTGCACAGAGATGAAGAAGTCAAAGGGAATGTTAAGAGTTACTAAGAAAAGAAAAGAAAGGACAGAAACCATCATTGCACTACTGTACAAATTTCATTTTCAACCTCGACTATTGCAAAGAGCTAGAATGACTACAGAGAAGGAGTGCAAGTGTGATTTAAGGTATAGAGTGGTTTGTACAGGAGGAAGTACTCAAGAGTTTCATTAGCTTGGCAAAAAAAAAGCAGGAGATGTTTTCCGGATCTATAGACGATGTGGAGCACAGAAAGTGAATAGGAAATGACTACTCATTATTTCTTGCAACACAGGAAGTAAAGGACACGCAGAGAATTTATAAGCTCTAATAAATTTGCTTTAATACAAACTCAAAACAGCAGCTTTCCCCATGACACATAATTGAAACTCAACACCACAGGGTTTTGAGGAGGCCAAGATCAGAATGGGTGTCAAAACCAGCCTGAACAAATTCAGAGAAATCCATTTGTGGCTACTGAACATGATGCTCTACATTCACCCCTTAGGTCAGTTCTTTAGAGCTATTACCTGGCTTGAAGTTACAAGATTATTTCAGGAAAAGATCACCCAGAATTTATCCTGCTTTTGTAGTCCTTCCTAAAATAGTACTTATGTTCTCCTACTGCTGAACAGAGGATACTGAACTAGGGGAACCTTTGGTCTAATTTTGTGCCATTATTGTTACATTCTCTGAATGATGTCATTTTGACAGTATGCTCAGAAACCTGTTCCTATATTGAAGTGTAGTGAGTGATTTATCTCCTGGAGATTTGGGTTTCATCTTCCTTGACATCATTTGATCTCACCAGAGCAGACATGTTGGTCTTGAGCAATGTAAGAATCACTAGTCCAAGGAAAAGTTTTGTTTGTGTGAAGTTTTGAAAAAAGATTATTATATTTCCAAAAACTAACAGGAAAATGGAAAGAGAAGTAACTCTGAGTAATCTGGGAGATGTGTTTCTAACTGAACTTTATTAATGGTAGTTTCCTGCTGGGGTTATTTTCATACATTTATTGAGCAGAGCTATTTTCCTCACTCTGGTTATGCCTTATAAAATCCCACAGTATAGAACTCTCACTCATGCTTGCCAGGGATAAAGCATTGGTGTGCTGTAATTTAACTATGAGCAAGGTGGTTTAAATAGTGGTTATGGTTTGTCTTTAATCAGGAGGTTTAGGATATGCATTTTTGTTTTGTAGAAGCTTTGAAATTCTCTTTTACATCTTTCTTTTCTCACTGCAGCAGTAATTGCTCATGTGCTCTTTAGTGGTCCTAGGACCATGCAGCTCCCCAGAGGGATAGGCAGGGCTTGCTAAAATAACAGTTGTATTTGGGGCAGGAGTCAGCAAAATAAATAGCCTGTATTTCTGAAGGCTGATTTTTGCCAATAGGGGGATCCTCATACAGAGTGAAGCAGCACTGTGTTATTCTCAACAGAGCTACTTTCTTTGATGGGGTTAAAAATCTGGACCCAAGTGGGCAAGATTCTCTCCTTAAGTGGATGCAATTATCAGCACCGTGCCTGGGTGAGGTTTTGCTTCTGTCTCCTCTGTTTATGGCCCAGCAACCCTACAATTGCACTGCTTATCCTGTTGCTTTTCTGGAAGTTTATCCCTGCTCACATGGCAAGCTGCATTTGTGGCTGCAAGTCACTGGTTGCACAAGTTTTGATACCACAGCCTTGGTGGCAGTAAAAGCACAGCAGCATTGCCTTTGCTGCAGCCTTACTGCTGTCATCATGTGGCACTTTTTGCTGAGACTTATGAGTTTGAAGGCTAAATTTTGGCAGAAAATATCTTGTCAAGTTGACTGAAGGTAATGCTTTTCCCCTTTGTTGTAAGAGACATGGCAGATGCCAAACCCCGCATCCAGAGGTGACTGATGTCATCAGCTGAAGACGCTTCAGCTGCAACACTCGAACCTTTCTTTCCCTGAAATGAACCCAAGATCTTGTGAGGGATGGTCCTGTGCCACACATTGGAAACTGGAATGAAATACATGGATTGGCTTCCACCTAGACTGACTCCCTGCAGGCTACTCCATCCCCTTTAACTGACAGGACCAAAGGCAATGGGCACAAACTGAAATACAGGAGGCTCCATCTAAGCTTCAGGAAACCCTCTTTTACTGTGAGTGTGACCAAGGGGACACACATTGCCCAGGAAGGTTGTAGCGTCTTCTCCCTTGGAGATATGCAAAAGGCATCTGTACATGATCCTGGGCAGTCAGCTCTAGGTGACCCTGCTGGAGCACAGGTCTGAACCAGATGGTCCTCCAGAGGTCACTTCCAAACTCAGCCATTTTGTAATTCTGTGGCAGAGCTCCATATAAAGTGAAGGCTGATATTTAGTTTACCAGCAAGGAAACAGACCAACCAGTTCGCTGCTGACAGCATTTCACACGTGCTCTGAGCCACACCAGGAGGGACTGTCAGGACCCATTGGAAGAGGTGGTTCTAGGCATTGCCCACAGTCATATCTGAAATATCTCCTTACAAGGAGAACTTCTGCATTTGGTTCCAGCTAGAGCTCAGGAGCCTGCAAGCAGGTTGGGCATCTGGGGAACTTGGTGCAGAATGTAAAACTGGGAATGAAATGACACATAAGAACCTCTTCATGTTGCCTTGCAGTAGTGCTCCCATCAATAAGAACTAGGCCCCTAACCTCAGGAAGAGTACCACTTAATGTTATTATTGTTAAAAAGTCAGTGTTTGCCTGCTGCTATCATATTGTGAGAAATCACAGCAATTTCCTATTTTTAGAACAGAAGTGCAAAACATCAGGTCACATTCTGCAGAACTGTGCCTGAACAACTGCTGCATTTTAGGGGACTTGGTATCGCACAGCAATGTTTAATTGGACAGTGAGTTGAAACAGTAAAGTACTTTCTAAATGCTAAATATTAGTACTCCAAAGCGTGAAAAAACAGAAAAAGGAAAGCCCTGCTTTCCTAAATTCCTGCAGCCTATGCATGGAAATCAAGATGGACTGAAGCAGATTTTATCACAAGCCACTTAAAAAGAGAGATGTGGAAGCTTTGGCTGTGCTGACTGAGCAACCATAGAGATGAAACCTTTCCAAATTCCCCTTTTGTAACCAGTGTGCACATCTTCCTCCAGCACTAGAGATCACGTACAAGTCCTTGCACAGCACGTGTGGGCATGGCTAATAAGATTTACTCTTTATCCATGCCAGCTTTCATCATCCACTGAGAAGGCAGCTTGCTGAGCAGAGGGAAGAGTTAGATTGTGTTGGATGCTGCTGATACTAATAAGAAACTTGGCAAGAATATGGTGGAATATTGCTATAATACAATAATGTTTTTAGAACAAACAAAAAAAAATCATTACCAAACCTCTTTGAAATTCAGGAGGCCAAATTTATAGGAAATTATTTGTATTCAAGAAAGTGGCAAATCAGTTACAGCAGGTTTTCACAAAGCCCATTGAAATGATCATCACAGGCAGATAGGAATAATGCAGAGATGAGTTTGCCCTCCATTTCCTTATAAGATGTTCAAAAATATTTGGGGCCATATTCCTACCCTCCTGAGTGCACAAAAAATTACCTGCCTTGGCTGGAGAATATGTCCTCAGAGTCATAGAGAGTAGAGCTATAAACAGTTACAATTTGTTTTAAAAGTGCTTCTCTCAGGACAGATAAAAATCTTTTGTGCTTGTTTCTTCCCCTTTTTTTATTCCTCTTTTCTCCTGCTGCTCTGCAATTCAATGGCTGAAAATCTCATTTAATCAATGTCTGAATTCGGATCCAGCCATGGTCTGTATTCTCTACTGAAAAACTCTAAGGAATGAATAGCTGCTTGATAATTTCATAAATTTTCTTTTTCCAGCTTGCTAGTTTCAATATAGGTCATACCAGTGTCCTTCCCTAGTTTTGGCATCAAGGGAGGAGCACAAGCTTGTTTACCTTATGTGATGACTGTTAGTTCTTCAGTGCTTTGAAGTCTTTCAGCACTCTGTTATTATGCACATACCTTGAGTAACATGGATGGCATATTTATGTATAGAATATCTTCTAAATTGAACATTTTAACTAGGTGAAATATTTCTCACACATGACAGATGTAAGACACTGATAACTAGATATTAATTAACTAGTTTAAAAATAGTCTTGTGCACAAAGTAGAACCCTGGCATCCAATGGAGCATGAAGCAGGTAAAGAGTTTTTCTCTAGAATACCAATGCAATTTTATAGCTATGTATTATTATGTCTGAATTCACTATTATTAAATGTAATTCTGAAAATTAGAGAGCATTTTACTTTCTAGAGGGCTTCATCTCTGCTGACTGGTAACCAGATGCCAGATTAGTCAACTAACCTAATCCCTTGTTTATGTTGCTGAGTCAAATTGTGATATTTTATTCATCTTAGGTAGCACCTGGTCGATTTAAACAGGATTAGCCATGCTGTAAGACAGTACTAAACATGAGTGAGTACAGGGCACAATTCAAAATGGGTGTCTCACTGGGATCTCGGAGTACAATTTAACAATATGAAGGAAAATGAACTCTAGCCCAAGATACCACAATGTCTCAGTAAAACCTATACTGAAGTATTCTGAGCTGCGCATTGTTCTTTGCAGTTCCAACAGAGCAACAGAGGACTTGGAGAAAGTGTTAATGCTCATCCTACAGCTTTTTATCTCAAACATAATTTTTAAATGGTAATTTCGTACAATTTTTGCAATACATGTTTGATTGCTGTCAGAGGAAGTCAGGCAGGAAACTACCTTGGTCCCTCATATTCAGTATTATTGCAGTCACCCATGAAGACATGTTTAAATTCTTGTTCTTACTGCATTTATACCAGAGGGAACAGATGACAAATGAAATCACTATCTTCATTTCAGTTGTTTGGGTACCACAACTCTGCCCCTGAGAAGCATCCTTATTTGAAGTGTTTGACTGCTAACACCATCAGTTTGATATTTGCTAGTTAATTACTTGGAAGGTGGGGGAATAGAATGATGATTAAATAAATCTGTTAGATATCCATCAGCTCTTCCCTTCTAAGTACATCAGCGTTACTTACAAAATAGGCCTCTGATGATTTCACATTTTCAGAGAACTTGTCTGGCTTGGCTACTGCAGCTTTTGCCTGGGTGCTGGAGAAAGCTGATTTTGATATGACAGGGATGCTGCCTTGGAAAATGTTCTGCTGAGAAATATTTTTTTAATTATTGGGGGGGAAGAGGTACTTTTTTTTACACAGATGTTAAATTTCCTAGAATTAATCGGGTAGAAAAATGCCTTTGAGGCATCATTCGGTCCATTAACTGCAATGCCAAGAGCCAGTGGCTGGAGCTGAATACTAACAGACTTTATAGCTCTTTACAGTAATGGACAAAGCCAGACAGATTCACAGCTCAGCCTGGCCCTCCTGTCCTTACCTGCTGCCTTCTGTGTTTATGCTCCCCAGTGTCTGCAGTGTGCTTCCTTTTTGAACAGGGAGAGATGAATATAAGAAGCTGTGTTGGTTTCCTTATTTGTGTAAAATTATACACTCAGCAAACCAGGATCAGGCCCTCATTGTCCACTTCCAGGTCATACTTTAAAATGAATGCTCTTGCAGCATTATGTCAGACATATGTGCTTCATAACACATGGAGCAAAACAGGAGAGTAGGGGACAGCTGCAAAACTAATTTTAAGGATGAAATTTCGCGAGAGAAATCTTTATTCATAAGACAAATGTGAAAAAAAATACCTAAGGAAAAGGAAAAGATGTCAGTGTTGTTTTGTGTATGCATGTTCTTTTGTTGGCTACGTGAGAGCTTTTAATAGTATTTTTCATACAGAACACAGACAGCGTTCTGAATCATAGTGTCTTTCCTAGGGAAGGCAGGCAGTCCCTGTTCACTTCTGCATTGCAGAACTGAGTTCAGCACAAAGGTGTATAACAGTGGGGATATAGACTGACACAGGCTGTATCTGCACATGTTTTGGATTCTTATCTCCATATTTCACTCAGGCTATTAGGACCATGCCTTCCTTGTTTGTTCTAAGCTAGGAGTCTCCAAGTCAAACTTTGCTGCAATGGGTTATGACAACTTAGTATGCAGACTACTTCTCTGAGTTTCTACTACCCCAATATTCATAGAAGATGCTGACCTTGGAATTATATGGATGAGACATAAACTCCAAAACACTTAATACTTTGAGTGGCTAATAATCCTAAATTAAACTTGAAAGGATAAGTGATTAACTTTAGGACCCTGATAATATTACATTATACACAATTAAAAGTTCCTCCTTCTAGTTTCTATAGAATTTATGCTATTTCTTCTCTGATAGAAGATATCTGCTCAGATATGTTAATGAAGGGACCAGATAGCTAATTATTTAATAGCTTGTTTATCTGTTTGCTATGTGGTATCCCTGCAGCAGTCTCATTTCTTTGTTTGAAGTCTTTTATACACATGCATTTATAAGGCACTTGGGAATGTGAGGAGAAAAAGCAGCAAATAAATACGTTTGGAAAGCATATGTTGTACTAAATCAGCAAAGGGTAAGGAGCTTCAAAAGGGAGAAGGGAAGAAAATGGGCTCCAACTTAAGAAAGCAATGTGAGAGATGCTGAGTGAAAAAAGAACAGTCACCCAGCTGGGATTTAAAACGTGGCAATCTTTGGGTTTTTTTTTTTTTAACAAAAGCTGTGGAAGACCAGAAATCAAAGATCACTGTATATTTACCAGCTTTTTTGAAGTATCTCTTCACTAATATCAGAATATCTCATAAAGACTAATCAACTGATCTTCAGAATATCCTTTTGAGTTTGAGAGATTTAAGCCTTGTTTTATCATTGGAAGAATAAAGACATTATTTATCTAAAACTACACAGGAAATCTGCAAATCAAATAATAAAGCAGGCCTGCATTCAGTGCAGTGACTCAACCATAAAACCAGCCAATCTTCTTTCAGGGTTACAAGGCACTAAAGGAGGGCTGTTGCTACAATTCACAGCCAAAGGAGAGAAGCTGATGAGAGACTGCCCCTAAGTATAGATGGAGAGGGTTTTATAATTCTGCTTCTTGGGGAAAATCTACCTTTTTTCTTGTGTTTTGATTAAAAGCAGTTCCATAAATGGATTTTCAGCTAGCCCTTTCTGGGCATCTCTGATGGTAGCCAGTCTTAAAAAGCCAAGATCCTTATAAGGAAATCTGAGACTGTTTTGAGCTTTGTCTTCATGTGGTCATTTTATGAAAAGTTAGAAAACTTGTGTGCAGTGAAGATGACAACACCCATGTTACAGGAAGTTAAAGCCCTTTAGATTGATAAATGACAGATATAGCTAACACACAAAAAGGAAAAAATGTCCTATTTATTGTTCCAAGTGGAGTTTAAAGCAGAATTATCAATACTTGAAATTAGGACAAAAATATTATTATTTAAGTAAAATTTTCCCATTTGTCTTTTCCTTCAGCTTTTAACCATACATTGCTAAGGTTGTATACAAGCATTATCTCTGTTAAACCTTTCAGTCATTGGGATTGCTGGGTGAGCTGACCACATTTTGTGCATAGCTGTGACAGGACAGTTGTCATGCACTGTGATCTGAGCATGTGTCATTATTTATGTTACCTCCACTGAGAATCACCTTGTAACCACATTCAATATGGTTAAGTGAGATTTTTATGAAGGACTTGCACATCCATATTGAAACTGCTGTAGTACGTTGAAGAAGATTGATGCAGCTTTTATTAGCCCTATTAACTCACTCTAATAAGGGGTTCTCTGTCTTTCATCCATATTTTCAAGGTACATATACCAATTTCATCATCTGCTTCTGAGGGATCTGAGAGCTCAGAAAAAATAAGACTACCACCATTGTGGTGATATCATACTTTTTCTGGGCAAAAGACTGCAAATTAACTGTGCAATTGTTAGGACTCCACTGATCAAAAAAGTTTAAATTCACCACCACTAGGACTTCTGAGTCCTGAGTTCTGAGTTATTATCCAGCATATTCTTTAAGGCATTGTGCAGCACACACTGGAGGCTCTCTGATTCTTCAGTTTTGTAGTTTTGATTTTTCCACAGATAACTGCAAATAGAATTCAGTGTGGGCAAAAAAAAATTCTAATTATTTCTAAGATTATGGTGATTCCCAGACTGTTTGAAATTAATATTACAATATGGAACTATTGACATGAAACAACAACAACACAAAAAAAGACACAAGATGTTAGGAATTTCTTTTATATCAGGATGATTTAATCTCCCACAGAAAATACATTTCTGAAGTTTCTTCTGTTAGGAGCTACACAGTGCCCCAAATAGTTGAGAAACAGATCAGCTGAAACCACTTGTGTGAAAATGTTTCTTTTCTGGAAGAGGTATGTGGTATTCACATGCTCTTTGAACAGAGAGAGACATAATTCTCTCTCCCAGGATTTTTCCTGGGGAAGGCAGTGAGAAAGCTCAGAGAAAGAAGGAGGAAAACAATTCTTATCTCTACTTGCTGCTCCTGTTGTTTGGCACATGTGGAATGTGTTATGGAGATTATTTACCAAAAGGGATTTGTTAATTGGACTCTGCTGATGGTTGTTTGGACTGATTGACCAATTGGGTCAAAGCTGTGTCGTAACTGTCTGGAAAGGGTCACAGGTTTTTCTTTAGTAGTACAGTTTAGTATAGTACAGTAGCAATATAATGTAATGTAATATAGCTTAATAAAGCAATTGCTCAGCCTCCTGAATCATGGAGTCAAGGCTCTTAACTCCTTACATTGGGGGCACCTGTAACGATAGAGGGAGAAGGTTGTAGCTCATGTCTGGTGAGAATAAGGAAGCAACTCAGGGAGGCAGAATGTAGAAAAGCTGCAGATTAGAGTGGTTTTCTCTGCCTTAGGGAAAAAAAAGGGCAAAAGAAAATAAAAGACTAATAACGAATAGCATTTTGAGTGTTAGCTAGTTTTTCATCAGCCAACAAATAAATTGTGCTGAAACATTGGACTCTACTCCCATGGTGATTAGATATTACAGTACATATGGTATGGAAACATTAAGGGGTGTTTGGAGACCTCAGAACGCCTAAACACAGCATGCCGGCCAACTGGTGACCATACGCTGCAGCTGACATCAACATGAGCTGCCTCCTGCTTCCCTGCACCTGGATTTGCTGCACAGATAATTCCTACATGTTACTGCAGAGCAAGGCTCAGCAAGGACTTCATATACTTCTGTTAGCAATAGAGGCAGCAAGTACACCATACATCCCCCACCAATAAAAGCAGATATAATCTTCCGTTTGAAACGAGTTTGTCACATCACAAAAGATTTGTTTTCACCCTGTCCAAAAATTGCAGCGCTTCTGTTTTTCTCTTGATGAAACTAGACAACATTACAACCTTTATGCTATACTGACTGCATCTAAAATAGAAAAATATTTAGGACTGATGGGTAAGGCTCAAAAGTGCGGCAACAGCCTAAATGCTGTACCCAGTGACTTTGGTTGGTTTGGACGGTGTGTCAGCTTGAAGAGTCATGTCCTGCAACTTTGTATTCAATATCTGGCATTTTAGTCTTAGAAAATCAAGGCAAAAATTCTGAGTAATTTTTTCCACATATTAAAGACTGGATTGTTTTGGGAAGTTTCCTACTGCAACTTCAGCTCAAGTGAAATTTACAGCATCTTAGAAGATTATTCTAACAAAACTAACTCCTGCCAATACTAAGCATTAACAAGCTTCTTCTTCCATTTTACAGTTTAAATGTTATGGAGAGCTATTTACTCATTAGTAAATAGTCTTGGTGTTTTTTTGACTTCTGTTGTATCCAATATATGCACAAAAATAACTAAAAATATGCTACAAGTGGGCAATTTCTCTTTGTCTTGTGGCACAGAGCCATAGTGATTTAACTAACACAAACATCCCATTCCTATGTTATTCCACAGTGAATATTATCTGACACTTTATTCTGAAAGTAGGGACCTACCTGGAAAGTGGATGACTTTTCTGAATCCTGCCTAGAATCCAAATAATTAATTTCTCCTTTATCTCTATATCCTGTATGGTTTGTGTGAACACCAGTAGTTTAAATGATGTAAGACATCTGTAGCTGGAATAAAGCATAAAGAAAGCTGTGTTACAAATCTTCTGTAAGCACTCTATTGGTCTCTACCCACCTTTTCAGAGCATTTAATATGGTTTCTACAGCATGTCTGCTCTTCTAGCACCTTTTAGTCCCAGTGCTATTGCACAGTTAGAACAAGAGTCCATTTCACTGATTACTTCTTATTCCCTACTGATGCTCTATTCCTAGTTCTGCACAGGCACCTCGGTCTTGACCCAAAGCAAGACTTTGTCTTCCCAGCTGTGGGATCCCAGAGGACTTTCTGTCAAGCTATTTTAAGTCTAATCATCAATAGGCCCTGCTATCCTAGTTTTTTTATGAAATCTTTTGGTCAAACCAAGCTTTATCAAATGGGGACTAATGCAACAGAAAACCAGGTTGAGACAGAGAAATCTTTGCTAGATTTAAACACCCACAACTGTATTTGTGACAAAAGAGCGCTATAACAGACCCATTTCCTAATTCTTAAAGACTTCCATTTTTCCCTTTTTCTAAAGTCATTGACCTACCCTTTTTACTTTTTGCATTATGTGGATTTTTAACCTTTATTTTAACAAATACCATTTTTCTTAGCATGGAAAGCTTTTTCGTTTTAAAACAACTAAAAAATTTAGCAAAGATAGTTTTAAAATAAAAGATTGAATTCTTTAGGCTGAAGTTTGTAGAAAGAAAGTCTGGTAGGAGTAAAAAGAAATTAAATATTGGTGAGCAGCCTTTGATAGTAGCTCTCCTAGGGGAGAGCATAATATAAGAGACACAACATCGAATAATGTTTTAGTGTCTTGATGCCTGTTTGTCATACTATTACTTCTGATACTATCAGAAACCACTGGAAAGGGAAAATAAGGCAGATTTTTCCTGGGTTTAGGATGCTGAGCAAAGACATTAACATATGCTATAAAAAGCCTCAAGGGACAGGTTGCAGACACAGAAAGACCTCTGGCTCCCTCCTCTCTTGGAACTGTAAACCTGAAAATTCAGTAGTAAGATGTCTTTCTCTGTGTAACTTTAGTTTTCCTCTTTCATTCCTGGTTTCTGTTGTTAAGTTTTACAAGTCCTGAATCTGACAACATCAGACTAATTAAGTCTGGGGTAAGCTAAATACAGTGACACCATGGACAAATATAATGAGTTTGTAGATGGTAGTTCAGGTGGTTACTTCTGCCACTGATGAGTACAGAGCTTTCAAATTCCTTTTCAGAGGCATTTTGAAGTTGGGATATTTTAGTTCACAAATAGGATGGAGTAAGATTACATGTATTGTCTTTGTTAACTGAAGGTGAAGGGCAATAGCAATTTCAGACAGTGACAGCAACTTAGAACTGAATGACCAAATGTTAGTTGGTTTTTTTCTGACTTGTTTTGAAACCACATTAAACCACATACTACTTTCAAGTTAAGCAGTGGAGATGGAAGCACATGCCTTCTTTTGCTGAGAGAGGGGAAAAAAGGAATTGAAATGCAAATTTTTATGGTATAGTTAGAGTTTTCCTTAGTTTAATCTCATAGCCTCCAGATTTTTATACAGTCACTAAATAGTCTTGAATTTATCTCATCAGTATAAAACCAAGAAAATCATTATGTGCAGCTGTACTGTAGAAGCATCACAATGCAATTATTTCATTGCACAGAGCAGATGCATGCTGCTGGTGTGTCAGAGCCTATAGGAGCTGCATGGAGTTTGTATCAGCAGAAATTCACTTTCACATACATCACCTGAGGACAGGAATGTGTAACGTGACAGGCCCATCCCTACCCATCATTCATCTAATTTACTATGGCAAGGAGGATGCTTGATTGTGTCTGGAAGTCAACAGGTCAGTGGCTTCATGTAGCAGCTCATGCTGCTCCCAGCAGTGCTACGTTCTTACTAATCATTTAATCTTGTATTTGAAGTTCAGTTCCTATGGCTTACTTCCTCCTTCTAATTTTCTTTCATATTCACCTAAAAATATAATGTTCTATTTCAGCAAAATTAACTGCAATTTCATGGATCACTACAGCAGGAATAAGTTGTATACATAATACTGTAATCCATTTATTTGTTCCCCAGAATGCAAATTGACTTGATAAACAATTCCATGTGCTATGTAAATAACCCTACTGCTAATTGAGAGCACTGTATTTTCAGTGCAGATGGGGAAGGAAAAAGAAGATGGTCTCTGGCTTTGGCTTTCTTCTGATAGTTGTTGCTGGATATTTTGTTTACATTTTTTTAAATCTATCATATAGAAAATATAGGCAACAGCTGCCTTGATTTCTTTTTTAACAAAAGCTCCGGTGGTCTACTGATGCTTTGTTCTCCCTTTTTCTGAGAAAAAGTTTTCAAAATCTGGTTCTGATACAACATGCCAGATGACAATATCTAAAATGTACAATTCCTCCAGCTAGTAGGTACCAATTATCACAGGAGTGAGAACAGAACATGACTCTTGTTCTTCCAGCAGTGTGTAATGGGTAAGCAGAAACACTCTACACTAGGATGAACAATAGGGAGTTTACTTTCCATGGGCCCTTTTAGGTTCAGGTTCTCTGTGGGGTTTTCCAGCAACTGGAATAATTTGTATGAAGTGGATACTTGGTTTTGTAGTGTGGATACTTTTCTACTATTAATTGATTGGTATTTCCATTTCTTTCTCTATAAAGATATTTGTAATTATAAAGAACTTCCTTCAGGTTCAGAGTTAAAATCAATGTCTAGGTATTATATTGAAAATAAAGACAACAGCTTTTATATATTTTTACAATTTCCTAAACTACCAAGTTTCTCAACCAATTTTTTAATTATAAAGTAGAAGTTACTTAAGTGCCAATGGTAAAGATATTTGAGTGGTAAACACTAAATATTGTCTTTAGCTGTGAACTTCACTGGACTACCAACTTGAAGTCCATTAAGTTAGCATAACCTAACTCTTCCAGGAGAAACAAACTTATCAAAATTACCAGACATAGTTTTTAAACAAAAAGGAGGAAGTGTTCTTGCATACCATGCAGTAAGTAAGTTGTCACATTTGTTGCCACGGAATGTAACAAAGGACAAAAACATAGACAAACTCAGAGAAAATAAACGGCTCTTTCAAATAATTGTGCAGATACAATCTCTGGCTCAACCAGTCAAGTCAGACTTGTGGCAGTGAAGAATTCCTGGAAGGAATGTCAAGAAAGCTTGCTTTGTTTCCTTTCCTCCTGCTCATTTTCTGTAAACAGCTGATATTGGCACTCCCAGCTGGAGGACCCTGGCCAAGTGGGCCTTTTGCCTGACTCTGTACACCACTGCAGTGCTCTTTTGTGCATTATGGCATCTTCAGCATGATTCCTTGGCAACATCACACGTGCTTCAGAACAGACTTGTTTCTACCTGTGGCATCTGTCAGAACTGCAGGCTGAGCAAACTTGCTGGCTGAAGCTGCTTCATCACTTGCTTCCCAGCTGACAGACACCACGGCTGCTGCTTGGTAACTTGGGCTAACTGGGCTCTCCTTGCACTGAGCAGCCATGTTAATTCTCCTATTCTCATATCAGTACTCATGTAACTAGGAATTTGTATACAAAAACTCCTTCTGAATGCCTTTGGTCCAATTCCCCTCATTAATCTAGGAAAACACACCTATGGAAGAGTAATATAAAGACCAATCTATTTTAATACGTCCTCTAGAGTCAGAAAATATTAGTTTGTCTTGCTTACTTTCAAGCCACTAATTTTCAGAAATGCCAAATGGATGCTAGTTACTTTTCAATTTTCAGCATTTTAGCTCATCTGTCTTTATATTCAAAAATACTTCCATTTATATGGAAGTCTAAAACCAACACTGATGCCATTTTTCCTACGTTCTTACTTGTAAAGGTGTTGGTAAAGTATTTTTTTCTGAGAATAACATGGAAAAGTTGTTTATTCTTATGCTTTTCCTAACTTGCTATTTTTTCCTTGAGCAATTTATTTAAATAATCAATTCCAAACTTACTAATTTTAATTGACAAGCCTTCTCAAGTCATCCTTGATTCCTTTCAGTGTTATTATCCATATATTGAAAATTTTGCAGTGTCTCGGTGTTGAAGAAGCCCGGTTTATATTGGAGTCTGATTTCTCTGATGCATTATTTATAAAATAGTCCAACCGTGAGAGGCACTGGAACACAAACCTCCAGGTCTTTCTGCAGCCATTCATCCAGTGGCATAACCATGTCTATTATCCAGAAGGAGAAACTGCACTGTCTGCTAGTTCAGTGATCTCCCACATTAATGAACCTGGGAGGCCCCAAGAATTGTTAGTGGCTGCTCTTTTCACTTGAACTTTTTTTAGATATTTTTGTAAAGGTTTTTGCACTTTTTCTAGTTATTTTCCAGCTATATCTAGTTTAAGTCAGTAAGTGGTGCCAGACACATCTCGTGGTGGTTATTTTATTCTCCCAATGACAAAACTCAATGCACATCTGCAAATGTAATAACTCTAATTAGGAATTAGGGCCTCTGTCCTGAAAAAGGTGGCAGGATGAATAGCCCAGCTGAAGTGCATCTACACCAGTGCATGCAACACGGGGAATAAACAGCAGGAGCTGAAAGCCATTGAGTAAGGGCAAGACTGTGACATAGCTGCCATCACAGAAACACGGTGGGATCACTCACACAACTGGAGTGCTGGCAGTGGATGGCTGTAAACTCTTCAGGAGGGACAGGTGAGGAAGGAGAGGAAGTGGGGGAGCCCTGTGTTTGGGAGAATGTTCTCACTATCTAGAGTTTAACAGTGATGATGATAGGGTTTGGTTATGGGTAGGAACTGGGGGAAGGTGTTCCAATAAGGTGGAAGTCTGTTGCAGGCCACCCAACCAGGGTGAAGAGCCCACAAAATATTCTATAGGCAGATGGGATAAGTCTCATAATTGTTGGCCCTTTTTCTTGGGGGGAACTTCAACTTACCGGGTGTCTGCTGTAAGCACAGCAGAGAAGAAACAGTCCAGGAGGTTCCTGGAGTGTGTGGAACAGGGAGAGCAGAATGAAGATCCCAAAACCCAAGGGGAAATGGTCAGTGACCTGCTACACCACTTAGACACACACAAGTCTCTGGGGCTGAATGGGACCCACCCAAGGACACGAAGGGAGTTTGCAGGAGTGCTCATGATATCCATAATTCTGTATATCATTTATTTAAAATTCTGGAGAAAGAAGCAGAGGCAGAAATAATTTTATCCTCCAATTCTCATCTGCGTAAGGAAGCCAAAATCAGGATTCCAGGGTAGCAAAATTAATGAACAGGAGAAGTGGATATTGCTTTCTGCAATAACCTTTTGCTCCCATTCAACTGTCCTTAACCAAAAATACAGCAACCATAACAGACCCAAGGAGAAAGCAGAGAGAATATGTCTAGCCTCTCCTTTTGGCAAGGCTACAGTTTGATACCAAACTGGAAGGAAAGTGACTTGGTTCTTGGTATGCCATAATTTAGCAATTATAATAATGATTTTATTATTATTTAATAATATAATAATTTAGTACTTTGATATTTACAGGTTAAAAAAACAATATTCTGGTGTTCCACTATGAAAAGTCAATTAAAAGTATGGAGAGCACCACCAGCAAGTAAAAGAATAAATGGATCCTTTTAGTGCCCAGTAAGTTTGTTTAAACACAGCCTAACACCTTCCACTGTTTAACCACTGCTTCAGTAGACTTATGGTGCTAATGTAGTTAGCATTTTGATCACACCTGTAACAAGATCCAAATGCAAATGTCAGTCAGTGAAAGTTACATTGCGGCAAAAGAACAATATCTGCAACAAGGGAGAGGGAAGGAAATGTCTCTCGTCAGTCTAGTGCAACCCTTCTATTTACAGAATTGTTGAAGGGCTCTAAAAAAGAGCAGAGAGGTGAAGGAATTACAACAAGAGCTTCCATTTGTCATTGAAATGCTCTGCTAAATGGTAACACTAGTTTTTCCAGACCAAAAGGCTTGGATCCATCAGTTTTTCCCAGCTCAATACTCAATAGGAGATGCATTTTGGTCAATGCAGCAGTAGCATAAAAAGGGAATGCAGCCTCCAAATGATTTAAATGGTGCTTGTGAATTGTTATTTCACAGCTTTATGAGATGTTCCTGTTCCCATCCCTTCCTTTTATTGGTTAGCATAAGGCTGGGTAGATTTCTGTGCAATTCCCAGCTGAGTCACCAGAGAAGGTCCATTTTCATCATGTATCAATTTGATTTCAAGCCCTGACAAACACCCAGACTCAGGAAGGGAGACAACGTGTGACATACTTTATGAAAACAAAAAGTAAAAACATTAAAACTCCAAATAAATTTTGTTTTCCATGTGAGCCCCCTTCCCACAGTCCCCCTTATGAACATGTTTCTCTTGTGTGCTACCTACCACGGTCCAGACTGAGGGATATTTTTAATGTGAGGATTGTCATAAATTTCAAGCAGAAGATCAAAATGGTACCTTTCCACATTTCTAAAGAATAGAGCTAATTAACCTTTTTATCAAACTACACATTTTCAAATTACTTAAATGGGAAATATACTGGTTTAATTAAGGTTTCGCAGGGAGAGACAGTTGCAAACGCTTGGAACAGAGAGAAAGTGGGATGTTTATGAGGAAGGTGCTGTATGCTTTACAACTCCCTGTCTTTTTCTGTTTGCACTTCAAATGGAGTCCATTTTTATCTGTCTATCTCCTGCTGAGATAATCTGATTTTATCATGTGTTTCAAGGAAGCTATTAAAAAACTTCAATCATTAAATTCTTCTTTCCCTTTGTATGTTTCTCTCCCCCCTCTCTCTCTGTTAGAGTTGCACTGTGGCATTGGTTATATGGCAGGATGCATTGATTTTATTTGCTTTACAAGTTGATTAGCTAATCCTCCTGCAATGAAGTCTTGCTTTACAAAAACCTTGGTCCTCATGTTTTCCTTAGCTGGGTCCACAGGTGGTTTGACTTTTGGAGGTCTAGGACTTTTACGTGTGTACCACACTTTGTTCTGTTTCTTTGTTTTTAGTAAATGGTGAAAACTTCAGGAGTGACAGTTTGGGGGTCTTTACAAATACAAAAGGAACAACATGAACAATGCCAGCATACTCCTCCTCCTCACTTCAGGATCTCAGGAATATTTCAGAGCTGTAAAAAGAATGTACTAACTGATATAGCATTATAATATCAGTGTTTTGGTGTCAATATATCAAAATAGTTGAATCATAATTAAAAGAAGTTATTAGCCTGAAAGATCTTCCTCTGAAAATTAAAAAAAAACAAAACCAGAAACAAGCCAACAAACAAACAAAAGACCCCACCCTGAAATACAAAATTTGGTAGATATCTGCCAAGTATTTAAGTAATATTCAAATTAAGCCATTGAGACTATAAAAGCATGAAGCCTGGATATAGCTGTGCATTAACTTCCAGCCTTTTGCTTTTGTCAGTTAATGTCAGACACATCATGCCATATCAATGAAGCTGAACACTGTACAAGTCTTAGTGCTAGCAGAAAAGACATCAGCATTTGATTGTTGCATTCTGTGCCTCTGTTCTTGAGCCAGCTCCATGTGACTAATGCTACAATGGTGCATATGTAACTCATTTTTAGTTTGCTGCTAAGATTGACAGCTCTAATGAAAAACAAAAAATATTTTTGGCTGAAGAGCTAAGAATATTTTATCTTAAGCCAAATGTAAAGTTGTGCTTTCCCAAAAGCATTTTTTATTGTTTAATGTGTTTTTACCTTTTCATTCAAATCAAAGTAAATTGTGAGCTAGAGAGCTGTTTTTAGCTGAAAATCAGAACATTTCATATTGAAAGTACTTAAACTATTAAAAATGGCAAAAGAGTAATTTAATAGCAATTACAAAACACCTTAATTGGTCTCTGTAACTTTTTGAACATTTGGAAGATATAATTAGGAATACTTTTTTCAATACTAGATATTTCAATATTATCGATAAATTTTTGCCCATTTCAGTTTGCAACACCTGTGCTTTTCTGAAGAACACAGATGGAAGCTCAGCAACCTGGCTGCTTGTTCTACAAAGTCAACAGTAATTAAGTGTTAAAGTATTTTTTTTTTTGGTGCTGCTTTTGAGCAACAGGCTGAGAAAAGCACAGACCATTTGGCCGGGCTCTGAACCATATCCAAGGAAATGGTAGAAAGAAAAGTGGCTTCAGGAACTCAGAGCCATGTGGATCTCACTGGCTCAGAAACTCAGTAATTTATGAATCTATTTCAGCTGCAGCAAATGGCCCTTTCACGGCTTACAGCTACCCAGCAGAATTTAGATGATGTTTTTAGGCTACGATTTTAAGAGGTCCTCAACTGGTGGCTGCAGGGGGAAATTTCACTCGATGTCAACTCCTTTTGGTTTCCTCTGAAATGCCTCACGCTAACGACTGCAGACTGCGCGCCAGGCAGCCGGGGCAGGGGCTGGCGCTTCCAAAGGCGGATTTCTGCTCTCCAGCAGCAATCATTTTTCCAGCCTCCAATGGTCCTTCTCCCTCTGGGGCCCCGCTGACCCCTGGCAGCCCTCAGGCTGCCTTCAGGAGGAGGGACTGGAGCTCAGAGAGCAGAGAAGAAAAGATGGGAGGGAAACTGCCATTCAGAGGCCGCCCCAGTACGCTCTTGGTGGCAACCAAACTGATGCAACAATAAATCAGCAAATGTGCCTTTTCTGCGCTCTTGTAAGAATCACATTTTTATAGCTCTTTTCCTCACAGCTTGAAGACAGCCCCCTGGTTCACACTTATTGCAGAATCTGGTGGCATCCTGGTTTCTCTCTCTCATCTACTCCCTCTCGGGCTGTGCCTACACAGGCACAAGATGATCCTTGCCTTCCCCTGCGTTTGCTTATGGGCTCCAAGCTCGCAGGAGCGCTGTGCGCACGCACCCACGGACCCTGTCACGTCACAGGGGTGTGTGGCACCAGAGGTGCTCCACAAATTCACGTGCTGATGGCTCGTGGCCACTGCTGTCCCCCCAAAGCAGAGAGGAGGGTACAATTTCAGACACCTGTGATGGCTTGCTCTTGGGGATGGATCACTACTAATATCTGAAGGGGCCAGTGCTTTCCAGACAGATACATTAAATAACTGAACACTGAGCAAGTTGTGAGGTGCCCCAGCACAGCTGTAGCATTCAGAGGAACTGTTCTCATGCAGTTTCCCTCGCAGTAAGACAGTAAAACCACACTAAGCTGAGTCCCATACCCAGCTCAATAAGCTGCTCTGACTGTGAGTTCCTGTGTGGTTTGTGGTTTGCACTCTACCAGCTTGATTGGCTGCACTTCATCAGAGGGAGAGGCTGAGATGCTGGGCCGAAGATTTGTGTGTCCCGAATGGCTCCACAGACTTTGGTCCTTGCTAAGCATTTGTGCTGAAGACAGGTTGTTATGAGACTTGTGCCGTTCCCCCCCTGTTTTTTCCCAGCACAGATCCTGAGAGACCAGAGTGTAACTACCTGCCACAAAGGTACAGATCTGCTTGGGGGCTTGCTTCTTTTGCTGTGAGGTTTTACGGGTAGATGCATTGGCTAAATTAGCATTGCATTTTCTACAGAGTTAAACAAGTAAGGGCTTATCTGCAAGGCTTGAGATTCAGTGTGTTTTCTTTTCCACTGCAGGTGCATCAGGTTTTTCTCCTTGTCAGTGGGGGATCAGGACTGTGCTCAGGAGGAGTGTATTTATTGGAACAGAGCAAAGAAAATAATGAATAGGAATTTTTTTTTATTAGTCACAAGCACAAGGCAAAGAAATAATCAGTTTTCCCTGGCTGTGAGAAATTTAAGGCTGCTCTAGCAGAGATCAGGCTATTGTGTCTCCGAGACACCCATTGTGATCGTACTGAAAGGGGCAAGATGCCTAGAAAGAAAAATGCTTTAGGCACCTGGAGATTCGGCATTGTTGATCCTCCTTTTGCTCAAAACCAGGGCTCTGCTGCTCAAGTAAGCTGTTTTTCCTGACCTCTTGTGTCTTCTGTGAAATGTGGTGGTTTCTCAAGGGGTCGGACACGGGTGTAATTTTTCCTCAATTGTTTTTTAATGTTGCTGTAAAGCTTTTTGATGCATTGTAAGCATAACAGGCAATATTGTTGAGACACATATTTAGACTGGAGTGCTATAGAGCTGTAAGGTCTTGCATGTGCTTCATGTGGGTTTGTGTGCATAAAGTTCTTAATGCTTGTCTTGTAGGAGCAAAAGGACATCAGTCTCCAGGACATGATTTAGCAGCATCCTATCAGTACAATATTTTCTTGGAAAAAACATTAATCTTAGCTCTCTTCAGCAGCAGCAGGAGAGCGTGTCACATTTATAATTGTCCAGTGAAGAAAGGTTTAATGATAATTGAGCGTTTAGTAAATGGGCATGGCAGGAGGAACTGGGCTTTGGGAGGAGAGTTACCTACCAGTTATGTTTTGGCATGGAAGACCATAGGTGGTGAAGCCAGCAGTGCCAGTCACCCACTTGAAAGTGGAAAAGAGAGAAACGCATGCTTTAGCCTCTGCTCCCATGTTTCTGAATAGGGCAAAACCTCTGGCTATCATGTGATGGCAAAATGAGTTGTGGAACAGATAGGGAGGAAAACTGTTTCCTTAGCAGCGGCTCAGTGAGCAAATGCACGGCTCTTGCAGTGAAGCAATTCCCTTTGCTTTCCTATTTAGTGACATTTATTTCTACTTCATTCTTGTATTTGGACTTGACAATCCCACAAAGAAGAGATTAGGCACAAACAAGCACTGTCATTCCCTTTTTTATCAGGAAAGCAGAATAACCTGGAGATGGATGGATATGCACTGTGAAATGCACACAGCTAAATTTAGCTTGGTTTTGCTGCCTAGATTTTGGATTTACTTTCATCTCTACCACACCCTTCTGCACATATCTCCTAAAATTGTTAAGACTGAGGGATCTGCCTGGGCAAAACAGGCAACTTTCAGAAAAAGGGGGCTCTGCTGCTCGAGTAGGCTGTTTGTCCTGATCTCCTACGCCTTCTCACTTTAGTCTGCATAAGGTATAGTGGGCCTGCAGGCTTGTCTGCTTTCTGTAAGCTATAACCATTACTCTAGCAAGAGACATCGCTTTCCTCTTCAAACTTCATCTTCCTTTACCTGGTTACACGGAATTTTGGTTTTTTTCCCCCGATGATTACACTGACTCTTGCAGCGATACAGCAATGCCCTCCGTTTTTGCTGATTCAAGGGCCAGCAGGGCAGTTGTGATGTCCCCTGCACGATGTTACACTCTGCCTTCCCAATCAACTTGCTGCTTGACAGCAGCTCTCCTTAGCCACAAGCAATATCTGAAAGTTGGCAGGCAAGAGGTTGCTATTAAGCCAGAGTTCTGGAACTACTGCTGTAGGCAGTCTCTTTTGGTTTATTTTTATTGTCTGATACAGTGAAAATTATCTTCATTCTCTTCTCTGTGTTTCTTCCCTTAACATTGTTTTGCCTTGAAATTCTCCTCTTAGTGGAGCTGTAATGTATATATATGTATGTGTGTGTGTGTATATATAGATAGATATATACATATTTTAACATGTATATGTGTGTGTATATACATATACACACACATAAAATACACTCACTGGCAAGTTCAGTCTCTGGTATCAGTTAGAAGAACCTACCCACTGTGGCTGACAAAACACCACATGTTTGACAAGTAAGGAAGAATTGCTACCAACAGTTGATACGCCTGGGCCTTTGGGGCTCATTTTAGTTTGCTTGGATTTTATAAATCTACATCAGGCCCTGATTTCTTCTACCTTTCTTCCTCATCTCCAGAGTCTGGTTTTGGTCTAAGAAGAATGTAACAATTCTGTCTTTTATCAGTTCCTCAAATTGCTGTATAGAACCATAGAATCTTCAAGGTCGGAGAAGCCTCCTGAAATCAAGTCTGGCTGCTCACCCAGCGCTGCCACGTTCACTGCTAAGCCATGTCCCAAAGTGCCACACGTATGGTCAGTATAATGATGGCAGCACACTTGATTTAAAGCTCAGGGCTGACTGCCAGCCATATCCCAGTCAGCACAAATGTTATGCGTAAGTCCCTTGATATCTTTCAAAAATCTTTATTTTGTAGCTCCCTTGAAGGAGTCCTCGGAATCTTTTTAGCTTAGCTTTCCACCATTCTTGGCCAGCAAGAAAGGAAGTACATTACCATCAGTAACTTTGTCTTTCCTGCACAAGCCTTTCATCTTAATGTCTGCACACATTTTTGCCTATTAATGGGTGTTTTGCCCAGCCATTAAGACAGGTGAGTGTGAATTCTTTCACTTTATAATCAGGCCTGTGTACATGAGTGTGATGACATTGAGATGACAGAAGCACTAAAGTTGTACCAGCCTAACTTGACAACGTGCAAAAAAAAACCTGCTGCCCTGAGAAGGCAGCATTATGGTGTTTGGCACCCCATTCCATTGAAATATCTCTATGTATGGCTGCACTGAACTTTTAAAACATGTCCTACAGTTCAGAGAGGTGAAGTGACTTGCCCAGGAATGTGCAGCAAATCTTTAACTGAGCTCGACTTGGAAAATTGATTCCTACTCTTCTCACCACTCAACCAGGCTGACTTGTTTCTGCATTTTATAGTGATAATTTGATTTTAAATATGATTTCAAATGACCGCTTTTTTAAGGGGGGGGGGAGGGAAAGAGACTTGCACAAATGTGAGTAGAATTGGTAGAGACATCAGCTAAGCTAACAAATGTGTGTACTATAAATTTCATGGTTCAAGACACAAACTAATTCCCATGGTACAGCCCTTCTAGGGGGCTGATATTGTACTCAAGTGCTTCTGATGCTTGACTGCTACTGTCCTAGGGATGTTGAACTTGCCCTTTCCCTCCACCAGATTACCCAGTGGGGTGTCTTCCTTTTCTTTTGACTTTTGCCCAGAATGCTCTCTCTGAAGCATAGTTGCTGTCTATTATTTCTAGAAGGATTTCAGATAGATGAGAATTTAAAAAATAATTTAAAAAAATTTTTGGAATGGTCTGAATTCTACCTGCAGCCTCTTTGTTTTTTTTTTTTATTGTTCTGTTAATTGGAGAACCATGCTACAGTACCTTTTAAATAATACCTAAGCAGGAGGGACTAATCTTTGAGGAATAAGCTTGCTAAGAATGGATACATTATCCTGGCATTAAAATCAGAGGTCAGTACTGCAAAACATGAGGTAAAAGAAAATTAGTTGAACGCCTAAATGAACATCATGTGCTAACACATGATGAAATTCTTTTTTACCTCTCTTGGAATTCTAAGATCCATCCTTCATCTCTCTGTCCCCAACTCAGTCTTTTTTAATAAATGGCTTTATCTTTTCAGAGCAATGTACAGTACTAATAACATGCCACTTTTCCCCCTCGAGGCATTGTATACCTTACATTCTCCAGTCTTTCCTTTCCAGTTCCCCAGTTGCTTTATTTTATTATCTCATCATGAAAAATCCACCAGTAACTCGTAGACTACAAACTTAAACCCTCGGAACTCTGACATTCCTTTTTTATTTTTAAAATCTAGTTACATAAATAACATCATGTTTCTAGGTCAGAAGCACTTGCAATCCAAACAGGGATTATCTTAGGATATGGACCAAGTTCTGAAATTGTCTCTGTGCACAATCAGGCTCTGATAATTGTTTTTCATGCTTAGTGTAGAGTGTCTAAAGCCAGGACAGTGGAGGCTTCTCTCTCGCTGTTTGTACATGGCACTTGCTGTACCACATCAGACTGTTTGTCTGTCACATCCACGACACCTCTCCAGTAGTGGTCAAAAACATTGATTCTGAGAAAGGTGACCAAACCCTCTATGACCCGAGCATGCACAGCTCCACACAGGGATGGAAGAAATGCTTTCTAATTCTGTCAGGGAGTTTAGTTTACAGTTTCAAGTGGTATTATCAAGTTTCAAGCTGTATTGTCATTATACTGTTGGACTGCGCTTTCTTGATAATTCTAATGGTGTAACAGATCTCTGAGATTAAATCTATCAAAACAAAAAAGCCTCCCAATTTCCTCAACTCTCAAAGATAACTGATTCTCGTCTGTAAATACTTTCCCATCTTAGACAGAAGACGAATCTTAATTCATTGAAGCCATCAAGTACTGCTGCATTCTCAGTAGAAGGGAATGAATGACAGGCAATATTACATTGCAAAAAATTACATCAGTGGTGTCACAATCATGTTCTTACCTTCAGCAGAGGCCATGTGCAGCACTTGCACCTTTTGCCTACTGGTTTGACATAGCATATCCTGCTGTGTCCTGTACCCCAAGTAATGACACCTGTACCATGTGCCTAAAAGGTTTAATGCTCTCTTCTCCATTCACTGTAACAAGCCCATTCAGTAATGAAAATCTCTGATTGTTTGTGTTGTCAGATTAGCTTTAAATGATCTTCAAGAAAATATTTTTCCCTTCCCACGACATCACAGCAAGGCAGCTCTCAGTGGGGCTGACGCTGCTGCTCACGGAGTTCCCTCATTGCGAGCAGCAGCTGCTTCACTCTGTCTCCAGCAGAAGTGAAGCCAACTGCTCCTGCTGAAAGCTGCTGCAGGTTCTACTGTCTACTGAGAAGCCTGGTGTGAAGTGGTGAACATTTTGAAAGGACCATTCTAACTGTGGGCAGTTCAGGTGTCTCGAAAGCTCTATTTGTAGCATCATCAGAGGGAGTAAATCAAACTCCGACTGTTTTAGGAAGGGAAATTTTTTAATTAAAAGTACTGTAAAGGTAAAAAAGCCTTGGAAAAAATCTTCACGTATTGTCTATGCAAGATTTTTGTGATCTTTAAGCAGAATAAAAAGTTTGGATTAATTATTCCATTATTGTGGCCATAAAAACAAATGAAAGAACAAACCCAGAGTGTCAAGTTTCTTAAGGAACCCATATTTAAGAATAATTTCACTTAGCAAATTAATTCATAGATTTATGTGTAATATCTCAGGAAATTCATTATGTGCCCATACAGTTAATGCTGTAATACTTAATGTATGCTGTGTTTCTCATACATAGCAAAACCACTGAATCTGTATTTTAAGTTCAAAGCTCAGGTCAGCTGAAGGTACACAGACATGACTAGTACCTCCATAGTACATACTAATTAATTTTTTTTTATTTTCTAACTAGTTTTCAACATTGTTCTGACTGTTTCCCTTGACTGTTGAAGTCACTGGGGCAAACAATCTTGAAGCAAGCACAAGATGATGTCTGTAGAAATTAATCATTCATTAATAATTGCAACTGTGAAATGGGTTTAAAAATACTTTCTTAAATCTCCAGGGCTTTTGAGGATCAGTTGTTTAAGCATCCTGAGCTTTATTATTAAATAGTTCTTTTACAGAAAAGCTTCAACTGACTTTCAGACACTGTTGACATTGGAGGCTCTGTACTCCTAGAAATTATATATCTTCATTTCCAAAACCAAGCAGTGTTTAATAGTCAAGTGGTTTACTCCAGGTGTACTGCTCCATATGGAATCTCAGGGAAGAAAAGGCACAGGTGATTTCATGGCACAGTAGCTGGCTGTGGCCAATGCAAAATGCCTCCTTGGAGGTGTTCCTCTAACAGCTCAGCAGTAATTTCATTGGCAATTTAATAAGCAGTGGTTGTCTCGATGACAAAAGAAAAAAAAGGAAAACAGAAAACCAAGTAAACACATCAGTTCTTGAGATGCAGGCCAAGTCATAGCAGAAGAAAACCCAGGCCTCAGCAAGCCCTTTCTAAAGAGAGGGGTAAAGGAAGAGTGGGAAATAGAAGGAAGGAAAGATGAAGGGCTTGTTTGGTTGAGGAGCTCTCCCAGTGTTATCCCAGAGCAGATGTTTCAGTCCTCCAGAAAAAAAAATTCCTTTCTCTGGCTTGATTTCTTTTTCTTTGGTAGTGCCTTAAAGCTCCCCACATCTGCTTTTATTTTGTCTCACTGTAATAAGGGCCCCACCCTCAACTGAAGGATCCTTTTGCCTCCACCACCAGCTAACAGATTCTACCATTCCTTGCACATCATACAGAGACACTGGGAATGGTAGCACACTTGTAGCCACTGCTTTGTGACTTTAGCCAGTCATTTTGGGGAGATTTCTAAGGAAAGCCTCAGTGCTTTAGGAGGTACTTGACTCAAACAGAGTCAAGCTCTTTTCTCTGAGTCAATACTGAATGATGTGCCCGAGCACTTTTCTTGCACAGGAGACCCGCATCTGTAGGTTGATTGCCTGTGGTCATCAATTATCCTCCAGTTAATTGCATGAGCCTAAAGGCATCTTGCCCTGATAACCCAGGCAGGTCAGTTTGATTACAGTTTGCCTTCTGCATATCTGACATTTCAATTTTAATTGGGTAGTTGGTGCTTCTGCTCCTAACCTGCTGTGCTCTGCTGAAAATCACTGGAGGATGGATTTCATTGTTAGATGAAGGGATAAACAGAGTCAGGGAAAGCAGCTGCCAAGCTAGGGGTGTCCTCCAGGGTAAAGCTGGGGTCAAAGGACACAGTCATCATATTTTAACACTCAGACTTACCAGTTCAGCTAACCCATACCAGGCATGTCCAGAGAAGTGTCATTTTCAGTGAGGCTGCAGGAAAAAACACCAGAGCTCATACTAGGGCTTCTTCAATAAAGTGTGGGTAGTTTTAGCCCGCGAAGGCAAAGGAACAGCTGTAATTCTTTAAAACACAGCAGGGAGAAGCTATACAGCAATGTGGTCTGTGTCTAGCACTGCTGCATGCCCACCCTTGATGGAGTCTATCAGGATACCAGAGACACAAAGTGAGTCTGAATATAATTCATGATTTGTGAAATGCATTGGGAATCTCTTGGAATGAGCAGTGGTTATTTTCCTAATGAATTACTGCTGTTTTGAACAGTTTTGTTTGTATGTTTAACTTTTTTGCTTGAAATGGTTTTTAGCTTTTGAGCTAAAATGTTCTTTTGAAATGTTATTCTCCTTTTCAATGTAAATACTGGCGTGATATTTTTAGGAAGTGGTTTTGAATGCATCATCTTCTGCTCTGCAATCTTGGATGCTTCACTGACTCAAGTTTCGGAAGGGCTGAGCATCCACCGCTTTCCTTTCTGAGCTGTAGAGATGAGCAAAGTCCAACCACCATCAGACAGAGCAAAGAAGAAAACAGCATTCTAAAATTCAGTAAATGCTTTGTGGATAGTTGAGGATTAGCTTCTTGCACAAAGATGATCGCTTTATTAAGAATAATCATTTCTGTAAAGCTAAACTAAAAGACAAGGCTTATCTGTCAAGGCAAAAGAGACAGCCTACCATAATCAAATGTAGCAAGATATGCAGTAGTAATCTGAACACTGTAGTCCTTAAATCTGAATGCAAATAAAGTAGATACAAGCAAGTGATAGAAAGCAGAGCAGAAAATGGAAGCGCGGTGAGCATAACAGGGTTTTGATTTTTTTTTTTTCGTATGGAAGCAGAATTGCAGTGTTGATAAAGTTTTTAGATGTATTCAATTTGGGAAAAAATCATCTCATTCATCATGGAAGTAATCACATTAATCCCTGTATTGCTTGGTTAATTCTCCACGTAGCAGTGCACGGGCCTAGTTTAAGTCTTGTGACAAGTAATTCCTGCCACTGGCAGTTTTCTTGCTGCACAGCCTGAGAGAAAAGCCTTGCCATGATCAAAATGCATCTTGAAGGACAAGAGTGGCACAGTCCCTACAATTTCTGGCTCTCAAAACCTTCTTCTGCAGGGTTTCTAAGTATTTAGAAGGGGAACACCTTCTTGAAGGCTGTATGAGGTACATGACATGTAGTTTTCCACTGTGCCCAGTAAAGTAACCGTTTTTTCCAGTTTGGAATTTTCCCCTTCTTTCCTCTTCTGCGTTATTTCCTGAGTTCCATCTACAAATAATCAGATTTGTGAAACTATGTAATGAGGGTCTTCAGCACACAGAATTCAGGAAATAGTGATTGCAATGATAGTCTCATTTTAGTGTGTGTTTAGATAATATGTGCTTTATAATTGGAGTCTAACACTGCAGTCAGTACCATGTTATAAATGCATATTGAAAGGAAATCTCAAATAATTTAATGCAGGTCTTCTACTTAAATGATTTCCATATGTCTTTAATCTAGGCATGTGTATGATTTATATAATTGCCTGAATGAGACTTGTGTTTCATTAGGGTAGTCACTGTAGAAAGATGAGGTTACATTCTCATTTTGTGTGATTTCAAAATTAACCCTGCTGTGGGCAGGGGCTTGAACTGTGTGATAGCCACAAATCCCTTTTAATCTACTTATTGTAGGATTCTACAGACAGCTCTGACCCACTGGTTTTTGTTAGGGAGCACCAAAAATGCCATTTGCTTCAAGTGATTTGCCGTATAGGTAGAAAAGACAGTGAAAGGCTAAGGAGAAAAGATGTAATACAATTAGTCCAACAGATTATATAAGAGAGTTCAACAAATAAGATATCAATTCCCTAATATTTTTTTAAATTTTGTTTTCCAACTCTTCCTCATGAGAAGATCCTCAGATGACAGCACTGATATCAGCAGAGTGTGTTCTGGAGCATGTCTTGTAGGAACAACTGTGCACAAGTTGTTTTATTGTGTTGTGGAAGAAATAACTTATTTTCCTCCCCTCATAGACCATAATGTGATGTTGTATGTAACACCTGGCTGCTTTAAATATGAACACATCCGTTTCTCAGTCTTAGAACAAAATCAAGGTAAAACAATCATACTCTTATGCTTAAGAGAGCTGGTAGGACCAAAGCTAGTTCTCAGGGGATCTGTGAACTGCCTTGTAGCTCATGTTGTGCCTCTGCCCAGATTACCTAAGCTATGATATCCTCAGCACATCTGGAGTTCCCACTGCTGCTCAAGACCCTCATGGGTTTTACAAAGGCCTTTGGTGTGGAGCACCCCTAATAGCATCCCAAGTTCCAGTAGTTGCTAGACCTTTTCCTCAAGAAGTGTGCCTTGAAGTGGACTAACTAATAAAAATTGGATTTTCACCTCATTCCATTTTATCTTCTGTACAAAGCCAATACAAGCACAGTGGGTAAATTGGAATTGCAATAATATGCCTGCCATTGCCAGCCAAACAAATCTAAGAGTACATTTTCTCCAAACTTTTAGAACTAGAATTGTACTTGCTACTTAATGGGACATAATCTGCAGTGACTTGGCCCAACGTTTAGGCTTTCAGATAATGAAGCTTACAAGGCTTAATATGAATCCAAATGTCAGGAATGTGCACTTTTGTTTTCATTAAAGCACTTTTACTTGGAGATTTAACTCCCGCTCCTCAGTGGTTTGTATGCAAACTGTGTCACTGAGCAAAAATGACTGAAACTGAGAGAGACAATGTCCATTCTGTATTCTGTCCCCAAGGTTAATTGAGTGTGCTATCAATAATTTGCAGAAAAGTGGGGGGGCAGCTACAGTGGAATACTTTGAGAGGCTGCCACGTATTCCTTCCATGGAAATCTTTAAGTAGGTGTCTCACTGCTAATGATGTTTGACAAATGTACAAATTCCAGCTTCAGCTGATATCTGCTCATGCTCTTGGGTGCTCCTTGTCACCCACATGCACACAGCACACACACCTACCCTTCAAGTGCACACAGACCAGCTCGTTCAGATTTGTATTTGCCATAGAAAACAAAACACACATCACCTGAAGTATGCTCATGGGGCCTCCCTTCCTCTCCTCAGGCATACTGCCAATGAACATCTTTCCTTTATATTCAGCTCCCTGGAGATCACACAGGCTCAGACATAACGTTTGCTGAGAGGTGTTCAGGCTTGCAAGCAGAATGCCTGCTCCTGTGTGAAGGTAGAAGAGGCACTTCACATGATGCTGGGCTCACCCAAGCGTGCATGTAATCTCTCATTCTCACACACATGCACTCTGCTGTGTTCCATGCATGTGTTGTAGCAAAACATTTAAATCTTTCTTCCCCATCCTGCTTAATATGCAAATGTGGATAGCACATCAAGATTGGAAATAAATGTAGCAGAATGACTTCAGTCAACCTGAAATGTCGAATGACTCATTCACACCCTTTGCACAGTGTTCCCTCTTTGCCACATGCAGTCTATTGAGTAGTCTGAAGGCTGTGTGGCTCCCTGCTGCAGAGCAGCAATTGATTACTCGCTCACTGAAGGGCTTGGGACCAAGATTATTTTTGCAGGATGTACAAGGGTTATGCAGAGAGGCTCCAATGAACCTCCTTGCCGTGACAGTGCCCATGCTGTGGGAAGGGGAAACGTAGGATGTCAGCCTTGATCTGCCTATAAGGAACTTTTTGTGCTTAATTAGGTTTCAGTCTAAATGTTAGTTCAGTAACCAATGTTCTTACACTATGGTATGACCCATTTTTATTCCAGATAATAAGAACCCATTACAATGTGATATCATTTAGTTTTGGATTAAAATAAACAAGAATTAGTTGTACCTAGTTCAGAGTAAAAACGTCTACATGTTAAATCATTCAGGAACTGCTGCTGCACTTTAATTTCAAAGGTATAATAATCCAAGTGAACTAAAAAATGCGTTGACAAACATGAAATATGTTCCACACTTCTACTTAAAATGGTACAATCACTGTGCAGAGAAAACCCCAGGAATAGTAACAAGCTGGCATTCACACATCTTATAATGAGAAAAGTTGGATTGACTGTTGAAGTTGCATCTTTATATGTATGAATTATTGTAATTGATTTCTTTTAAAACCCTTTCAGAACCATTCCCAAATGCAGATGCAAATGGCCTGACTTTAATTTATAGGAAGGTTTTGTAGCACTTATACCTTGTAAAAGAGGTTCTGTGCTTCAATGGAAGTTGAGCTGTGAAGACCCATTAAGCAGAAAAAACATAGTTAATACAAGAAAGAGGCTCCAAAGGTAAATTTGCGAGTGGGGCCATTATGCAGTGAAGATATCACAACTGTGCTCATTATACCACAACACAGATTCCACTAGCAGCATTTCAGTTTCTCTGTCCTTACCTAAAGGTGAGGCTTTCTGTGTGTATCAGTTTGTCAGCTCTTCTCAGAACAAAGGTGGCTGAGCTGCAATTATGTGTAACATGTCCAGGATAAGAGGACCCTGAAAACCAACTAATTAGTTTCCCCGTGTTTGTGTTTACAATATCATAGCTAAATGTATGTTGAACTAAACTTTCATATTTCATTCTTTCATAAAAGCACAAGAGGAGAGGAAAAGTATGCAAAGGAAAAGAGGCAAAGCAAACTTCACCCCATAAATTTTGCAGTCAGATGAAATTTTGTACAAAAATGGGTTTATGTTTAAAAGGACAAAGAAACTTTACTTTTTCTTACCGACCTAACTGTACTTTTAACTTTTTGCAAATCATATCTGTTGCAACACAATCACACAATTTAATTTTAGTACGAGAGTTCCAGATTTTCCACAGTTATCTGTGATGGCATCTTACATGCACACACGAGGAAAAAAAAAACACCAAAAAAACCCCACAGTTTAATCACTGATTTTACTCTTCTTCCCATTTTACACAAAATTTTATCAGCTGGTCTTATCAAAGAAACATGCAATAGGTGATTGGAAACACAATATTTTGTACCCAGCTGTATGTACTAGCAGATTTTCATAGCATTTTGTTCCCACATCCGACTCAAATGTATTGTTCCAATACAGTGTCCAATATAAGATTAAAAATTATTTCTACTAGGTTGGATTAATGCCTTAATGTAATGAATTCTCTAGGCTGTGCTATGGCCAGAAATAAAGACATTATATCTTTTGCATCTTCCATCTTTCACATAGAAAAAAGGAGTTTCATAAATGCCGTGGAAATGAGCTGATGACATAAGGTGAACTTGCTCCTATTTTAGCACAAATATTTACAGGTTTTTCCCTAGATTTCCATTTCACATTGCAGAGTGGTTGATTGCTCCTAGACAAAGGGAATTCAGCATTCACGTGCACATCCAGATGCAGACCTGCATGAACACCAGAATTCCTCAGCTCTTTGTTACAGGGCAAGAGCTCAGATTTACAGATCAGCATGCTGGAAACTATGTTTTTTGGAATCCTCCCTCTGACAGTCACAGTTGGAAATAATTAAATATTCAGTATTCTTTCCCATATTTTGAAACCCAAATACAAGGAAAGCATGTTGGAATATCTGTATCTAATTGTAGGTGGGTTTTATTGCCTGTGGTTGGTTGTTTTTATTCAGATCTTATAGTGTCAGATTCTTGTTTCTGTTTTTACTCTTTTGCTTTGGAAGTGACTTTTGAAAAGTCCTTCCTGATAGCATAAATGTGTGAAATACATCATCACTCTTCATCCCAGTCTCTTCTATGATCGATTTGAGAAATATAATTCTCTGTCTGACTTGCAGCTAGCAGAATTCCCCAGAGCTGCTCACAGCTTGTGATTCAGAGAAGCTTTGAAGGCACTTGAAATTATACCAAAGACCAGTTTTAGGATAAGTAGTCACAGGATTTCACAGAGCCCAGGCATGGTCTGATGCCCACTTGATCCCTCTTGACTGCAGTCTTTTACTGGAAGTAGATCTCAGAGGAAGAAGATTTTAAAAGGCTGCACCCCCATAAAAGCAGGTGTATGTACATGTGCACAGATACCTGAACAAACTCAGAGGTGTACATTTTGCTCTTTTTCTGCCCTGTATCCATCTATCCTTCAATGAACCCTCAGCATTAGTGCAAATATGTTGCAGGCAGGCAGTTCATTGGTATATTGATATGGTGGATTGATCACAGTGGTCTGTTGCAGCCCTAAACTTTATGAATTCATGAAGTGCAAGCTCCACCTGTACATAGAAGTGGATCCCTTGCTTACGCATAGGCACAGTAGGAAGCGGGTTGGTGGGAACAGGCTTGGTTTTCTGAAGAGGGTTGGTTTTCTGATAACCACACACTTGCAGTGCACCATATATCAGTCAGTGCTGAAGTTTACCAAGAAAAGATGAGAAAAATTGAGAGGCAGTTAGCAAGATAAGGTATGAGGAGATTTAAAAGAAAGTAGCATAGAAGGAAGTGGCTACATTTTTCATGCTTTAGTTGTTTGTCTGGAGGGCTTGCGAAGGAGCTGCTCAACAGTTGTGCTGAAAGAAACGATTCAAAGCAACTTCCCATCAGGCAGCATTCCTCAAGTGTCTGCTCTTAAGGAGCAGTCAGGGAAAATTCATTCTGTAGGAAGCAGTTAATGGGGCTGCATTACCGACCCCTTATTGCTCTGTCTGATAGAGAGACAGCAGGTTCACTTTGGCAGAGCCCTGATCAGTTCAGATTAGTGGCCCATCATCTGTCTGGCTTAATCAGGCATGTTTAGATATATTAATCATGATTAGAGGGGTGTAGTGCAGGGAGGGGGAAGAAAGAGTGAGATTACTCTTCTCTAGCTTCAAATGGAAGCTTTGCAAATCCCACTGAGTCAAAAGGTGCTCATCAAAGGAAAATTTAAATCCTGGAAAGGAGTGTTTTGTTGAACACTCCAGCACTGGATTCAAATCACTGAAGAAGACTCCCTTTTGCTTTCTCTCCCTTCTTTTCTCCATCTGCTGTCTTTACATGCAGCAAAGAAGAAAATCAGCAGCTCATGCAACCCACATTGATTTGGCTTGCTATCCCCTGCTTAGCTTATCTGTAGCTCAAATGTTAAGGGTTACTTCAAAATTAGCCATCATGGTAACAGCTGAGACCTCTGAGTCCTGTGTTCTTGTCATGTTTATCTCTCAGGGATGCACAGGGTACCACTGAAACAGCTTCTAAGACTTACTTTAGTACTTGTTAGTGTCCAGAAGGGATGGTAATAAATTGTAAAGGCTGGGAAGAAGTTCTTTTTTTTGATCAGTAGCAGTGCTTCTGCAGTTTAAGATTAGAAGACTGTAAAGAAAAATTAGCCCATTATATATTAGAATTATATAGCGAGATGTGCCAAATTTGCTGCTGTTGTAACTTAGTATAGTTCACAGATGATGAGGGAGATCAACTGATTAACACTTAAGAGTCTCTGAAAGAGACCAGCAAAGAGAAGAAAGTTTTGGCTCCCAAGAGACCAGTAAGGAGAAGAAAGTTTTCTTAGACCTCCCTCCATGGTGAGGAAGATCAGAAACTCGTCCTGCTGGTGGAAGGCTACAGAGCAGAGGCCAGGCTACAGGATTTATGGTCTTTTGCCCTGAGTAACTGGCCCTTTTTTGCTCTTAGATGAGATAAATGTAGGACAGGCTTGGAAAATGTGCTGTTATGAGGAACATATTCTGTTCCTCTTGTTCTGTGGCCTCCAGCCTTCGTTGGGCATGCAGATTCATCCAGGTTTCCAAGTGAAAAGTACAAATTGCTGTGTGGTGAACAGAGGCCTCCTTGACAGTGAGCTGGATCTTCTTTGGTCCCAATAGCCAATCCTTGAAACCCAGTTCATGGGCCTAAACTGGAAACTCTGACATGGAACACTGTAGAACACAGCAGGCTTGCTTTGGCTGTGTGTGCTCAGAGCAGCTGGCAGCACAGAAGCTGTAAGGCTGCTCTTCCTGTCTGGGCTCTTGGGCAGCAGTGCAGCAGTTAAAGAAAATCTGTGGAAATCCAGAAGAATTATTTAGTAGTGGAGAAAAATAAGTCAAACTTCCCTTTCTCTGGTGTAATCTGCTCCTTCCTCCTCTGGTACTCAGTCGGCTCTGTGACAGTGCAACTCTTGTGGTCTTGTAATTGCTGTCAAAATTATAATCTTGGGATGTCACAAGACTGGCTCACTGTAATCACTGTACAAATGCAGGAGGCAGAGAACCTGACTGCTTAGAATAAAGAAGCTGCTAGAGAGACACTAATAATTCAGTAGCAGGAATTATGGAGTAGGGGACGTAGAAGAAAAAGTTGGCAGGTTTGAAAGGTTTTGATGAAAATATTAAATATCAAGTTTGCCAGTGCTTCTTTAGAATAGGAAAGTAGAGGATCTTAGCCATAAACTTCCACAGAAAAATCTCTCAGAAGTGCAGAGATGCTCCTAGCTGAAATGCTAGGGGATATCTTTGGAGATCAATTCCCAGAATGATGGGAAGCATTGTATGAATTAAGTAGCAAATTAACACTGATGTTCAGGATTAAAACCACATCTCCTTGAAATAAATGGCACTACATGGATGGGGCCAGGCAGTGAAGTTGTACACGCTCCTGGTGGAAACACAATCACAGAATTAGAACAGTACTCTTACAAGTAAAGCTTATTCCTGTAAGAGAATTGGCTTCACGCCTTTATTGAAATAATCGTACCACTTGTGAAAGCACAGTAGGCTGTAGTCACATCAGCTAAACTGAATGTTGTTTGTGAGGGTGATGGTGACAAGGTCAGCACTAGAATAGCAATAGCTTTGCAACTGATGCTGATGACCGAGTTCTTTGAAAATCCTGGGACTGCCGCAGGTGAGCAACAAGAGGCAGAGATTTCAAGACAATTTTTGCTAACAGGAAGCACAGCAAATTGGGAAAGAGCTCTTCCCAGATCAGTTCATGGAGCTCTGCAGGGAAGCTTTTATAGCACTGCCACTTCTGTGCACTCAGTCCAGAAAAAAATAACTGCCCGCTAATGACCTGTCACTGTGGACAGCCTGAGCAGCTGTTTGCAGAGAGCAAAGCTGGGAGAGGATGAATTGCTCTGAGTACAGCATATCTGAATGTGGGAACAGCAATAGATGGGAGGCTGGGAAAGACTAGACAGCTTCCATTCATAATGTTCAGCTTTATGTGGATTTACAGTCCTGATGCTCCCAATTCCGCAGATGCTGGGTTATCACTTACAATTACTTACAACAATTGAAATCTCCCTTGTTTCCACACTTTGACTTCTGTTTCCCTTGTTGACGGCGTTGCTTTCTGGAGGCGAACTAAGAACGGGGGAAGCAGTTTATCTTGAGGGTAACAAAACCTGGCCACTTAATTCTTCATGGATTATCAACTCAATTCAGAGTAGACAAAATATTTGATGTATATGTTTTGTTAGAAATTGCCTTTTTTCCTCTTTCTTTGCTTTTTCTTTTCCCTTTGGTTTTCTTTCTGGCTGCCCCCATGCTTCCCAGATAGAAACTAAAGTGAATAAAATGTCTTGAAAATAGATTCTTCTCTTGAAAATTTCAGGCCAGCAAGAAATCACTAAGATTTTTGTGAGACAGTGTGTTCTTAGGCAGTTTTCTGACATGTTTGCAGACACATCTGTTTTGGGTCACTCACCTAAGTGCAAAAGCAGGTGTAAGTTTGTCTGCATTAAGGCTTTTAAATCCAGGTCTTCTCAGACTGTATAATAGCTATGGTTTGACCATCCTGTCTGGATTGTGTCAGTAGCAGATAATGACAAAGAAGTCTGCAGCAAGTAGTTGTGGAATAACCTGTCTGCCTGGGCTGGGTTTAACCCAGTTTTCTAATAGAGATTGACTAAAATACGGATGCATGGAGTCTGACGTCCATCCCATTAGGTTTGTTTCCATTACTTATGGCTGAAGTATCTGGATATTTCTTCACATTTTTCAATATAGCTGTGATGGATGCATTCTGCAAGGTGAAGAGGTTAATGTGTTACCATAAGTGTGTCAGAGGAGGAATATATAGAAAGGGAGAAGAAAGAAAAGAGAGTTATTTCCCATTCTATCCTATTTCCTATCCTTTCTCAGTGTTGGGAGCTTGCCAGCACTGAGTGTTTTGTTTATAGTATAGAAAGCCACATCTCTTACAGCTAGACATTTAATAGATTTAATATTATAATGCAATAGTTCTGGATACATATCAGGAATCCATGCAGTGTTTTGTGACATTGTCAGGCAGCAAGCATGAGTGACAAGTCACCAGCAGCGTTCTTGCTGGGGGGCCCATTAGATCACATCATGGCAGAAAATAGAGAAATTAGGTCGTTCCACTGTGTAACGTAATGCAATCTGTCATGCCATTCACAGGCCACAAGAAAGCACAGAGCTTAAACCTAAGAAGACCATGAGGACTGGTGTCCCACCTTCCTGTACAGAAATTTATATTTCTCATGTACCGATAGCCACACGGAAAACTTTTCACACCACGGCAAGAGTTAACTGCTGTACTCCTCCTTTAGCCCCCTGCCTGATGAACCTGTATATTCTTCAGCAAATATATTCAAGATTATCCCATTCAGAGGGAGTTTTCATTGTACCCCTGACTGGTCTGAGTGCTTCATAATTTTCACACTAGCCCTGTTTTAACTCACAGATATTCCAGGGAGATTACTACCTCCCCAGAAGGCAGTGTGTGTGTGGGGACTACCACCTACCAGCCTGCTGCTGGACCAGTCCTCTTGGACTAGCACATTGTGGTGGGTGTTGGTGAAGAGCCACAGCTCCCAAGGATTAATTGGGTCAGGTTAAAGGTACTCACAATCCATGATGCTGCACCCAGCAACAGCTGCTTGGGGAAGGAGAGTGAGAACAGGACAAGTGCATGTCACAGCTTCTTTCCCTATGGCCTCCCAGATTCTGACACTTGGAATGAACTCCTAGTGCTTATGTTATGAGAAATGATGGCTAAAACTTCCTGTTTACCTTTTCCATGACTGTCGTTATTTCCAACGTTGTTTTGCATTTATCCCTCTGATAACTTCTTTTAAGGGTAAAAGATCCCAGTCTTTGATTCGGTCCTTTCTTGTCCAGAAACTTCCCATTCCCTCAGTTGTGTTTAGTTGCATTCTATCTGCTATTTTTAATGCTACTGTCTCCATGTTTGAGATGGAAGGATGAGAACCAGCTGCTGTATTCAAGTGACAAATACTCAAGCAGGTGCCCCAGGGATTTGTACAGTGACATCATGTTGTCTTCTGGTTTGTTTTTGGTCGCTTTCCAGACGCTTCCTAACCTGTCTTTTTGACTTCCACTCAGCTGACCCTTTGGTAGAACTCAAAGATCATCTCAAAGGTGTCTTTCCCGAGTGGTAATTGCTAATTGAAGCTCATTGCTGTGTTCACGTCGTTGCGTTTGTTTTGTCCCACGTCCGTTGCTTTTGCAGCTGTCAGCACTGAGATTCATCTTGCACTTCAACAGTATTTTTAAAACCATCTGCAAGGCTTTGTGATCAGATTTGATTTGTATTACCCTGGATATTTTCTCATCAGTAAGTTTTGTCACTTCATGTTTTCCAGATCATTTATGAATATTTTGGACAGTACATTCAAGTTGTTTCATAACTTTTAATCAGTTGTTAATCGTCTATAGGACCTTCCCTCCTATCCTTTGAGATCTTAGGAGAATTTTTAAAGACTCTTTGGTGAGAGACTTCATGAAAATTATGTAGAAAGGCAAGTTTTATATTAAGTGATCACCTATATCCACGTTTTCATCAGCTCTTTCAGAGGACTCAGATTTGTGCCATATGACTTCCTCCTACAAAAGCTGTGTGAGGGGGAATTGGTATGTTATTTCTCTCTTAGGGCCAGTAATTCATTTCATCATTAATCTTTTAATCAGTTTCAGGCACACAGAAGTCAGAGCAGCACCTTGCATTACCTCAAAACCCATCTCAAACACTGGCACCGTGTTTGCTGCTTTTTCCTAGTACGGAGGCTTAGTTAAGTCTAGCATTGTAAGCCACAGTTTAATTGCTCATCCTTTACTATTTCATGTTCAGTTTGGATTTCAGTCAAGATTTCTAAAATATCAAATCCTTGAATTTACTCTTGTTCATTTACTGTTTTTTCCTAAAATCTTTTATTCCAGTTCTTCATCTTGAAATAGTTCTCCTGGCTTTCCTCTGCAAAGAAAAGCCAGCGTGGGGACCTCCTTATATCCCTATGGGAGATACATGGATGCAGAGAATTCACTTAGCTTTTGTGTTTCATCCTTATCTTCTTTGAGCATTCTTTTTACATTTCAATCATCTGTCAGCCCTACAGACACACTCTGGCAAGCTTCCTGTTTCTGTTGTCTTTGAAAATTATTTCATTACATGTTTTTATGTCTTTAGCTACTTGTTCCTCAAGATATGCTTTTCAACAGACTTACGGTTTCTCAGTTAACTTAGCAGATCCGTGCTCATTTCTGTTTTCCTTATTTGGGTAGAACTTGCACTTTTTGAGGGACCCTCCTTTCTTCATCTGTTAAACCACCCTGGGCTGGAGCAGCAGCCAGGGGCAGCTCCTTTTGAACTCGGCACCACCATTTTAAATACGCGGGGTACCAAATACGTCTGCCATTAGGGCCTGGCCATGCCCCCTCTGTCCCGCGGCGGACAGGGCTGTGTTCCCGTGTCCCCATGCCCACCCGGGCTGTCGCTGTCCCCTGGCTCGTGGGCCGGTGTGTGACACTGCAGGGCGGGGCCGCAGCCCCGGCTCCGCGCCAGCCCCGGTGCCCCCGCAGCGCCGGGCGGGGAGCGCTGCAGGTGCGGGCTGGCCGCGGCTCCGGGAGCGCTGGCACCAGGTACGGGGAGCAGGGGGAGCTTGGGAAGTGTGAAAAATGCATACTTTATGATTGGCTTTTCGCAAATATTGAAATGAATATTATATGTGTTGTGTTAGAAAATAATGCAGTATTGGTTCTCTTAAGTAGTGTGTTAAATATAGTTTTGGGTTATAACAAAATGTTAAAATAGAAACTATGCTATATAAGATACTTTCTTTAAAGAAAGGACTTGCAGCGAGCTAGCAGCCACAGGACACCTAAATCTTCAGAGAAAAAGAATTTATTGTCGAACTTCTTCCCGCCTCGAAGGCGCTGTTAGGATTAGGAGGAAGAAGGTGATGATGACCAGACCCGAATCCTTTATTTGAATGGAATTTATGCATCATGTATAAAGTGTATGAATATGCAACAAGCTGTTGTTTTTAAGGGTTAATCCTTTTCTCCCGGGCCTGTGCTGCCCCAAGAAAGGTACTTGGACCTCCATAACTCTTTGTTTTTGTTGTCTCATATTGTCCTAATTCAAGTTGTCCAAATTACTATTACTCTAACTGTATTGCTATTTCTATAACCATTTTATTACTATTAAACCTTTAAAATTTTAAAAAGAAGTGATTGGCGTTTTTCACAGGAAGGAAAGGTGAAGGAGGGGCAGAGCGTGGGGTCCCAAGGCCATCTTGTTTAGTGGCTTTCACAGCAGGACAGTGCTTTTGCCAGATAAATCTCTCTGCCAGATCTGACCAGTTGGGATCTGAGGGAGGATGTAGGCAAACAGAAGGAGGTGTTTCCCCACCACCCCAGTTCCCCCACACCAACCCTTCCAGCACAGCAAAGATTTGGGATTTTATACTGTCACAGTATCGTGCTGTGATACCGTACCTGTACTGTATCAGGCGCTCCTCTCTTTGAGCCTGGTGTTGCACCAGCTTCCCATGTTGCTGCACAACTCTACTCTGACGTGATGGGAAGGAGCACAGGAGACCTGGGTTCCCTAGGGAAACTAAGCCCCATCCTAGTTTGGGGCATTTCTTACTAACTGCTGTTGGTTACAGAGTCCTGAAAGTTTGTTCTGTGAATCCAGTTCCTAGGAGGCTTATTTTGCTTGCACACAGGCTCAGCCAAAATGCTATGCATTGCTCTGCGTGGCAGAAAAGCCAAGACTTAAATGCATCATTTCTGAATGTTTCAGTGACTTGTTCTCCCTTATAAATTTTACCCTCTTATCACTGACAGTCAGTGAAGCTGCACCGTTAACTCAGTAGCAAGAGGTTTGTGTTTTTGGAGCTAAATAGTCCCATGCCACTTGTATGTGGCTTAGCTGGTGAAAACAAAGCTGTTATCCGCAACAGCTCTTCTAGATTACACGTCCCTTCTCCGTTGTTTCTGCTGAAATGTCATCTGGAGCTCCTGTGCAGATGCTCAGGGTTGAATCCTGTCCCCGGTTGCTCGTCTGGCCAAGAGGCTGTTCCTGCAGAGCCGAACAAGGACACGGCAGCTCGTGCTGTGTATCGTGGTGCAAAACCTCACTGGATGAACCTTCAGAAGGGAGATGTGTGCAAGTTTTTATGCTACAGGCGTACAAATAGAAACTTTTTTGCATATGGTTCCACTAAGTGAGTGCATTGTTGTATTTTTGCTCTGCTTCTGATGTAAGTAGGTGAAATTGGGAAAGGCTGAGGCTGGGCAGTCCCCGAGTGACGAACTCTTCATAGGTGGTGACCTTCCCTGGCATTGTTACTGCTGAATTTGGAACCAACGTGGTGTAGGGTAACGCTGTTAAACTCTTTGGGACTCTGCTGTCAGGCTGTATTGCTTGCTGACATGTTTTAGGCCTTGGCGCTTTCCATCAACAGAGACACTGATGTTCTTGCTCAGGGAATGGCATTCCGCCAAACTCAGATGCCTACCTTGTGCTCTGAAAGGCGTGCTGCTTTTCACTTTTCATTTTGTGAACCTTCTGTTGCACCAGTCCCACAGAACTGCTGTAGCCTTATGCCTCTTGAATCCACCCTGTTACAAAGGTGAACCGCAGAGAAAATTCACCTGCGTGCAGAAAGCCGGCACAAAATGAAGGGCACTGATCAGCTCACACTTGGAACAGAAAAATCCCTCTTTGAACATTGCATATGTTTCATGCTAAACTCTCTACAAAGGTGATTTTCACAGAGAACGTTATGCACAGTCTAAAGTTGTCCTTGGCTATCAAAAGCATAAAGGAGTTGCACCACGCAGTTAAAAGCGGAATTTGGGATAAAAGGTGCTTGAGAAATGGAAGTTATGATAACAGTGAAAATTTCCCTGTCTGTCTGTGTTGTGGGGTGGTGCTGGGAGTCACATGCATGCAGAGAGGGAAAGAACAGGCTCCTGGCAGGGGAGTTTTCATGAGGGCCCAGCACTGACCCATGTGGAGTGGGGATTCTCAAGTTACACATGGAGGGAGGAACAGGATCAGAAAAACAGAACTGGTTTGAAGTTCAGGTGCTGAAAAGTGTTAGGCCGGAGTTCAAAGACAGGATTATTGGCTAGTGTTGCTTTAGTAGTTGGTGGGGGAAGAGCTTAAGGCCAGAGCATTACTGCATTGCTGATTTATCAACACAGCCGACACTGTGGATGCTGTTTGAGCCACTTCTAAATCCAGCCGCTGGCAATGAAAGGCATATTTAATCCATGTGTTAGATTGTTTGAAGAGGTATCTCTCTCCTGGTCTCTCCCTGAGGCTGGGCTTGCTGAAATTGGAAAGGAAGTGAGAGGGAGGATTTTAGCTGTTTCACAAACTCTTCTCCTTTGGAAGGGGCCACATTCCAATAGCACCTTTAACATTTGGATTATTGAAAAATTAAAGTTTTTCTACTCTCTTGCCCCTGTAGAAAGAACCCCCATTACTTCTTCTGTATCTAAGGGACAGAATCAAAGACAGGATTTGTTTTTAAATAGTTTGCATTTAAATTAAGTGTGTTCTTTTCCTCAAGCTGGGATTAATGGTCTGCAGCTAGGAGGTCCAGGCTCCACCTGCACTGTTGGCTCTGATCTCTCTGCACTGTTGGCTCTGATCTCTCTGCAGCAGGCCACCACTGCCAGATAAAACACCAAAAAACAACCCTTACCAAAGTAATTCTCCTTTAGTCTCTTTCTTCAGTTGTCTTCCATGAAAGAGTATAATTGTTTAACCAGTTCCCTTAAGGGTTAATTTCCCTCCGATTCAGTACCCCCATGCTCTGTTAGTACCCAATGGGGCTGACACTGCCTGTGGAGGGTTACAGACTGAAGCTCCAAAAATATCTCTGCAAGAATAAAGGACATTTCTCAGATCAGGCCTGAGCTGCACCTGCAGGGTAACACTGATGTCTTGGAGTAAAACAGAGGGTGACCCTAATCTGCAAAAGGTATCAAAAGCAAGAGTGAAAGAGCATTAGTAGGTCAACAGGGAGAATTGAGGGTGGAAATGTTTGGAACAGGTGGAAAGCTGAAGCCTGAGAATAAAGCACCAATGTGCCTTGGGGTGTCAGCTAACAGAATCCCCTACGAAGCATATATATATATATATTTTTTTTTTAGGTAGAAGTGATTGTAACAAATATCAGAACTAATATCCAGTGATGCTATGGCCTCTCTTGTGAATCACTTTATTCAGGGATCTTTAGTCAAGTGCAAAGGGACTCTGCCAGCAGGAAATAGACTATTTAGTCAATAAATAACTGCTGTATACAGTTAACACACACAGAACCTGGTTAGGATTTAATGAAATATTAGGCTACACGTTAGCATACTCCTCACCTGTGTAAAGGCACCCAAAGGTTCTTTGCAGGTATCAGTCAGAAATGAAGAGTCACCCTCCATGGTTGCCATCTGCCACCAGCTGGGTCAGGACTGATGGCACTGACAGCTCAACTCAGTGACCCAAATGATTCATGACAGGTACTCAGCTAGACTGACTATCACAACTAAACTATGGTTTTGTTTTTTCTCTGAGATTTTATATCTTCCCATGTTGGTGGTTTTCCTCTGGAATCCCTGGGCTGATGCTGGTGCAGTCCTAGAGCTTTTGCCCTGCAGGCTTTCTCCCAGCTCATTCTCAGCAGTTTGAGTTGAGCTGTATCAGAGCTGGGCCCTGGATCCTGGTTACAGGGATAGTTAAATCCCTGGATGGTGTGTCAGGGGAGGAACATTACAGCATGTATTGCCAAGAAGAAGGGACACAGCAGCCTTTTGATTTTGAAGTGGCAAAATTCTGGAGCTTGCTCTGTATCAACAGTTTCTATTTTGGGGATCTTGTGTCAGTTCTAATCGATAAGAAATATCTAACCCTAATTAGAGTTGTTCATTTGTTTGCACAGTGTCTTTCTAGAGCTTTCTGGGTAAGAATATTTTGGATCAGGCAAGCTGGCACTTCCTCTCAAGACATAAACACTGTGTGTTTTTGTGAGAATTGAGATTAGGCAGTGGAACCTTCAGGATCTTTGGCTTCAGGATCTTTGTTCCCAGACAAACCTAGCTTAAAAATTGTCAAAATTACTTCTGTATTGCAGCTATGGTCTTCAGAAACTGTGCTGCAAGTGCATCTGCCAGCAGTGCACTTGCTTAAGGTGGCACTGCCTGGCCATTTCTTGGCTTGTCACTGGCAGCCCTGCCACTGGGCTGTGGGGTACATGACCCAGCCATGGGAAATTGGTAACTCTTGAGTATAAAAATGGTCCTGCTGGGGTACATCCGAGTTATGTGAGCAGGAAGTGGTGAAGGAGCAAAGCCCATCTTGCCACTTCCCCTGCCACATTGCTCTGGTGCCAAGAAGCAGGCTTTGGTTTGCAGGCTGTCTGATATATTTCGGGCTCTTGGGTTACCAATGCTGAGATAGGCTAACTCTCTGCCGGCTTCAAAGCAGGGAATGCAGCCTTTCTGCAAACAGTGTTTTCCTGCCTGAAAGTTGTGGTCACCCATGTTAAGCCATTACAAAGAAAAGACTCTTTCAACCTTCCATATTGTGGCCAATGTCCAAAAAAAAAAAGTATATTTATTGCAGCCCTGTTTGTTTTGTCAGCAATTTGACTCGCTCTTGAGGCAAAGAATAAGTCACTGCAGGGGACAAATGCCTTTTTCTGTTGCAGGACAGTCACTTGCTTTATTGGAAGCTGTGACAGAGTCGGTCTATACATGTGCTTCCCATGAGATTGCTCTAGGGAAAGAGATCTGTTGGAATAAGCATGCACTCTTGGTTATTTGTCCTTCTGACTTCAGCTAATTACAGCTCAGCCATGCCCTCTCTCCTACCTGCCCATGTCTTTCCATGTCCTGTAACTGATGGCTGCCCGTAGGTGCTGTGTGCTTCTCCACACACCAGTCCCAGCACTGCCTGTCAGCTTTCCAGAGGCTGCACTCCACAATCCCAGAAGCTCATGGGTGCTGACAAGTATCTGACATTGCCTCTTCCAGCTTTGCTCTGCCCCCAAGACACAGTATGGAAGCCATTGCCAAGTTTGATTTCACTGCTTCTGGAGAAGATGAGTTGAGCTTCCAGGCTGGGGATATGTTGAAGGTAAGTACAGTCCCCAGCTTGACAAAACAGCTTTTCTGAGACTGCTTCCAGATCTTTCTTGTGCTTCCATTTGCCTTGACAAAACAGATGAAGACAAATCTATAAACTAGGATACAAATGCAGGATACTCCTCTCCCATAGGGTTTGCAGTAGGACAACGATTCCCAGGTTACTTGAGTCTGCGTCCACTTTTCTTGATTTTATGTCCTGTGGATTTAGTTGCCCTGCAGTCCTGTGGTAGTCAGCAGGGAAGGGTATGCACCTTTGCTGGGGCACAGATTTTGGTGGGTCAAAAAATCTTTGGTGACAGATTCTGAGAGTCCTGTCTGTTTTCATTGACCAGGTAAACCATCCACAGTGACTGCATTATGCTGACTTATGTCTAAACACAGGCAGGATCAGTTCTGTCCAGCAGGTTTGCTGTCTTCCTTATTTCCAGCCCTTGAACTGTTTAGAATGCATTCTAGTATTTACATCTAACTTTTCACTGTTAGTAATTATTGTTAGATGCTGCAGGGATCTTAGGCAATTGCAAATAGAAGTGGAAAATTCCACGAGACAGACTGTTACACACATAGTGGAATAGTTAAAGAGGTCCTGGTCTGATAATGTTATATACACCCTTGGAGGAATTTAACAATGGGGCAATGGCAGAAGTAGAGTTGATCATCTACAATACAGATCTTCTGGAAGTCTCTTTAAAGTTGATTTGTTATGACAGAACAGTTCTTGTTAACGTTACCAAAGTCCCACAGATGAAGTCACTTGAAGTTTCACCCTAATTATTTCTCCACTTCTCAGCCCCAGATGTTCTGCTTCCTTTGGAAATACCTGAGTATTACTCCTCCCTGTGGCCTTAGCTCCTTTACTGTCCCAGGGGATGATGTACAGCCATAGGAGGTACAGCCCTGTTTGGCAAGGAGCCTTTGCTACCCCCCTGTGCAGTCACAGATATTCCAGCTAATAATCAGATATTGAGTCTCAGGTTTGCCTTCTCCATCACCACCATTTTTTATTTTATCGGCCTTTTAATTCCTGGCGCTTAGACAAAGTTGATAGCATCCAAAGCTCATTAGTGCCAGATCTTTCCAAAGAGCTGTGAGAAGGTTCTGGAGAAATCACTGCCTCTCTTCAGCACAGATAAACACTCTTAATTCTTCCCCCGTCAGTCCCTACTATCACATGACCTTTACTGGTGCCTTTTTTTCTCGGGAGACTTCCATCAAGTCCCTGGCTGGGGTGATGGTGTTGGCCAGGTCACTCTTCCTTCTGTTCCTCAGTTTCCCATCCTGTAAAATCATTATAAGCTAGAGCTTCCTTTCAAAGTGTGCTGGAATCTTCCGATAAAAAGTGTCAACACCACACACCAGTTTTATTATTATTGGTTGTCATAGAGAATTCACTACCAGAAAAATCAAACTGCCTCTTGCTTTAATGTCCTTGAAGTAAACAAAACAACACCTCAACCACCCAAGCCGTAGTAGCAGTAAATCAGCCTGAGTAACAACTCTCTTCTGGCATAGGCACACACACATTCCTACCCCATCATGAGCCCCCTCGTGCTGCCTGCCACAACCTGCTGATTTATGAAGGAGATAAGCTGAAGTATTGATGTAGAGATTACAAAACAGGAAACATGAGGCCCTCAACCAGTAGCGACTGGAGGAAATCCACCCTCTTACCCCCCCCACATCCTTCCCTGAGAGGATGACACACTGAGAGAAACCTGCCAGCTCTGCACTGGCAAACAGCTGGTGGGTCGTTCTGGAAACCTCACTTCCAACAGAGCAGGGCCCAGGCATGAGCAGGAAGTAGCCATCATCCCCTGTGTTTGGCCACAGCAGTGAAAAAAGGTCCTTAACCCAGCATCCAGGCACAAGGACAGCAGTGACTATGCAAGTAGGGAATTCCAGAGCTTTCTATTCCTTAACTTTTCTGAATCCTGCCTACGTGGCAGGGAAGGCAATGAAGAATCGGCTCCAGAGACAGTAACATCCTGTTGCCAATACAAAGCAGTTAAAATGTGCCTTAGGCTCCCAAAACCATGAGACTGGCTCACTAAGTAAGTATTATTACTGTTAACAATAGATTTGAAATTAAGTCATTTCCACTGGCTTTTTCCTTTTCAAACTGTCATGGCTGATGCTTTTAGGCTCCTCTCCAAAACCAGAAAGAGCAGGAACATGGTCTTTTTCATACAGCAGAATCCTGTCCCAGGAGCTGGAATGTCAAACAAAACAGCAAAGACCACAACATTTGCAGTAAAATCCCAATGTGGATGTATTCCTGTCCTCTCTCCTCCAGCTTAGGGCTGTATCTTGGGCCATCAGCCAGAGTGTCATGAATTTGGGCCCTTCCTGGTCAGCAGTGGTGTTTCTAAGGACCATTACAGTTAACATTAATGTGAGCACACTTGAAGCTGCTCCAGTGTGTGATGTGGACTTACTTCCAGCTATCCTACAATCTCCTCAGTCTAATAGTGTCTTGAAAACACTTTTTGCCTCCTTATACCTACCTTGGCAAAGCTCAGGGCAGCTGACAACTTAACCCACTAAAGAATCTCTTGTGAAATGACAGGTGAGAGCACATGGTAACATCTGTGCATCCATAATACACACAGACACAGCTGCATATCCCTCCATACCCATATGTCAGAGGAGTTTTCACAGATATTTTCTTCTTCCCTTGTGAATCTGAGATGCTCCAGTACCAACTACAAAAGGCAGCACAGAGAATAAATTAAACCCCTACTAAGTCTTTCAAAGCTGAATTTCTCCATTTCACAGGCATCAGAGATATGCAGACAGGCAGTCAGACAAAGGAGTGAAGTTAACAAGTCATGTCTCTAATTCTACTTGGGATTTTTTGTTGCTTGCTTGCTCTGAAGTGGTCATCAGCCACTAACCTTGTTGCACCACGGGTGGGGAGCAGAGAACATGTACCATTTTATTTTATTCTTACAAGACATTCTAGGTTTCTTCCTGAATCTTGGTTACTTTTGCCTTTCTCAGGAGATGTATTTATTCCATCCATTTTTCCATTGCAGATTTTGAGCTCCCAGGAAGAGTGGTACAAGGCTGAGCTCAGAAGTCACGAGGGCTACGTTCCTAAGAACTTCATTGATTTCCACGTTCCCCCGTAAGTGTGACAGAAATGGTGTCACCACCACGGCACATTTCCACCGAGTGCTGGCAGGACCACGTCAGCATGCACGCACAGAGGGCAGGACGGGGGGGTGCTGGGCACATAACATCCTGCACTTTGGGGCTGGCAGGGATTGCCATAATGCTGCACACGGTTCTGCCAGCACAGCGTATTTCTACCCCAAAGCATCCTCTGCTCTTTCGGAGCTAAATGGATCTCGATGATCGCTATCAGTCCCAAGTGACTCTTTTGTTACTGCCGCACGGAGGGATGCTGGGATTGGCAGGAATTGCATTTTGATGTCCTCAGAGACGGGGAGAATAGTCATGATGTGAAGTCTTGGGAGCAGAGACAGAGGCTAAGCACAAAAGGAAGAGCAAGAGATCTTTCTGAAAACGAATCATAAAAAATTTTCTTCCCCTTCGACTCTTACGGACAGTGGCTCCCCTTTCCCACCCTGCCGCCGCATTCCCTCCCCCGCGAAGCGCTTGTGAGTTCCCGTCGGTGCACTAGAGGTCAGTGCAATGCTGTGACAGCTGGTGCTACTCTGGATCGGCAGAGCTGATGGACCGGACATGCCGCCCTGCTCTCCCTCTCACACACACACACACACACACACACACACACACACACACACACACGAACAGATCCCCCAGGGGACGGGCGCACCTGCATTTCTCTCTTCCCGCTGAGGAGATGGAGCTGCACTTTGAGAAAGGACTGATGCGTGTTGGAATGCATGCTAAATGTGCTCTCCAGCCCTATGCCGTAAATATGACAGTGCATGGGATTTTTACAGCCTTTCAGCTTGCAGAAATGCTCCCAGAAGCACCTCTCACTGTCCTCTTTTTTCAGAAGTGCTGCAGCATTTCAGGGGTGAACAAGCAGAGCACGCACCCAGCCCAGTTCTCGCCGCTGTAACACACTGGTGCCCTGAGCAGTCAGACTGGGAGCACACAGGGATTTTGAGGTTACAAATAAGTGCCTCTGTCCCCTTTGGAGGTGGCACTTAGTGGCCTCTTTGGATATAAGCCAACCCCCTTGGCTGAGCTGAAGGACATTATTCGTTTGCTGTGCAAATACGGGCTTGTACTTTTGGGCCTCAGGGGGATGAGATCTTCCAGTCGGTTGTTCTTGTTCACTCTTTCACAGGGCTGTGCCATCACTCAGGAGCACTGGCAGCTTCTTTTTTCACACACATTTTTCTCGTGTTGCTTTCTCTGTGCAAGAGCTGCGAAGAAATATTTCTACTTTGACACTTTTCTAAGTGCCAGGTCTGCAGTTCGAAGCGGTTCAGCCCAGATGACAGAACTAGACATAGGGAAGAAAGTCGCCTCCTATTTTTGATGGATTGTTTTTGCCCATCTTTTTCTTGTTAAGTAATCATTGAGATTGGTTATCAAGCCTCATCTGATTATTCTTTGCTAATGGTACATAGGTAAAGTGTGATGATAATAAGGAACTCCAAAGCAGAAATGAGAGACGTTAGGAACTTAACAGTCCTTAATTTTAATGCAATACAGGCAATTAGGTGAAGTCAAAGACTGCAGATTTTAGATCTTAGCTATGGAGTGGACATAGGCAGATGTATATGATTTTGCGTTTCTCTACTGAAAAATTCCTACTGACATCATATTCTTTTAATATTTATGGTGACTTTCTCATTATTAGTCCAGTGCCTTATGCTGCTGTTTTTATGCCTGGCTAGATTTGTGTAAGTGTGCTTATGTATTCTGTGCTTCTGTGATTTTGTGATATTGCAACTCTTGCAGGAACCAATTTATTAGTAGTAAAACTTTCATGGCTTGCTTCTACTAAAAATTTATGTGCGTTCCATGCAATATATCCATCACAGCCCAGTAATTTTCAATCAGTTTGCCAAAAAGCAATTTGATGTATATGTCTGAGAATTACGTGTGTATATATGTATACATACACATTTGTCATTTAAAATTTCTTTGACTAACACCTTATTGTACTGTGTAATTACAGTTTCAGCTGAGTGTTGCTTCTTAGCAGACCAAAGCTTACATTGTTCTCTTTGCATGTACATGCTTTTACTACTCAAAGAAAATGGTCTGCATCCATCAAACCCCTGTACCTCAGCATGTACGTGGCCACTGGGAGCAGCCATGTGGCTCCTCTGATCCTTTTATTTTCTTCCCTCCACCCTGCTTATTCACGTTCTCTCTACTCTCAACTTTTTATTCCTCACCTTAATTCACATCCTTATTCACATCTCCATGATTTTTCCCACCTGGCAGCTGGTTTGATGAGAAGATATCCCGCCATGAAGCAGAGAACCTTCTCATGAGCAAAGGAGTCGGCTGCTTCATCGTCCGAGCCAGTCAGAACTCTCACGGTGACTTCTCCATCTCTGTCAGGTATCTGCTTCTGACAGCATATTCCTGCTTCTTTTCCTGTTTAATGGTGTCCCTAGCCTCCTCTCATAAGAATTCCTAATGTGATGTAGGCTCTTGAGAAGTTTGCAGGCTGCCAGTCACTGGTAGTGCTGCTGTGTTGTGAATGAGAACAAATTAGGCATCTGATTCCCAAATGTTTCTGCCTCTTTTCGAGTGACACAGTGATTGCCCCATTCCAAAGCTGCATCCCCTGGTGACCTCCTTCTCTGAAAGAGCCACAGCAAAGCAGAATGGTACAGGGAAAGTCTCCCACTGTGCTTAACATGTGTCTTCCATTTGTTTTAATTCCCTGACAACTCTGGTTACCAAATCCAAGAATTCAACTTCTGCCTGTGAAGAGATTACTATTACATTGTTAACTTATTTCCCACAGGTCACTAAACAGCCATTGGACAAGGACTGGTTTTTCATTGCTTGCAGCCCAGCTGCTTTTCAGCAGCTTGCTGTAGCCCAGCACTTCTCAGTGCATTTGCTTCTAAACAGAGCCTTTCAATGATGTTTGGTTTCCCAATTTTCAGTCAAATAGTTGATAACCAGTTTTAAATTAGAGTCATGATTAACAAGTCAGGATTAGTCTTTTTCAAGTGGTATGTACTTGCTGATTCAGGTAGCTCAAAAAGTATCCAGGAGGAATGCAGGAAAACATTCTGGTTACATTTGCACCAATTAACACCAGCAAATCAAGTACTGTCAGGCTCTTTCTCTGGCCCTGAAGTCAAGCAGTGAGGCAGAGGTCAGATCTGTATGGCTACACCCTCTTCACCCCACCAAACAGAAGAGTTGTATTCAAGCAGCTCTCTGTGAACAGTTCCTGGCCTGTTCTTCCTAACCATGGCCCAGCACTATCTAAGGGGGAGCTTTTCCATTTAAACCACAACCATGCTAACACTTCAACAGCTTGGGGCTGTAACAGTCAAGGATAGCATTCAGTCCCTGCCTGTCCCCATTTAGTTTATTTGTGCAGATGTAGCCTCTGAGAAGAGTGTTTTGAGTTCCTGGAGTTGCACAGAGCAAAGAGGTGGGTGCCAAAGCCAGATCACATCTGGTGCAAAGAGGAATTGTACACATCAGACAAGAGCTGAGAGGAGGGGAGGTGCAGGAGGAATAAGGGACAGAAGTTTGAGATTGTTAATTTGGCTTGCAACAGCAACAGAAAATTCCTTTTTTTTTTCTTTTTGGATAGGAAGAATGACATGTAGTAATGATGTTACACTAGATTTTATACCATCTTAAAGTTTAGTGTGCGGCTTCACATGGCTGCGTCTGCATATAGTGGTGATCCCCATGGTGTGTCAAGGTGTAATACAGGTCTTACAGTCAATGCAGACTGGGTGTTAACAGGACCTGCAGAGGCTGTTGGGTAGACTACAACTGCACTTTTTCACCCTGGAAGCTCCTGTGACCTTTATTTCAAAAGAGAGGGTTTAAAACCCTGTGCTTTGTTCTGATAGTGCTTTGTGACTGGGCAGCCCTGGGGCACTGTGTGTTTGCAAACCGATGAGTCTTCTGAAACAGAGCCACATCTGGGCCCAGTATGCACAAGGACTGCCACTGCATGACTTTCCAGAAGTCTTGATTTGGCCAAGCAAGAAGTTTTGGTACCCTTCTGGAAAGGACTTTTTGGAAAAGGGTAAAAGTGTAATCTGTTGATGATCTCTTTTCCATTGGGATCTAGGCATGAAGATGATGTGCAACACTTCAAAGTGATGAGGGATTCGAAGGGTAGCTATTACTTGTGGACAGAGAAATTCCACTCGCTAAACAAGCTGGTGGACTACTACAAGACAACTTCCATCTCCAGGCAGAAGCAGATCTTCCTAAGGGACAACAGCCAAGAAGAAAAGGTAAACACAGACTGTCCTTAGGAGTTTCTCAGTCAAAACCTTTCAGTGGAAGGAGTTCACCCCATGAGACTGTCTCAGGATGAGGAGGAGGACAGTCTGTCCCGGGAGATCCAGCCACATAACTACACTGGTGGGGCCTGAGACACAGATTCTTAGTGGGTTCAGTGGTATGTAGAGTTGTGTAATTGAGCAGAATTTTTTGATTCTTCAAATCTGAATAGAGGTGCTTTGCTAAAGCTGTGCTAAGAGCTCAGAGCTGAACTTCCGAAATGCCAAGGGAAGCATGATTTACCTCACTGAAATGCCTAGATTTCCTAAGGGCAGGTCCAGAGCTGACTGGTGAGTTGTGACTGAGAAGAATTTGAGTCTGGTTTCTTAGGGTGCTTGCATGCACCCAGAGTGCAACTACACCTACAAGTTTGTCTGCTCAGAAGAATTGTCCATCTTCTTTACTGAGCAAACACAGTAAAAGGAATGTGGAGGAGCAGAGGGCAGAACCTGGAGCAGTTAGCCTGGCTGTTAGGAGCTGGAAAGTGCTACCGAGAAGAAGTAGGAGATGTGGGAACAAGGTGTGCCTTCAGGGAAGGTATAGTCAATGTTTGAGAAGGCAGACAAATCCCAGTCCAATGAATGCCTGGTTTGGTGCCAGGGGAACCAGCAAATGACATAGCAGAGGCTGCTACACCTCGCACTCCCTGTACTGGGAGTGAACGTGCCTGGTCACTGCAGCAACCAACGTCCTGCTTCACTGGGAAACGGACTCTGGTATTAAATTACCAGGATGTGCAAGTAGAGGCAAGGCAGAAAGTATGTGACCTGCTGACTACAGCAGTAAAGTTTTATAGGCTGCATGTGGGTCATTCTTGCTGGCTCAAAATGAGAGATGATACATTTTCAGTCTGAAGAATGGGCCTGGGTTGTTGTCTCTTTCTAGACCACTTATACAGAGGTTTAAAAATACTAGTAAGGTATTAAAATAGAGGCTCTGGGATCTGTAAGAGAGAGATCACAGCAATGAATCTCTGTGTCTGGGGAAGGAAAGAAACACTGTATGCATGTATATCAGTATAACAACCTGTTTGGGCTGACTGTGAGCAGGAAGGGAAAGAGATGCATTTGCTCCAAGATGCAGACAGGCAAATGAAAGACCAGAACTCAAGTTTGCTTTGGCAAACTCTCTGTACATTTATTATGGTGATGGGCACAGCAGAGTAGGTTTAGCAGTCATCACAGTGGAGTTTCTGTTCACAATTCAAATTTTTAGATGCTATAGCCTTATGATAAAATGATTGTAATATATAGATTTTAGTGCAGAGACAAATGAATTCAAAGGGCAGTATTTCAATAAAGAGCTTGGCTCCTGTGCTGATCCTCACATCAGTAGCCCTGTTTTCAGCCCAGCACCTCCCAGTACTACCCTGCCTTCAGATGGAGAGTGGCTACAAAGATCTAAAATACAGGATTCCTGATTTGTTCTTCTGTTCAGAGGCGGGGTCTTTTATTTGGAAAAGCCTTCAGAGTAGTGGGTAGTGGTAATGCTCAGTGTGCAATGATTGCACAGCTTTAGTCAAGGATGTGGTAGGAAGTGACCTCACTTTTGTGATTTTTCTTCCATCAGGAGAGACGTGGTGGGAGCCTGGAACGGATAGGTCGGGAAGGATTCCACATGGGAGGAGCAGCTGGAGAAGATCATTCTTCTATGTCCAAGAGATATTCAGAGCATCCTGTTCCCATACTGCAGCAGCAACAGGTACTGCCAGGAGCAAGGGGCTGGGTCATCAAGCCCAGGCATATGAAACATTGGCTTTTATTGCTTGGTAGCGAGTGAGCAGTCATTTTGTCAAAAATCTGCATCCCTCAGCTGTGCACACAAAAGAGAACTTGTTTCCTAGATGTTTCCTACTTCTCTCCATCTGCCTGGGCCAGTTTGTGTTGATATGACTTAGATATGTGATCATACGGCTACTTTTCTTGGAATTTGATTTTGTCTCATTCTCCTTTGGCTATTTTGGCCACTAGATTTATAAGCCTGCTTGCTGTCCTTTACACTATGGAGCAGCCCAAGAAAAAGTAAAGTGATGAGACTTCAGATACAGTCAGCTGCACCAGCACAGCTGATGTTCCCCCAGCACATGGAACAGAGGAAGAGCAAGGAGTGGACAGGACTGGGTCATAATAATTCCAGATTGGCTGAAGTCCCCTTGGCAAGCATGGTTTTTATGTCTGAGTTAGAACAACCTTAGTTTTTCTCCAAAAGTCTCAGAGACCAAGAAAGCCCCTCTCTGACCATTTGTCCCAGCAGCTGTGAAACACAGCTGAGAGTCAACTTTCAGCTCCTGAAAAGTAAAATCCAAAATAGTACAGTCTAAGCTGACCTCTTCCATGAGGGTCATTACTTGCAGAACTGGATCACAAGGACTTTATTGGAAGCAGATATCTAAAATTATTGATGTGCAGGCCTGGTCCTGACTCCTTGCCCACTAACAACTCTTAAATCCCCTCATTTGTACATCTCAGAATGTATGTGTGTCATGGTTTAATCTCAGCTGGTAACTAAGTACCATGCAGCCACTCACTCACTCGCTCCTCCTCCTGCGGGTGGGAGTAGGGAAAGAATCAAGAAAAAGATAAAACTCATGGGCTGAGATAAGAACAAATTAATAATTGAAATAGAGTAAATAATAGCAGTAGTAGTAATAATAATAATAGTTTTTATTACCATTTTCTGTTTATTTAAAAGGAAATAATGAGAGAGAGGAATAAAACTCAAGAAAAAGAAGTGATGCATAATACAATTGCTCATCACCCACTGGCTGATGCCAGTCCCTGACCAGTTATTAGCCTCTTCTGGCCAACTCCCCCAGTTTATGTACTGGGTACAATGTTCTAGAGTATGGACTATCCCTTTGGCCAGACACTGAGAAGTCCTTGATTTAGAGCGAGCCACTGCTTAGCAACAACTGAAACATTAGCGTATTATCAGCAGTATTCACATACTGAATCCAAAAGACAGCATTATGCCAGCTACTACAAAGAAAATTAACTCTATTCCAGCCAAAACCACAGTAACATGACTTTTCTGCTGCTATTTTCTTTCAAGGAAAGATATGGTGGGAGTCTGGACAGGAATGACATGATGCACAGACTAAGGGATCATGGCCAAGGAAGTGCAGGAGCGATGCAGCGGAGACACACAGACCCTCTGCACCAGCAGACACCGGTAGGTGATGCACCTGGGACCTCCTCTGCCCCAGTCACTGGGTCCCTTAGCAATGGCCAAGCAGTCTGGACCATGTCACCTACATGGAGGCTGCATGAGAAGTAGTGTATTTTGCCTACCAGGCCATGTCTTCCAAGACATTTCTGAGTCTCATGACTCTATCCCAGCCGCTTGAATCTGCTCCTGGGACACTCTGAGGGTAGGACTACATGGTTATGTGAGCATGGCTCTGGTGACTGCTCTCAAGGTCAGTCTTATGCAGCCTCAGTGGAAGAGGGAACTTAACATGAGCTCAGCGAAATAGGGACAGTCCCCACCTGGGACACTGGAATGAGCACAAGGTCACCCATGGATTTTGATCAAGCACGAGAGCAGTCCAGCAGAAGACATTTCTGACAGCCTAATGATCTCTTCTGGTAGAACTTCATGTCCATTAATGCACAGGGCTTTCAGTTATCTTTGTCACCACAGCCAGGCAGTGACTGATGTCAGCAGCTAAATGTGCAGTACATTTTTTAAGTTCTATGGAGAGCAGCCTCATGATACTGTACCATGCTACAGTGCTCCTCCTCTCTTGCAATGCACTTGTAGTCACACTGTCTCTTCCATTAATTTTTGCTGCAGTCCTGAGAAGGCCTGAGATCACCCAGCTCTATTTGTCTGTGCCTGGCACATCTCTCAGACCTCCTTTGCCATCAAGAGGAGCTCACCTACCTGACACCCTTGGCTGTCAGAGCCTCTTAGCACAGTGGATGTGGGTGTGATGCAGATGTGTCTCTGCAGACACCCCAGACCACTTTCCAAAGGGATCCAAACCTGGCACTTGACCTTCAGTCACTCCCTGCTCTGCCAAGTCCCACTGTGTGAATGCCCACACAGAATGTGGTGTCTGTCTCTGCCTCAGCCTGTGACTCCACTGCCAGCTGCAAAGTACGCCCCATCAGCTCAGTGTGACCTAAGGATGCTCCTCTTCCTTGAAAAAATGTCCAGCTTAGCCCATAACAACAGAACCTAGATCCAAGGAGAGAAGGGAAGGGCAGCAGACCTTTCTCAAGAATGAGTGAAAAAGATCAGATTGGGTTAGATGATTTGGAACATGTTAAAAAATAGGGGCGTGCCTCTTCTCTTGGCAAAAGCCCCGAATCCTTATTTTAATCCAGCCTAAAATACAGTTGTTTTTATCTCTCAGAGGCTGTGGCAATGAATAACAACATGCTTTTGCCTGCCACGTCCCATCAGTGATGTAGAAGCCACAAATCCAATTATAGGAAGTTCTATATGCCCAACCAAATAACTAGGGGCAAGGTCTAAGCAGGGCCCTGAATGGAAGATTTATCAAAATTTGTCTGCCTTCAAACAGATCTCTCCCTCTGTCCCTGCCAGATATACCTCCTAAATTATCCATGCCCTGTGGTGTGGATGCCAACAATTTCCCAGAAAGAAGCCCAAGCTATGTCCTTGAAAGTATGATTTCTGGCCAAAGTGTGAGATTGACTGCAAAGTCCCTTAGAAAAAAATCTAACCATAGTGCACATTACAGTGCTCACTCCAAAAGAACTGGTATACCCAAACAGACACTAAATATTTTGGATCTCGGGGACCTGACCTTGGGGAGAGTCTGAAGAAGGTTTAAGACCCTTCCTTATGCCCCAAAAGTGCCTGAAAGAACAAGTATCCTTCTTTATCCTGCTTTACAGTGTTCTCTACTCTTGCCTGTGTGCTGGCTCTCTCAGTCCTCAACTGGCTGAGGACACATTTTCATATCTGTCCCAGCACCAGGCCAGCTCCCTGGAGCCATTCCCTAGCAGTTACAGCCCAGCAGGTCTCAGGCAGGAGTGCTTCTGTGCTCCCATAACTGCCTTCAGATGGGGCTGTCCTGGCTGCCGTACAGGGCAGCAGAGCCATGAGAACACAATTTCCTTAGGACCTGCTCTCAGTCTGACTTTTCACCTTATGGTGCAAATCCCCACAAATGCACTGAGGCCGCTGAGAAGCCAAACGCCGTCCCTCGCGTGTCCCAGCTAATTGGTCCCTCCTTCCTGCCATCTTGGCCACTTCCTGCTTTAATTGCAAGTTGGTCTAAAGCTCAGCACTGCTTGTCCTTGCTTAGTGAATGTATTTACTGGGTCTGAAGAGGGGTGACCAAGATGACCTTTCACAGCGCTGGCTCCTTGCTCCCTGGCTGTCTGTTCTCTCCTCTCCAGCGAACGCTGTGGGTCCGTGCCTTGTACGACTTCGATGCCCTGGAGCACGACGAGCTGGGCTTCCGCACCGGGGACATCCTGGAGGTCCTGGACAGCTCCAACCCCTCCTGGTGGAAGGGACGCCTGCGTGGGGAACTGGGGCTCTTCCCTGCCAACTATGTCACACCAGTGCTGCTGTGAGGGCACAGTACAGCCCAGAGGGCTCTGCTGGAGCTGCTCTTCTGACGTGACAGGGACAGGAGTGCATCTTCCCTTGCCACTAGGACGTACATTGTTTTTTGTTTTGTCTTAATTTATTGGCAATCGATCTTTTGAAATGTTGGTATGAAAGAGAACCCTTTGAGGAAGAAATTTTTTACCCCTTTTTTTCGCAGTCATGAAGGGGAGGGAGCAAAACTGTTGGACTGTTCATTGAGACTTTACTGGGTGCTCCCGCCCTGTCACCTCTTTGGCTAACTATTGATAAGCTCCTGCAGTTAGGTTTGTTCTGTGGAAATGCCCTCAGGAAAGTCAGGCTTCAGGTTAATTTCAGGTTGAGTATTCAGGTAGCCCTCTCCCTTCATTTTGGATCTGGTAGCAGTTGTAGTCTCTTCAGGCTCCATTTCACCTTTCTGTCAGAGGCAGGAGGGACACCCAAGTGAATTAAATGATCCTTGGCAACCACATTAATCCTTCAGTTAGGGCTTTAGGTTGAGGTTCAGACAATCTAGACTTACCTTAATAGTTTCCGGCTTTCTTCTAGTTTAACTGTTTTCTTACTAGTTTCTGGTTACCCATCTCACACTGTGTGTATGGGCTGTATGGATAGCAAATAAAGGGGAGGAACCCTGTAAGCTTCTGTACAAACATGCAAGTGGTGAAGGTATGGGAGGGCAAGAAGCTTTCTTTGCTTCTTCTCATAGGCCTGCTCTTCTCCCTGTACCCCCTAACAACTTACCCATTGTCAAGCTGCTCTCCTAGGTACCTACACTTCAGCTAGATAGCCTGATTAGAGCAGGTCAGGCCCTTCAGGTAAATTAGTACCCACTGGATTGGATAACAATTAATATCCCTCACTGGTTCCTTTTGTAGAACTGAACTGGGGAGGGATTGGAGAGTTTTCTCTGGTTTGGTGGCAGAAGTTCTTTCCCTGAGAACTTGCTGTGCTGAGGATCACCATGTACACAACTCTGGCTTACTAGGGAAATGTCTCATCCAACAGGTTAAGCTGTTATTTTACAGTATGCAGAGAATAAAGCTGTAGCCATCTAATAGTCTATTCTCTATCCTAGTTTCTTTTGGATAAAATAAGGTAAATTAATAGGTTTTCAAATAACTGCTGAGTGAATGCCCAGATGTGATACAAATCTATTGCAAATGCACATTACCTGTCCCCTTCACAAACCCTGTGATGGGGACTCCACTGCATAACCACTGCTCAGGCACGTTCATATGAAACAAGCTGCCTGAATTTTTCACCACATGTGGGACCTCAGCAGTCAGCGAGGAGAAGTGATGATTAATCATTATTGAAAAAGAAAGAACAGGCAAGTGAAAACCTCTAAACAAAAATCAGACTCAGCAACAACAACAAAAAAAAGTTCTTATCTTTTGTTAGCCCCAGTGGAAGAAAAAGAACACAGGAAATAGGTTCTTGGGGAAGGCAAATTCAATGTAGCTGGCCTGAATAAATCTGCCAGCTAGACAGAGTATTAGCACAAAGAACCCATTTTGAGAGAACTCCACCAAAAGCAGATTGTTAATGGGTGAAGTAAAATGAGAATATTTAACAAGGCATATAAGCTCTATAGAGAATAGAAAACTTTGAAAGACTCAGTAAGAACTTGCTGGCTACCACAGTGGTCCAGGGAATATGACTGCCTGGGCTGGATGTGGCCCTGTTCTCTTGCAGGAGCTCTGTTCTGGCCCTTTAGTGTCTTCTTCTGAAGGGAAGTCCATGAGGCTTCTTTTGGAAGAAGATCCCTTACCATTTGTATGAGGGTGTAACCTCAGTCACTCCAGTTTGAAGAGTGGTTTGGTGTGATTTGCCCTTTTTTAACCTTTTTGTGTGTTGGTTGGTTTTTTGCTAAGGTAGTAATAAATTTGAAAATGACAGGGTTAATACTCAGTGAGGGAGAGGGAGAGCATTAAAGCCAAGAGGAGATGGAACCAAGAAACCAGATACTAACAAAGGCAAAGGAGGGATGAAAATGATGAATCTTTCATATTCAGCTCTGGCTGAAACAAAAGAAATGGTGTATTCACAATTATTCCCATCATGTCAAATCATCTTTCAATTAATCCCCTTTTTTCTGTATTAGTTACTCTTAAAATTAGAAGCAATGTCTCCTTTTCCTTTCCTCAGCACTCTAAAGACCCTCTTGGTAGTGAAGATGTAGTTGCACAAAATTAATTGAAGATAATGCACTTAGCAGTTTGATAGCTCTTCATGCATTTGAAACCCCTTTACAGAGATTAACTAATTAAGCAAGTCTAAGTAGTGCATTGTAAGTACCCCCGTGTTAACTCATGACTCATTTGAGGAAGAGGTAAATTTTCACATGATTTTTTGAATTGATGTTTAAGGAACTAATACCTAAGGTAATTAGTATTAAAGGACTGCACACTAATTATGGACAACATACCAGAACCACAGTAAAATCAGGATTTCTCATTATGAGCAGCACCTAATGACAGCAAAATTACCAGGAGGTGACAGCCCCACGGAATCTGTGATAACTCCACCAGTGCCTTGCTCTGCTGCCCCGTGGGCTCGGGGCTGCCTTGCCCAGTCTCTCTTGCCTCTGCTTTTGGCCTTGCAGTGCTCCCTGCAGGTGCTGCACATGGCAGGAGCTGGGAGGCACAGGGCTCAGCCTGCATTCTTGTACCCTCCCACAGCAAAAGTCATTTTTCTCCCAGCAAAAGAGCAATGCTAAGGATTGTGGCCATTCCCAAGTCAGTGGAGACTCCAGATACAAGGGGAGGTGTGGGCACAGTGGGGAATTTTGGGGGGGATACAAGGGGCTGTGGGATGGAGACTTTTTCTGCATCCCATGCTATTTTCTGCCCATTAAATTCTCTCTCTCATAGATCAGGGCACTTCATAAGGAAAGAGAGAGACACTCCTCTCCTCTAACCACATACCCTGCCAACCTTCCTGCTCTTTCTTCCAACAGGTTTTAATTGTAGCACAATCCTCATTAATACTGTGATTCATTTACACCTCAGAGCCTATTGCCCGTGCAAGAGGCACATATTAGCAACCTGGGACTGGAGCCTTAAGGTGACAGTGCTGCACTGACCTTACCTGACATTTGCCAGTGTTTTGGAAAGAACCAAACCTCTGTCTGGAGCATATCCCAGGAGAGTTCACTGTGAAACCAAAATGGGAAGGGATAAAGAGGAAAACCAGAAGAGTACTTTGTTTCTTATTTTTCTTAAGCAAGAAAGTTCATGAGAGAAGAGAATGTAAACTTAAGATAAAAGTAGGAAAAGTATGTGGGAAGGCAAACATAGCAAATAAAACAGAGGAAGCTGGACTTGTACATGGTAAAATAAGTTTGATGAGCACAGCTGAGCTGTGCTTTCTCCTGTCTGAATGAACTTTTTGCCTGTGTTCTGCTGCAAATCCATATTTTGCTTGGAAATGTCTCTGTGATTAATAAGGCTGAGCTAAAAAGAGTAAATGGAAATTTCTTTTGATGTGAAGGACGTGCAGGCAGTTTTCTGTGCCACAAAAGAGAGGTCTCTCTGCGCTGGTGTACAGGTTTGCTGTGGCAGCTGTGCTCGCTGGAGCGCTCTGCAGAAACCACGGGATCAGGGCTGGTTCCCATTGGACTGCACACAGGTAGGAGCACCGGGGAGATGATCCTCAGGGCTGCCACCAAGTCAGCACCTGCTCAGGCTGCTATGCCAGTCTCTTGTGCCAGGAAAACAAGTTCATGGGTGGTGGTTGTTTTTTAAATAGAGGTTTCAGTGGGCTGTGCAGGAAATTTGAAGCTTCTCACAGCCACCTGTTAATGATTATTTTCTGTTTAGCGGCACCTTTCATCCTTCCTCCCTGACAGGATCCCAGTGCTGCAGGCTCTAGAAAGGCTCTTTTTCCTTCAGCCCTCATGGAGAGTAACCAAAGATGTCAGAAGCAAAAGATCCAGCAGCCAGGACTACATGATTTGAACAGCCTCAAACAGCAGTGTGCCATCAGCTGGGACATTTTGCACTGCAGGAGCAGTGCCACAGCAGGTGTAATCCAGCAGTGAGGTGAAGGGTGACCTCTCCCCCAACTGGGAAGCAGCAGGTCTTTAGTAATGTCAGTGTCACATCATAGGGACAACAAGGACTGTGGCCATCTGCTCAGACTCTTGTTCTGCAGCTCTTTGCCCAGGAGCCTGGGTTACACCACACTAGGTGTGAGAAGTGTTCGGCAATCTGCCCATCCCTGCCCAGTGCTGCCCCAGAAGTCATCGTGCCCCTCCTTGCAGCTGCAGCCCACCACCTTGCTGCCCCTCCTGGGCCCATGGCCCACTTTGTGCCTCTGTGCTAAGAGAAAGTTCTCTGCAGACATCTCATTTCAAATATTGGTTCAAAGCAATTGGCTCAGGTGCTTTTAGATGAAACCCCATGGAGGTCAGTCAGAACCATTAGTGTTCCCTAGGTGATCCAGGCAGTTACATTTACTGGCTAAAACACAGGCATGAACTAAAGAGCTTCTGACACCCAGCCTGTCCTTGCTGCTGAAAACTTAGCATTTCAGTGGGGAACCATGAACTGAGTGCATGATAAAGTCTTTAACAGCCCTGAAGAAGAGGGCAGAGCATTGCCAATTTCTCCAATTTTTTAGAGGCAACTTTCATGTGACAGAACTCATGAGCCTTAATTCGCATCAAATGCAAAAGAAGTTTCTTACATAAGCAGAACTGCCAGTGGAAAACAACCAATGACTTATCTGTGAGCTCCAGGGTAGCAGGGAAGCCGGCAAGTGAATGAGGAAGGGTCACTGACCTTTGCGTGCGGAGAAAATTCAAAGCACATTGTCTGCTGCCATTGTGCAAGCGAGAGGTGCTTGGCCCACGTCCAGCCTGCCAACGTGAAAATGCAAAATTTCACAAATGGCAGGCGTGCAGGAATCCTTGTAGACGTGCAGAAATAAAATTAGCCCAGGCAACAAAGGGAGGAAGAAGAAACAAACAAATTAAAAGATCTGTAGGCCTCTTGCAGCTTCTCCCTGCTAGTCCAAGTAGGCTCATTTCCACCAGGATTTGTGAAAGATACAGCCATGGTGAGTTAGTTTGTCACAACCAAAAACAAGAGTAAAAATGGGGGGAAGAAAGCAGTTTGGGATGTGCATCTACCACTTAAAGCTATAAATGTGCACTTAAAGCTATAAAACGGTGACAGTGTCCTGATATAATGACTGAAGTTTGAGTCTCTGTTTAAGTGGTGCTTCTGAAACCTTTCAGTGATGTCTGTGGTTCTATATCCAGCTACAGAAAAGGAAAAGGAAAACCCAGGAAAAATATGATACCTTCTCTCCTGATCTAGAGGTTATTTGCAATGTATCTTCTATGACTGTGCTGTACTGAATGTGTCATGATTTCCTTGTGCTACTAACCAGTCCCTTTTCCTGGTCAGATTCCAAGATGTTTACTTCTGCAGTGCCAACAGGTAATACCAAACAGCGGGAATCAGTGCTTGGTGCCCCTTCTTGTGACTGAATGTTTTCTGCCAGAGTTTTGTTGGTGGTGATGTTGTTTTTGTTTGGGTTGAGGGGATGATGTTGATGGTTTTTTGCAGCACACCAAAGATTTGGTTGTGAAATGCTGAATTAGTAGACTGCACCGACATGAGGGTTTTTTAAATTTGGTTGTTGTTGGGGTTTTTTGTTTGGTTTGTTTTTTGGTTTCTCATCAAAATGTATGGAGGGAAAAAAAAAATCAACTGCAAGTTTACTACCAGCACTAAGGGTTTGGGAAAGTGCCCTTTGCTCTGCCCCTTCGAGAGTCCCTTCCATCGGAGCTGAGTGGGCGTGTAGCTCGTTCTGCGCTGGCAGCGCTCCGCGCTCACCTGGCAGAGGTGCGGGTGAGAGCAATGTGCGGCAGCGCAGAGCCGGCTCTCCAGCATCGGAGCTCGCCGATGTGAGGGCAGCTGTGTGCGCTCTGTCGGACGGAGATGGGCTGCTCGTAACAATGGCCGTGATTTCATCAGAGCGGGTGAGTCAGTCCTGCAGCTCGCTGCCGCCCCGCACAAAGGCATCCGCTGGGATTTGCCGGGATCACGAGTTGAGTCAGCTCACCGAAGGCTGCGCAAAGAGGCCCGGAGCCAGCGCAGGGCGAGCGCTGGGAATGCACAGCCAGGAGGGGAAAGGGGAAGGCGCAGCCTGCCCGTCCTGACAGCGGGAGCTCTTAGATCACCTCGTCCTGGGCTGCGGACTCAGCAAAAGGAGAACTTACCTTAGTGAGGCGGCCAGAAAGCTTTTACATGAGACGGGGATCCTTTCTGTAAAGGTGGTTTGGGGGATCCCGCAGGCAGGAAAGCGGGAGAGCTCAGATCTGCTGCAGACAGTACCTCTCCCCCATGGAAACTCACAGAAGCTCCAGTTCAGCAGCTGTAGGAATTTGGGGTTGGTTTTGGGTTGGTTGTTTTGGTTTTTTTTAACAAAATAATTTGACCGTAGTCAAACTCTCAGTCATCCAAGCTACGCTCAACATTAACTCCGAGGAGAATGGATCATACTCAAGAGTTTTCAGGAGTAGAGGAATAAAATCTCGCTGAGAGACCCCTCCCTGCCCTGAGAAATCGCTGAATTATCAGAGCCACTTGCGCTGCTGCTGCTTCTCTCTCTGGGTGGCGTGCAGCTATCGGTCACGTTTATCAGGCTGCAGAGCACGCCAGGGCTCCCCAGCTTCAATCTTCAGCCTCAGCTGACCAGAATAATGGCTGCGTGTTCTCATTTCAAATGTGCATCGCTTGTAGAGCACAGGCGTTTCACAAACACTGCAAGACCAGACATTAACACCTGGAATTTAGGGTTCCAAAATGGGCTGTGTGCATTTCCGAGAAATGAGATGAAAAAATCAAGCGGTGAAATGAAATTAAAATAAATGCAACGTCACTGAATGAAATTAAACGAAATTAAATCAAAAATCAAGGAATCAAGTGAAATAAAATAAAACTTCAAGGAATGAAATGAAGCAAAATGTAAGAATCTAGACATTTCCTTTCATGAGACGAATCGTCATTCGAGGAATGAAAAGGATATCAAGGAATGAAGACAAATTAAATGTAACTTAAAGGAAGGAAATTAAATCAAATTGAAAGAAAATTAAAAATAAGGAAATGCAATTAAATGAAATCTCAAGATTTAATTTTCTTTTGTGAAATAACAAAGCAAGGAATGAAATAAAATGAAACTTCATGTAATAAAAGGAAATTAAATGGAATTTTAAAACATAAAAAAACAAAAAAGAAATGAAATGACGAACAAAGGAATGAAATGAAATTTAATGTACATCATGAAAATAAAGGAAAGTGCAAAAAATGAAATTAAAAAATTTTAAAAAGAAAGGAAATGTAACAAAATGAAATTAAATAAAATCTCGAGATTTCATTTTCAGCCTTGGTGTCATTTTCTAAAAGGAAATAAAATGACAAATTTAATTTGATTTCATTTTGTTACGTTTCCTTTCATTTTGTCATTTAATTTCTTTTCCTTTTATCCCATGAAGTTTCATTTCAGTTCACTTCATTTTTTGATGTTTCATTTCATTTCATCTTTGATGTTTGATTTCATTTCATTTTTCATTTTCAGTTCATTTCATTGAATTTTCATTTCATGAAAGGAAATGAAATCTTGAGATTTCATCATAATTCCTTTCCTTATATTCATTTTCATTTCATTGCACTTCATTTCATTTAAATTCATTCGCTTAAGTTTCAATTAATTCCTTTAATTTTCATCTCATGAAAAGAAATGAAATCTTGAGATCTCCTTTAATTTAATTTCGTTACGTTTCATTTAATGCAGCTGTCTTTTGTATATGAGAAATTCACCTTTGTGTTGACCACCCTGTTACTTTGAGCGTGGTTGCAAAACTCAGGTTCATGAGTGGCTGTCCTCTTTCTCATAGGACATTTGTTCTTTGTGTGGACAAGGCCAGACTGGCTCAGCTCAATCACCTCAGCCTCCCGTTTGCATCATGCCACTCTCATCTCCCTTCTCACTCCCACCCACATCAGCTGGGACTCTTGTCTTCATCACTGTAGCCTCTGGTATCTTCATCCTGCATCCACAGCTTAAATCCTTCATTTGGTTCTCAAACTCGTTGTGCAGTGTTCCTAAAGTCCGCCATCCCCATCACTTCCTTCCCAAGAGTATGTAGATTTGTAGATTTGCTTTCCGTTTCCTTATACCTACCATGGACATGAGTGTTCTCTCTCTTTTTGTGTCTGTGGGGTTTGTTTAAGTTTTGCAAGCGTTATTTTACTATTTATTCTTACTGTTTCCAAGTTGCTGTAAGCACTTGGGAATGCTAAGTCCAGGCCAAGGCCCTGTAGTGCTGGCACTGTGCCTGTGCCCCAGAGCTCTTGCAGCTTCCAGCTGATGATAAGAGCTGTACAGGCAAGTCGACAGGAACAGCACAACTGTAGGACCCCAGTTCTTACTGGGAACAATCATTTTGTCTCACCTTGTCAGCTTGTAGTTGGCAATACAGGGCTGCCCCCCCCCCCCCTCCCCCCCCCCCCCAACATCTGCACAAATGCTCAGGGCTTAAACTAGCCTGGAAGTCACTCAGGTCACTCCTGAGGTATGAATGCTTGATCCCAATTAATAAGGGATGAAGCAGAGGGAACCCATGAGATGCAGGAATCCAGAGTCAGCAGCTTTGGCAGAACTTTGTGAAGTTTCAGCCTTGGTGTCATTGTCTAAGTTTTAGGAAGCAGCAGCCTGTGCTGGCTTAGTGGCAGAGCTCAGGCAGCAATTTTAAATTAAAAATTAAAATATGTCAACCAAGGAGAAAAAAAAAAAAAAGGATCCTAATTAGAAAATGCAGAAAACTGACAGAGAAAACCAAATACATCAAGGACATAACCTTGACTGGAAAACCTTAAAACAGTAAAGAATTTTAAGAATATTTGGAATAGGACTAACTCTAGAATGATACAGACTTGAGAACATTTAAATTTATATAGGGAATAGAGGGGGCCTTGAGTAAGTTTTTATGGAATAAGCAGTGTACATTAATCTTGGCAAACTCTGTCCTATGGCTTTGTCCCTGGTCATACCCAAAACATCGGGGGTGAAAGGAAGACAACATAGAATCAACTCTCTGGACATCTCTATGCTGAGAGAGGCTGTGACAGGTTCAGAAAATAAGACAAAAATGAGAGGAGAGGAGAGGAGAGGAGAGGAGAGGAGAGGAGAGGAGAGGAGAGGAGAGGAGAGGAGAGGAGAGGAGAGGAGAGGAGAGGAGAGGAGAGGAGAGGAGAGGAGAGGAGAGGAGAGGAGAGGAGAGGAGAGGAGAGGAGAGGAGAGGAGAGGAGAGGAGAGGAGAGGAGAGGAGAGGAGAGGAGAGGAGAGGAGAGGAGAGGAGAGGAGAGGAGAGGAGAGGAGAGGAGAGGAGAGGAGAGGAGAGGAGAGGAGAGGAGAGGAGAGGAGAGGAGAGGAGAGGAGAGGAGAGGATATTTTTTATTGAACAATGACTTCAAGTCCATGAGGAGCCTCTGTGTCCCACTGAATGGAGGGCAATGAAACAAGAAGTCACAAAGGTCCAAATCCTTACACAGGTCTTTATTTTCCACATCAGATATATTTATATTAATGGCATCTAATGCTTAATAGTTGCAGTGGAACTGCCTTGCATAAGTGGGAATTCAATGTCTAACTGCACCTGAGCATCTGACCCTCTGGAATGGGCTCTGCCAGGTGACCCTGGAGCCTCTGCTGGGCAAGGCTGCTGTGGGGAGAGCACCACGTGGGATGGGAACAGAGCATCCTGTCCCTGTGGTGGAGAGGAGCTGCTGCACACAGGATACTCTGCTGTGGGCTGCTGACATCCTGGACCAAAGGTAATGACTCACGTCTTCATTTTCCTTCTCTGACTTCCCCACTAATGTTTCTTCCCTGCTTCTCTGGGCTTGTGTGTGCAGCTGCCTGTGGTCTAGAAGGTCCCTTATCTTCCCATCCTGACAGCTTGCTAGGCAGCAGAATGAGTGGGATACAGCACTAAGAGGTCATTAGCATTCAGACAGGTCAGGAGCTCGCTTGGGGGTTTTGCATGACAGTGTTTTCCCAACTTCTTGTCAGAAACAAGTGTTGATAAGCACGAGGGCAGTCACCAGTGGTGAAACTGGAAACATGAAATCAAACCTTGTGGTGCCTGGAGGCAAGGAGGAGCTCACCTTGAACATTTGCTCACCTGCAGGAATGGGAGGTCATGAAATGCTGCCCAGAAAATACAAAGTGTGCTGTGGAGAGCTGGCAGTTTGCTTCCAGCACCTCTCCTCTGCTGTCCAGGGCAATCTCACGGTCTGAGGATTTCCTTCTTTTGTGTATAATTGCTGAGCCAGCATCTCTCTCCTGTCCTACACTGAGCTTGTGGGTCCCTCATTTTCAGCATACACTAAAATGTTTGTGGACAACTGTGTGTATGTGTGTGTCTGTAGAAGATTCAGTGAGTGCCTGCTTAGCTGTGTGGGTATATAGGTGCTTGTTAGGAATTTCATCATTTCACCCAGAGTTTCCTTATGTGTAAAATGGAGATAATAACAGGTAATTACCTACCTGTCAGGGCTGCTGTGAGGACAAATTAACCAATGCTTGTGTGGGTGTTTGCAGATGAAAAGCATGATATTAGGACTAAATATAATGATTGAATATTACAGAAGAGAGTTTGTATTTACTATGGTGATTGAATATGCATTGAAAGCACTTCGTAGGTGTTTATTTCTTGTGCAGTACTGAGTATTTGTGGAAGGTGGAAAACTGGTGGAGCCGAGCTTGGGGTATGTGTGAAAGAAATGGTTGATGTTCCTCTTTAACCTGAGAGCTCACTGACTTTCTTCTCTCAACTAAATTTAATGCTGAACAAGGGACAAGAGAACAGAGGAATGAAAATGTGAGCAAGCTGGGGAGGAAGAGAATGAAAAGTAAATGCAATTGAAGATCACGATTTCAAAGAACAAAAATGTAAAAAAATGAAAGGGAAAATAAAAGCTAGGGGAAATGAGGACAGAGGAAAGGAAAGAAACCTCAGGGATTCATGGGTGTTACATTTTCTCAGTACATGGAATTATGAGAAAGTAAAGACCAATTTAAGAGGCACCAGAAACAATAGATGAAAAGCATATGCAGGGAGAGAAATTTAGTGAAATGGGAAGGAAGCAAAAGATGTGCTTAATTATTTTTTTTTCATTTTGTTTAGTGTAATGACATAATTCTATTATTTCCTATGGGTTGTTGAGAGGCACTTCTTTGCAAATCTAGAAGATGGTGCCAAGTATTTCAGATGCTTTTTGCATGTGTTCTATGGGCAGGCTGTTGAGAGTTAAGGTGTGGATGCATTTGTCAGCGTGAGAATGGCCCTGTCTGGTTTCATCTGGCTTCCATGCTGTCTCTGGAGAATTAATGGAACAAGTTCATTTCCATCGCCTCCAGTGAAGCTGCATGTGAGTGGATCAGAGCCACCCTCCCTGCTAAATGCAGCTGTTGCCCGATGAACCCCTGGTCCAAAGTGTTCTTCAGGTTAAACCTGGAATGTTTTGTGCTTAAACCAAAATAATAAGACAAAAGCTTAATTGTTATGAACACTCTGAGTATGGTATGTTGGTGTCCAGAGGAGTGGCAAGGGGAGGTGGACCATGAGAAGAGTCAGGTGGAAATAACCAATACACACAGAGCTCAGGCAGCAAACTGCCTTTCTTTGCAAATTGTTCTACACTGCAATGAAAATCATTGGCAAACATCCTTGCAGGGTCCTATGGCCTGTTTGCTTTTGCACCCTCTGGTTTGCCCTCTCTCACCCCCACCCTCCCTACTTCAACATCTCTCCAAATCCAGGATGGCTCCAGTTCTTCACCTTGCTTCGTATCTCTTCCTTGCACCCCAAAACTTATTTTGGGCTGAATCACTCTTACCTCAACTCATTGGGCTAAATTAATCTTTTGTGTAATTCAACTGACTGAAATTGACGTAAATTCAGTTACATCAGAGCTGAAATTAACACACTCTGACTAAAATAGCACCTGCCTTTTCTACCGAACCAACGCCTGTCTCTTCCCCACCTCCACCCACATACCGTGATATTAACATTTCTTTCTCCTCATTGCTCTTTCCCTTATCCCACTGCCACAAGCAAGCTGTGCTCTCAGTGCTTGGTGTTGCCCTCTCTGCTCCAGGATCCTGTTCTCCTTCATCCCACAGCACAGGCTGTTGGTCCCTGTTAACAGCTGAGCCCTGCGTGTGTCCAAGCTTTGCATCTTCTATTGGATTTTTCTGTCCCTCACCACAGAGATGCACCATCTGAGTTCAGAGCCTATTTGCACTGGGCACTTCCTGTACCTGTAGAAATTATAGTCTTACTCCAAAGAATTTGCAAGGCAGAGTGCCATGATGTACAAACAGGAGGAGGGAAGTTAGATGAAGGTGAAGTTATTTGCCAAAGGTGGACAATGGCAGAGCTGTGGGTGTCACACTCAAAGCCTCTCTTCCTTCTCCATGACTTCCATTAAGCCAGCATGGCATTTCTCATCACATCTTTCAACCTCTTTAGGCCCTCACACGGTGGTAAAACACCTCCTTTGCTTGCCTTCTCATCCCCTCTGGCTTTCTGGCTTCCTTCAGCTTGCCCTTGGAGCCTGCTCTTGTTGGCTAGGCTTTCTTCACTCCTCTTGAAAAATCTGGGTGTTTGTAGCCAAAAATAAAATATGGCTTCTCTGGTTGAGCTGTACTTTATGTCTGGCAGCACGTTCCAGCCTTTGCATCTTGGTATCTCTTTGGGGCAAGGATTTATTCCATAATTGCTCTAACTTATTTATTATCATGGCATATGTATCTGCAGTGTTATGCAAACTGTAAAAGCTCCTAGTTCTAAAGGTCACTATGTATTTACCTTCCAAACACAGATGAGCTCAGAACAAAAGAGAATGGCAGGCTCATGAGGAGATGAAGGCAGACAAACAACCCAATCCAACCTCACTGTCTTCCAGATGAGTGAATTAATTTCCCAGCCCTGCTGTGGAGTTCCATAGCAGTGGAGAGCAGCAGGGACACCCAGAGCAGGGTGTTTCTCATCCTAAGTGTCAGGCTGCTGAGTCTCCCATGCTGGGGCTTACACGTGGAGCTTCTCGTTCCGCAGTGTCAGTGCCAGCTGTAGCTTCCTGGAGGCGGTGGACAGAGGCTGGAATGTTGTAGAGGCAGCTGTGGTAGATTTATCCCCAAGCTCACAAGAGCCTTGCTGCAGTTAATGGCCTTCAGAAGCTGGAGAGCCACTGTGTTACCTGGTGACCAGGGCCACCAGTACATCCCACACATGGCTTGTCGCAGTGTTACCCCGAGCACTGGCATGAGTGATTGCTGAGCTGTGATTTGCTTTTCACATTGCTCTGAAGTGTTGAAAGAGGATCACAAAGTAATTTCCTTACCTGAGCTCATGAAGTGACCCCTCTACATCCTATATGCAACTTCCAGGAGGACTGGGGATAAATTAAATACTTGTGACATATGCAAAATGCTAAATCATTATTTGCAGTCCTTCCCAAGAACATCTTTTGTCTAGTCACAGCATTTACTGTGACTTAGGTCAACTGTCAGCATGAGGGGAAAAAATAAATCCAATCATTGCTTCCTGTACTAACTGGCAGCCTCAACTAAGTGGAATTAGAGCCATGAAGACTGGACTCTCTCATTCTGATTGTCAGAGCAGAGATACTGTGATGGGGATGGGGATCTTCCACAGGTTGCAGTCTTCCCCAGGGGGTGCAGCTGCTTCTCCAGTAGAAGAATATAAGTACAGGAGGGTGGGAAGAAGGTGTGGGGGTCTGGCAAGCAGAAACCTGTTCCTGAGCTAGCCATGCTGGAAGAGTAAAAGGAAAAATGCCCAGGGTCACTCTCAAGGGAAGAATTTTAAGATCCCACCTAAGTATGATAGGGCAAATAGAAAAATAGTAGGTGAGTAGATCAGCTAAACACAAAGGGAGAGAGAAGGATTCTTCATCATCAGGAGAAGGGGACACAGGAATATGCATAAACAGGAATATGGATAAACTAGAGCTGTGGCTTATTTCTGCTGCAGCTTTTCCTCCCCCTCCCTTCCTCCTATGTGTTTTGCATGAGGGTGCAGCACAGTAACCTGTCACAAGCTTGAAATAAAGAGTACTGGGGGACAATCTGTCTGAAAAATACCCCTCTGCCAAAAAAAACCCAACTCTTAAATATGATGATCAAAGTGTTCAGGTATTAACAGATGAGAATGCTTTATGAATCTGGATTAGCTCAGAATCCATCTGAGTATTTTTAAACCTCTAAGACTGAAAGCTATAAACCTCCCTAAGAGAAATGCCATTTATTTTAAAATGAGCAGCAAAATCTTGATTAATTGAGTTGCAAAAGAAATGGATCTAAAAACAGGCACTGGAGGAACATGAGTGCATTATGCATTTGGGTTTTGCTTTTTGGAAGAATTCAAAACCACATCTTGTTGCCAATGCTGATCCAAAAATATGATATTCTAAGCCTGAATTCAGGCGTCCATAGACACAGGGAGGGATTGTCCAGGTCACTATTCCTGTGACATTATCTCAGGACCATCACCATGCCTCTGATCAGTCAGCTGAGAAGTTCTTCCCTGCTGAAGTCCAAGCAGAAATGTCTCCAGTATCAAAACAAAGGTGCTCTGTTGGTTTCCCTGTGTGTGGCTTTTGGTGGGGCCCAGGGTGTGCCTCTGCTTGGAGGGATGCAATGGCCTGGGACAAATTCTGCTGTGCAGTGTCTCAGCCAAGCCACATGGTGGTTTGGCCACACAAAGAGCAGCTGGAACAGAGGCAAGGAACATCGCCTGGTTCTTTTTCTATGACCTTACGTCTGCATTTATGAAGAAAAAAAAAATTAATTGTGAACATGAATTCCTGTGAAGTTTTGCTTTCACACCTCCAACCTGTCTGTCTGGAAACGGCCTTTCCAGGGGGAGGTTTGGTTGGCTCCTTTTATTTGCCTTCTCTGACTCACGGGAGCCACTTGCACCCACTCGATCCCGCCTGCACTGTGGCACTGCTGGACAAAAGCACTGGCAAGTGAAAGGCAGGGATCTGCTGGAGCTAGTAGTGCTTCTGATAAGGTCATGAGCAGCTGATTTCTCCTTTGCGTTGCTTCTTTGGATGTTTTTAAGCTAAATACACATCCGAGTCATGCTGATCAGTAAAGGGCATCTTCAAAGCCAAATTAACACACTTCTACCCCATCTTAAAATCTTCTGTATTTTTCTTTATGTTCATGAATCACAAATCAACTTGTTCCATCTCCAGGTCTAAGCCTACGCTTCAGCCTCCTGCATCTCTGCTCAGAGGGTTCCCTTTTTCCTTCCTATGCCCCTCCCTTCACACAGTTTTGCATTTTTTGTGGGGGCCAAACTGCTTCCTAACTATTCATTTTTGTATTTTTAAGGCCAGCTGCTAACTTCTCTCCCTGCTAGTCAAGCCTTACAGTTATATTCTTTCCCCCTCCTTATAAAAAGCAGTTTCCTATTTTGCCATGGCTGTTTTTAGCCATCCTCTGGGATGTCTAAAACTTTGTAGATACCAGAGCCTCTTCTCTGCTTCCAACTACTTTCCTTTCCTCCACTGAATGTGCAGCTGTTCAAATGAATTTGTTCACTTTTGAACACTTCATGTCTCTCTTGCTTCCCCTCCACTGACTCCCTCTTACCCACCACTTTGGTTATACCTGCCATGGCTCATCAGCAGCACATAACTCCATCTCCCACTTGCTCTTGCTGCACTGGCTGGAGGTCTGCACCACAGTACCTGGATATTCCCATTAATCACTTCCTGCCAGTCTGCTACTCCTCCCTCCAGTCTCTGCCTGGGACACCCACCCCAGACTTCCTGGTCTGCTCCATTCTTCTTCCTGTTAGCTCTCACCTGAGCATTTTCTTTCCCAGAGAACTGATAGTAATGAACACTGACAGGTGGCCAGTACACAAATAAGTGAACAATGCTGCTGACTTATTGTTGTCTTAATTTTTCAGTGCCCCCATTCCTGGTGTTCCTTTGTCTATAAATCGTACCATGATTTGAGTGCTACATAATTACAGCTGCAATTAAGCACCCTATTCAGAGGCTGCATTGCTGGTTCCTCACTGTTTTCTTTAGCCAGAGCTTCCATATAGGATTTGGCTCATCTGCAAAGGCACTCTACAGCTGTCTTTCTTCATTTCTTCCCCCCACCTCCTGCAGGAGAAAGCAAAGAAAATGCAGGTCACGTTGGTTTGAGGTTTCATTTTTCAAGCTCTTCTCTATACCTGCCCTATGAAGTAGAGTAGTACTTTCCTAATTTTAAAGAATGGGAACTGAGGCACAGCAGATGACTTGGCCAAGGCCCCTCAGGGTAGCTCAGCTGAATTGCACTCAGTTTGAGTCCCTGCCTGTATGGGTGTTGAAAGAGCAAGAGACCAGGGTCAGCGCTATTTCTTACAGGAAACTGCCTAAAAAGTGCTGCCCTGTGAAGAGGAGCAGACAGAGAAAACAGCTAAAGGTCTTTCTGTGCGTGCTCAGTCAGCAAATACCTCGCTGCAAGACATGAGCCTGTGAGCACAGTTGTTCCTTTCTGCTCTCTTCAGAGGACTCTCTTACCTATTTACTCTCACATGCGAGTGGGAGGCCAGAAGCTCTCGACTCATTTGCAGCAATTCTCCAGTTCAGCAGCTAGGTTTTCTCCCTGAGGCGGTGTAATGTGACAGAAAGGAAGCTTCTGAAAGCATTTCTTCATCCTCCGGATTGCAGTCTGTCACTGCTGCTGCAGAAGTGACACACCTGCCTGCCACCGCCTGCAGCTCTTTGGGTTGCTGGAGGGTGAACAGGGAAGGCAGGAGCTTCTTCCTCTCCACCCTGAAATCCCCCTGTTTCGGGCCTTTTTGCTCTGCCAGTCCTTGGACATGACTAATGCAGCCATTCCTGTGCTGGCCTGGCAGCCCTTGCAAATGGGATTTCAGAGTGGGGACAGGTGGAGCACGGCTCGCTGTGCACGTAGCAGTCTCCCCACAAACTCCTGGATGCTGATCCAGAGAAGAGAGTCAAGAAGGTTGCAATCTCCACCAAGCCTTTGTGAGTCTTGCTGTGGTGCCAGCCAGCACAGGGAAGGAGTACAGTGTTTAATAACAACCATGGCACAGGTGCCTATTTATTTACTCTTCTATTTCAGGACAGCAAAGGCCTGTCACCTCAGACTAACCTGCAGCTGACATAGTGAGAAATTGAAAGCACTCTCTTGTATCCTCGGTCACATAAACAATTAGTTGTCTTTGCACAACTAATTTTTAAGGAGTTGCTGCTTTTTATGGAAGAAAAAAAAAAACCACACACACACAAAAAAAAAAAAAAAACCAAAGAACAAATCAAATCAAACCAAAAATCTTCAAAAATTAGTATGGTTGAATCAGAGACATTTTGGTAAATCATGTTGGGTTTTTTTGGAGGATACCACTCCTCACAAAAAGACTTCTACTATGCAGCTCTTGAACACTGTATCATAAAATTATATATATTTTAATATCTGCCGCTATTTTTCTCCTATTTTGCAGGTAGATGGTAACCGTTCTTCAGCAAAATAAGATATAGGTGAGAGGGAAAGCACCGGGATTTTGTTCCTAAAGAGCCGAGCCCTCGAAGGTTTATAAGGAGAGCTTGTAGCAGTTTATGCCACACGAGAAACACTGCTAGGAAATTTATCAAAGAATGTATCATGAGGTGGGCTATTTAGGGACTGAAACTACATAGGAAGGACGGGCAAGAGAGATGTGTGCTCAGGACAAGCACAGTCGCAATTAATGCTAAATATAAGGTGTCATATCTTTATTTAATGCACAGCCTGCACTGCCTCGCAGAGGAAAGTGAAGCAATTAGGCCCAAATAACCAGATTATACGTGGGAGGTGTTTGAAGACAGATTTGAAACACTGTAATAGGGTTGGGGGAGGGTTACAACAAGAGGTAATATTTCCTGACAGGTTAGTTTACATCCTTTGGAAAACATCCTGGAGCCGGCCCAGAGTGAGCAGGCCTCAAGCAGGCCTTGGCCTGGGCCGGCGCCCAGAGAGAGGCGAAGGCCAAGAGCCCCAGCCCGGCCGTGCAGGCGCGGCCCCGGCAGCAGGCCATCCCCAGAACAGAACAGAACAGGGCCAGGCACCCCCAGCAGGGCTCTCCCTGGGTTTGCAGCTGCCTCAGCACAATTCAAAGTCAGCCCTCCCGTGTCCTGTTCCTCTGGAGCCAGTGCTAAGGGCAGAGAGGAAAACCTGTGCCCAGACAATAATGACTCTCTTTTGGAGCGGAAACTGGGGTTCACTCCTTGATCCCAGAGGGGCAGGGCCGGGTGCAAGTCTTTTCCCCACTCTGCCTGACAAGTTTCTTCTTCTCTGGTCCTGAAGAGCTGGATTGACTCTGTGGCAGAGAGGGCAGGTTGTTTGCACAGCTCTTTTTACTCCTCTGAGGTGAGGCCGTCAGCTGGAGGATCGGGGGAAATCAAAAGGAACTGGATCATCTGGCCTTATAAAAACTCCAGATCGGGAAAGGACTTGGTTGGAATGTACTGATGTGAGAATGGGGAGTGGGGATGCGATGGGACACGTACTTGCTTTGGGCAGGGGTCTCTCTCACCTTCTGGAAAGCTCCTTGCCCCTATTTATTCTATCAACACACAGACAACGTTTTGTCTTCTAGAGTGAGAGGTGGGGACTAAACATTTCATCACAACAAAGTGAAAATAATCTCTGCTGCCTTTACTTGGATGTGGGAAATATTCGCTTGCTTTTAAATACAAAACTATACATATATTTGTGAACCTAGTGTTCCTTTCATGTGGGAGCCTCAGGTGAACACAAAAGACTACATTGTGCGGCTACAAATGAACAGAGCATCCAGGATTAAAGAGATTTTATTTAGCCCCACATGAAATAGCAGAGCTGATGGCAGCCTCTGGTACAGAAAAAAAAATACAACCAACAAGTAATTTAGTGAGGATTGGAACTAAGAAAGTCACATCTCCTGTATATTTGTATATTGTGGTTGATTGACCATGGTGTCTAAGATGGCAAAAAATTAATTTGAAGCTCTTCCTCCAGATCAAGCATTTATTAGCATTCTCAATTTTATGGAATATCTGAAATCTAATAAGGCATGAACCCACATTGTAACTTGCACTGTGGGGGACTGTGATAGAGTCTCTTTTTGCTATCAGGCCTGTTATTTTTCATAAATCTGTAGGGATGTAAATACACTTCTGCCAAACTTGTTTGAAATCAGACAGTGGGCTCAAAAGTTTATTAGAGACATGGACAGACAGGCAGACAGGCACAGACACCATGACCATGTAGGTCTCATTTCCATCAGAAATAAGGCTAAAAGAACTTACATGGAAATTAATTTTTAAAGGAGACTTGATAGGCAGAGGAATAGACCTTTGCAAAGTGTAATTTCAAATTTTAAGTGAATTTCATGCTAGGAAAAGCTATGGAAGACAGTCTGGAATACTAAAAGTATCTCTTTTACCTAAAGGTGAGGAGCAGCGCAGGATGAGCTGAGGTGGCCCACCTGATCCTTGTTTTTTTGAACTAACTCACACGGAGGGCAGGTGATTACTTAGAGAGAGGAAACAAAGAGCAGCTTCAGAAGCTCTGTCCCCTATGGTTTTTCTGCATGTGAGCACTTAGGGCTAATCACAGATGTAAAGTGCTGTAAATGCCTCTGAATGTTTGTATTTCACCACTGCCTTTGACTTTGTCCTTGTTTCCTTGCTCATTCCCTGCCAGCTCTGTCCCTGGGCTGCAGTGGGGAAGCTCTGCTCTTTATCCTTTGTGTATGCAATCCGCAGTGGGGCGGGAATCTTGATTAGGGCCCCTAGAAACGATCACACATCTCACAAAAACTGTAATTTAACATTACAGACCCCAGTCTCCGGTGGGATGCGTGTGGCCGTTTATTCAGGCTCCCAGCCAGAGACTGGAAGCAGGGCTGTTTTACTCCCAGCTCTGACACCAGCCTGCTCTGCAGCCTCTGGCATGTCACTCTGTCATCCTCCCCTCTGTAAGCTGGGTACCCCACACCACCTGCTTTTCTGGAGTTGCTGAGCTGCCAGAGGATTCAGAGAGGGCTGGCTACCAGCTCCCTGCAGCCAACAGGCCACCGTGGTGCACTGCCCACCTCCCTGGCCCCAGTTGTGTCCCCCTCTTCCTCAGGTGGCTGTCAGGTCTGAAAAAGGAGGGCAAAAAGTCTTAAATAGAGTTTTGCATTTGCACCCCAAAATACACCAGGGGGCCAGGCCTGGTTCTCCTCCAAGGACTGCAGTTAGGACACTGATGCCAGCCATGCCAGGGTGTTGTCCCAAATCTGGATTCTTTCACCCAGTGGGGAAGCTGATCCACACACAGAGTTGAGATACTCGATTTTATTTCATGTTTGCACAGAGATGGGTGCAAAGTGGTAAATCCACAGAGCTAGGAAGTGTAGTTATACACACATACACAATGCATACATAGGCAAGCATACTTATACAATCCTATTCAGGCAACATTTGCATAATGAATCTACATCACCACCTGGCTCAGCTACTACTGCCTTCTCTTTCCCCACCTCGGTTTAAAGGCACAGGGTATTCCAAATTCACGTGTTCAGTGGGTGAGGGTCTTCCCTCGGAGGTGCGGTTTTCCCATTTCAATGCACCAAGTTCACTCTTAGGATACAATTTCACAAGTTAGTTAAAGATTTCTATCCCGCATCCCTCGAAGCCGGTTTAGGCCGCCACATGACCAGCCTCTTCCCTTTATCTTGCATCGCATCCTGCATCTCTTAGGTCAGGTTGTTCTCCTTTCCGGAGAAATTGTTCTCCCCGCAGCTCGTGCCCCCGTCCCCGGGGCCCACGCAGGAGCCTGGGAGAAGGGCCGGGCGGCGGGGACAGCGGCCCGGCGGCCGGGACAGCCGTGTCCCCGGGGCCCGGGGGAGCGGCCGCCCCACCCGTCGGGGCGGGCTCGGGCAAGCCAGGTGAGGCGGTCCCGGCCCTGCCTCTCCCTCCTGCCGCAGCCTCCTGCCCTCGCTCCAGGCCGGCGCTGCGCTGGGGGTGCCGGCGGCATGGCGGAGTCCCAGGTGCTGCTGCTGGACGAGCTGCACGTCAACGAGAAGGTGACGGAGGCCCAGGCCCGCTTCTACTACAGCGAGGAGCAGCGCCGAGCCCTGGAGGCGCTGGTGACCCGCGGCGAGGCCGCGTACCGGGAGGCGCTGAGGAAGGAGCAGCTCCGCGATTTCCTCTCGGGCCGGGAGCTGCAGGACCTGCGGGGCGGCTGGCGGGGCTACGACGACCCCCGTGAGGGCGGCAAGGTGGCGCGGGGGCCCGGCGGCGAGACGCTCTCTCTGGCCTACTGGCCCGAGTGCTCGGACACCGAGGTGCCCCCGCTGGACTTGGGCTGGACCGACAAGACGTTCTACCGTGGCATCAGCCGGGTGTCGCTCTTCACGCACCCGCGCAAGGAGGAGAGCGCGCCGCACCTGAAGGAGGTGGTGCGGGAGATGATCCAGCAGGCGCAGAAGGTACGGACCGGCCCTCGACGGGCCGGGCCAGCCCTGCCGCCCTCACCCGGGCCGAGGGTCTGGCTCGGGGCACGGGGTGGAAGGCGGGCGAGAGCCCTCGCTCTGGCCACGCGATGGCCGGCGTCCATCAGGCAGGGCTTTCCCTGCGCCCCGTTGCCAGTCGTGTTACGGTTTGCCAAAGGTGATGCCTGTGATGGGGTGAAACATGCACACCCCACCCGTGGTTCGCGTTCCGGCCTCATTCCCGGGTTCAGAGGAAGACAGGTCGTGATGTTGTTACAGCCACCCCTACCTGGTGTGTGCAGGTGTCCCTAGTTAAAGACAGAGCAGTGTGTTTGTTATGGGATGGTGTTTTTGGGGTTTATTTTCTGTGGGCTCAACACCGTCCAGCCTGAGCTGCGAGTAGACAAAGTGCAGGCAATATGAGGCTGCTCCTCCCCTTTATCTTTTCCCTGGAAATGACTACTGGTGGTGACAGGGCACCTCTGGCAAGGAAGCAACCCAGCCATGATGCTACAAGAGCTTGCTCTGAACAGGTGGGGGCAATCACGAGGTTTTTCGTCACGCACCCCGGATGTGGGTGAAGTTCCCGGGGAAGACCACCCAGGAAAAGATCTCCGTCAGAGCTGACACACCCCTTGGGTAAAGGGGAGAACAGCGTAAGAAACTTCATTCCTGCGCTTAGTTTTGCAGCTTTCTGGTTTTTCTGCTTTATAATTCAGCCGTCATTTCCTCCTCCACCTGTTCCCCTCTGCCAGCACACACTGTATGCACCACTTTTACAGACTTGTTCAAACCGAATCTGCCGGGAAACAGAAAACTTTCCAGAGAGGCATTAATCTGGTGGGTGATTTTCTCAGCTACCTGGTCTCAGAAATTGTGTGCACCCTGTAATTCTGTTCAGTGACTGGTGTGATCAGTCACTTAGAAGACAGAAGCTATAAAATCCTTACACTGATGTAGTGCAGCTTCACCTCCTCTTTGCATTGCTACAAATGCTTCTATAGACTGTTCAAGAACTGGGAAAGTTTGTTTCTTTCAATAGCTGTGCCTGGCACCTAGAAATAATTAATTCCTTTGTAGATTTTTTTTTTCACTGACTGGACAAACTGTGCCCCTCCCAACCAGAAGCTGGTTTCATGTTTAACAGCCATTTGAGTGTTTAATGGTCCTTTTCATAGATAACTATGCCTATTGTGTTCAGCTGAGCTGGCCCTGGCAAAAAAGTCTCCAGACAGCAGCTTTTTAATCAGCAAATGAGAGTAGGGGGTTGTTTGGTTTGTTTTTTTCTGAGGGGGGTCTAAACAGATACTGGTAATATGTGGCACATGTCTGTGGGTGGTTTATCATCAGTATTTTACAAACATATGTTAATTAAGCTACCTAGCTGCAATGAGATTAGCAAGCATTAACTTGCCAATCTTAAAATTCATGTGAAGAGCTAGGCACACCTATGGGCCCTACAGATAAGTTTATTATCCATAGGATTGGAAGAGAAATGGGGAAAACCTCTTGCAGGGGTAGACACTCATGCTCTGACTTGCTGTGCTTGGGAACGCTCCTAGGTGATCTTGACAGATCACCAGCTGTGACAGGGGTTTGAGATGGCAAACACAACAACAGGCGTTGCCCATGGGAAGTTTTGACTGCTGTTCTCAATGGTCCCCAGTCTTGGGAAGAAGCCTGGACTGACCCAAAGCCCCACAGCCTGGAGGGAGCCACCCTTTCACATTGCAAAGCCAGTACAGACAATTAATGGTTTGTTCAGGATGGGGTGTAATTTCTGCAGTCATTACACTCATTGCAGATGGTGGGGATGGAGAGAAAAGAAGTTCCTGCTTCTGCTGTCCATTCCCTCCGTGGATGTTCTTACTTCAAATGAATATTATTTGGCATCCTTTCTCCTAAATAGCTTATCCATATCACTGTGTGGGGGGAAGAGGGAGCATAACAGGCCTGAGTTTATGCATAAACTATTCATGCCTTTAACTATAAGTTTGCCTGTATATGGAGTTGTTCAGAAACAAAGTGGTACAAGTTCTCTGTATTTTAATTTTAGAGATTCTTATAACATTCCTGTTACATTCCTGCTGGGAAGGGAGAGCCAAGTCAGGACCTGAAATCCTGCCTAGTAGAAGTTACTGTGGGATTTAGAATGATGTAGCTCCAGCGCAGTTCACCTCCATCAGGAACTTACATGTTAATGATGAGCATAAATACAATGTCAGCTCTTTTTTCTTTCTCTAACAAAGGGGAGCTGGTGTAAGCACTGCTGACAGAAGGAGCCTGACAGAGCAGATATGTTGGTTGTTGTTGGCCGTACAAGCAGGGACTCAGCAGAGATTCAGCAGATGCAGTTGGGGATGTTTACTGTGGCACCACTTTCCCAAAAGCCATTTGTTCAAGGGTATTTTTCACAGGAAAGAGGTCTCTGGGGAGAATTATTCCCTCTTCCTTAGGGGGCTTGTGCAAAAGAGCTGCACCTTTTCCAATGCATCAAGTGAAGAAAGTCCTACAGTGTGATTCAGTATTTAGCTCCATTCACACCTGTATATGCTGTCCCCAGCCCAGATGGGCTTATTGCTGTGATTCCCAGCACCTGGGAAATTAAAATTTAGACAGCTCTGTTCCCAGGATACTGTCAGCATGGCAGCTCTGACCTGGCCAGCTGATGTTATGCAGAGGGACTAGAAAAGCAGTAGTTTCCTCCATTGATAACCTTTAAAATGTTGAGAAGAATAACTCCGGCAGAAAAATTAATTGGTATTTCTAATGGTGTAAAAGATACATGTTTTGTCTTTCTCTCCCTTTTTGTAAGATCAGCATTAAAGTTACCCATAACCTTCTTGGTTTTGCTGTTACTCATCCTATAAATGTTCAGGCTTGTCTCTCACGTCAGTGAAACCTTTTGTTTTTATGTAAAATCTATGCCTGGAAAGAAGGATTAGTTTTATACCAGAAAAACAATACATGCGAAGAGAGAGAATGATCATTTTGCCTCCAAATCTTGAATACACTCAGTCCCTTTCTGAGAAATATGAGGTGTTTATGTTTGAGCCCAGTAAATCATTCCTTGAGAAGCCAGTCCTGAGAGCAGACTTTTCACAGGGATTCAGGGGAAAAAAAAGGAAAATAGAATTCTTGTTTTCTGCACCATGTGTTGTGGCTAAAGATGCAGGCAGTGATTCCTCTGCACATTCAGTCTTCCATTAGACACCTTCAGGTTAAGTGTTAAAGTTGTGTTTTCAATGGTTTTTTTTCAATCTATTTTCAGTGTTCTTCATTTAAGTGAGTCCTTACAGAAACAATGGAAATTTCTCAATACAGAGGAAAAACTAGGTATTTGCTTTGGCATTCCTCAGGCTGCTAAAATAAGTCATTTCCATCCAAAGAAGGAGAACTCTTCATAGACATTTACTAAGTTCCTTCCAAAGTGCAGCAGCTAACCCAGAAAATTACAATTATTGGTAGTGCTTGGGCATATACCTCCCTGTACTTTTGTCTCCCTATGGAGGCCTCTCCTCCATTATCTGGTATCAGTGCTCTCCTTTATTTTGTACCATGGGACGGGCCTTTCTTTCAGTTCGTAATATTTATTCAGTTGTCTGTCTACAATCTCCTTGTTTCCAGATTATTGCAGTGGTCATGGATGTGTTTACGGACCGGGACATCTTCCGCGATATCGTCGATGCAGCGTACAAGCGCTGGATCCCAGTCTATATCATCCTGGATGAGGAGGGTGTCAAGCTCTTCCTGGAAATGTGCAGATGCCTCGACCTCAGTGACCTGCAGATCCGGGTAAGGTATTCAATATTAAACCATTATCTCCTGCAGGTCGTTGGCCTTTTGCAGCTGTAATGAATCTTGGAACTTGTTTGGACCGACAAACACACCTCTTCCTGCCTACAAGTCATACCACAACGCTTAAAGTGATGGAACACAGAGGGATAACAGTGTGGCTTGAAAATACAGAAGGAAAGAAAAAGGAAATATTTGGATTTTTTTGCCTTTAACCCAAGACAGGGATCTGTGTAGTTTCCTGGCTCTTATGAACTAAAAATTCCTGTTTAGGGAGAAAATTATCAGAGAAAATTCCTATAGGTCTTCTTTGTGAGGAGTCAAACTAGAATTCAGACTAGAGTTCCAAGTAGCTCTTGGAGTTTTCTGCATGGATCCCTCTTACAGGACACATAAATTCTGTGAAATCACGACTTTCCTTCCCAACAGTAATCATCCAGGAGTGAATGAGCTTGTAGTCCTCCTCTAGGATGACTTAAAGGAGAATTTAAGGGATTGAGGGCCACAGTTGCTGCCCAGTCCCATACCAGAGTGTGCCTTCATACAGTGCATGCAGCACAGCAGAGTAGTCAGTCTAGCTTGGCTGGCAGAAGCAGCCTCAGAGGGATCTCACTCCATTACATACAGACTGAAATAATTTATGTATTTCTTGTTAGTATTGTGTTCTTACCTTTCCCCCCCATCTTTTTCGTCACTGTTGCTACTATAGACTTGTTCTAAATCCTGAAAAAAGTTGCTAGGTTGGAAACAACCTATGGGATGCCAGACTCACCCCTGTTTGTGATCCATCTGTTCTGTGCAGCGGCAGTGGAAAAAGTGCTTTTTGCCTGGAGAAGGGGTGGATTTTCCTTAAGCACTCAATTAATAGTTAAAAAAACCCCAAAACACAACCAAAACTCAAAAGCTCTGAAGATTACAGAGTCTCATATTAATAATTTTAGGAGAACCATCTTAAATCTGGATGAAAATTACCTGCATATATCTGAAGAATTCTCCTGTGAACTACCACTCTGCTCTGAGTTTCATCAAAAAAGACATCCAGCTGAGAAGTTTTCCCTTTTTTTTCCAAAACACTGGTGGAAGTTCCTTCCCTCTGGTATCTTTGAAAGCAAGACACAGACCTCATTATAACAGACGTGTTTCAAGTGCCAGTGGTATTGTGTGTCCTAGGCTTGTGTCTCTTTGGTACATAACTGTGAAATCACAGCAGTAGTTCCATCTGCTCTGGTACCAGTTTCCCAGTACTTTTCTTACTGTGTCACCATGTACAGCAATGATGTCTTCAGTACTACAAAATTTTAACTCCTGGACAGAGTAAATGAAAAGATGTCCTGGCATTGTAGAAGGAATTGTGTTGGTATTGGAGAACTGAGTTCCTTTCAGTGTGCCATTTCTGTCTCTAAAGCAGTCCCCTTCTGCTCATCCTCTTATCCTTCTACACAGGCTTGACACTCCTAAACCAGTGATCCCAGTGATGCCTAGGTCCTGCAGCAGTCCAGTTGTATGGTTCTCTCTAAGGAGGTGCAGTTTGAACTGATGCAATCAAAAGAAGGAGAAAATGTTTCTGTGTCCCTTCTGTGATTCCATTCTTTGATGGCAGCCCATGCTATGTTTTTCTATAGACATCTTCAGCTAAAAATAGTACAAGCTGAGTTGAAGCAAGTCCACAGAGAAGAAATTTTTAACATCTTTTGACCTAGTTGTTCACTATTCTGCAAAGCTTCAGCCCACAGATTGCTATCCTTCAAATTTCTCCCCCTTTTCCCAGGTATATCATACTGGACCTTAAACTCCCCTGAAGGTTGTTATCTTTTTTTTCCAGTATGGCTTAGGTATTTTTTTAGTCTTGCTAAGGTCAGTGCAGTTAATTCCTGTATATGGTTCTATGGAATTACCAGGGAGATTCTTCATGGAATGGGGAAACAAGTCATTTGCCTCTCAAGGAAGATGTTCTCTTAGTATCTCACCCAGAGCTGCCTTGGATGTGCCTATGCTGCTGCTTGGGTCAGTGTAGCAGAAACCATCATGTAGGGATTTCCCTGGCAACAGGCTTTGGATACCCAAGGAAGCTCCAGCAAGGTTAAGGTTTCCCCATGAGAACTCCCCGCAGCCCTTCTTCTTTGGTGTAATGTGCCAAGGGTTGAAGATCCAGATTTAAAGCAAGAGAGCAAGCTGGGCCTCCAGTATTGGTCAGCAGAATCATTTTGTCCGCGTTGTTTGATCACAGAAGATACTGAAATTGCTGAGGAAACTCCATCATTCCCCCATTTCTTATTTATTGTCTTTCTCCTGACATCTGCTTTGATGTCTGAGTTTCTCCTACAGATTTTTAGCAACAGGGAGAATGTTATTTCCTTTTTGAATTACCATTTTGCTTTATTCTAGAAGATTTTCACCAGTTTCACCAGATGTAGTTTGCCAGCAAATGAGTTGCATACTCTTCTTTTCTGCCCTTCTGCCCACCTTTCCTTTGTGTGAGGTACAGAGGATGGCTTTTTTTCTCTCAGGAAGTTGCAGCCACGTGAGATATAACTCTAAGGTTTAGAGACAAGTTCTGATCCCAGTGGGAGAGAGATGATGCACTACGGTGAACTGCAGTGTCACAATGTTTATTCTGTTTTCTGTCACCACCAGATACTCATTTTGTTCTGTGTTTTCTGCCCTTTTGGTCCCATTGCCCTGTTCATCCAATGCAAAATGAATACTTCAACAATCCTAATACAGGGAGGTTTACTGTTAACAGTGGGTTTTGCCCTTTGTCTATGTACGGTGAAGGACATTTTCACAAAATTCCTGGCTATTGTATTCTTTTGGTAGAGATGGCAAGGTATCATGATCTGCTGACAGTCTCATGGGAGGGAAACTGCTGTAGGAAGACAGTACCTCACCCTGCAAAGAGTAAAAGTTCTTAACCAACTCCAAGCATGAAATGAGAAAACCTCCATTTTTGTCTGAAGGCCAGAGCTCACCAGAAATGTATTTAAATTCAATCATCAGAGCATTCATGGGTTGTTCATAAGAGCATGTCTTTTGTGTGTGAGTCCTGTGGCTTCCTGAGCCTACAGGACGTGGTTTGTCAGACTTCTGTTATGTTTGACACAAGAGTGTTCTACAGAGATCACAGCGAGTAAGAATTCTCATAGACACTAAATTCATAGCCCCTCAGAAATTCCTCTTTTTTCAGGACCTGAGGGTGAATGTTCTCCCCAGTTTTTAGATAGGTGGTTTTTGTCCTCATGTTTCTGTTAACCCCGGCCACAGTGACAGATAGTCCTGCCAGACAGAGAATTCTCCTAGAATTCCAAGCAAGCCCAGGGAATGATTTATCTGCTGGAAGTTCACCTTCACTTTAATTTTTACATTCATTTTCCTAACATGTAAGAAGTTTCTCCTTTCACTTCAGAAAGTCTAGAAAGCTTCTGCCTAAGAAACTTCTGGAATTTCATTTCAGTATTTTATGGGTTTCGTCATTGACTCCTACCTGAGATGAGGGAGGGGTAGAACGTGATGTGTAGCGGTGCTGTTGGTTTTTTAATGGTCTGCTGGAGTATTCTTCTAGACTACTTGTGACCTTCTGAGAATGGGAGCTTGCAAGGCTCTCTTTTTGTAAAGACACAGATAATACTCAGTAATTATCTTGGCAGGCCATGTCCCAGCTAGCTGCATTCCATCCTGTTCTACCTGAATTCTTGCACGTTACACTATTTTGTCAATAACCGTGCCCTTTCCAAAACTGTCCAGGGCAAACAGAGGGTTTCCCGGTTCTAAGAGGGAAGGTACACATAGGATTCTCTGGTGGAAGCAGTTACAACACCTCCCTTTAGGGTCTGTCTTGTGTATTCCCCCTATTCAGCCCCAGTTTGTAAGCACTACGGCCTAGGTCTGTCAAGACAGTCACAGCATTACTGACTTTCTAAATTGGGTCTGATTTAACTTTCTGTGGATTCAGAGTGAGGTTTAAAAGTGTCACAATAAAGCAAGGTAGACCAGTTCCTTATTATTTGTATTTGGATGCTCTGTCAGGCTTGACTGTTGCCAGTCATATTGAGTTGTAGCCAGGGAGATGTTAGTCACTGCTTCTGATGAGGAGTGGTGCAAGTCTGTGGAAAGGAAATATAGAAATTTAATGCAGACTGCATCTCCCATAAGCCAGGATATTACAGAACAAACCTTAAGCAGGCTTCTGCAACAATACAGATCTGGAGGAGTCACTTCTATCTGGTGAGCTAACTGGTCCTCTACTCAAAATATTTGTTACTACTGTAACTCTAGTGCCTCCTGAAAATGCCTGCAATCTCACTTCATTTATATTTGTCTCTCCTCTTTTGTTATTGTGCAGTCTTTGGTACATGAACCCAGTCTCGTTCTTCCCCTGTAGGTTGACTTAGCAGTCTACAAATGTTCCAAGATCCTTCAAGGCAGAAAATTGTATACAAATAACCTGTTAAGTGACTTGATGTTTATATGACTTTGTGCTTGTTTTCTGCATTTCAAGATGTATTAATGCACTCCTGTACCTATTTTATTCAAGAAGGTTTATGTGCTCAGCTGTTCAGTTCTATCCCCTCTGCTCCTTTCTAAGTGCTACATACAGCTCAGTTACTGCAGAAATTCAAGTGTGCTTTCTTTCCACCAAAAGAAGGTGATAGAAGATACAAACACAATAAGATCCACACTTGTTATATGCTGGGAAACTTTCTGCTCACACAGGCTGATACTTCTTGATTCACAGGAGAAGGTATCACAGTCAGAGCTGTTGATTGACTTCTTGTCTGGTGCAGTCAGCATAGCATGATTTGGCAAATCCCACATCCAGCATTAATCAGCAAGGAAAAAAAAATATTTCAGGTGATCAGCCAGCCAAATTCAAATGTTATTTTAATTACTAGAAAGGGCACCATTTCTCCTGTGCTCTACCCAACCTGTCTTCAGCATCCCATACATTATGACTCACTGCTAGGCCTTGGGCAAGCCACTTCATCTTTTTCTGTCTTAGGCTCCTCATCTTTAAAATGGAGTAATAATACTTTCAGCAGTGTTGGGAGCATTAATTAGCTAATGCCCACACAGGACTCCAGACAGATCAAGCAACAGCTGAATGCAAAATAGTGCTATCATCAGTTACTGTTAGTCAGAATTTGTATTTCCACTGCTGTATTCTAGTGGGGGAAATAGCAGCAGATTCAAAAGGCAGGAGTTGTGTTCAGAAAAACAGCTTTTGAAAGAAATCTGCATTCTTATAATCACTCATGCCTGCATGCTGCTTTCTATAGCCTACCAGTATTTAAGCTGTCAGTGAGGTTTATAGTAATAGGACTTGGCTCTTTGTGGGATCTGAGGCTGTGCTAGCATTAGTCAAATCTTCCTGATTCTTCTGCTCTGCAGATGGGGAACAATGAAACAAAGGTGAATTGACTTTCCCAGAACATCACAGGGAGCAGTATCAGAACTGCTGGGACTATCTGACTCCCAGCCCTGGGTTTATGACTCCAGTTCACAGTGCCATTTAGCTTTTCATTCTTAAGGAATCCTTACATGAAAATATGGTGGAATGAGGAAAATTGTCTAGATTTGTGTGTCAGAATGACAAGATGATTTGCTCCAAACTTATACTGATATTCAATGTTTTTGGATTAGGGGGGAGGAGAGGGGGAATGTTTCATGTTAGACACTTTGGGAGTTCAGCCTTGTGCAGCCAGGACCCATGAGCAGAGTAGCACTCAGTCCAATGTGCAAATATGTCCTTATAGTATGCACAGGCACGCATCTATTGTTGAAAATCATGTAACCCTAACTTTGTGGTTTTTCTGGGTCTGGTAGAGCTTTGTTTCATTACTTGTAGGTTTGCTGACAAAAGGGTGTGAGATGTGAGGTTTGGGGAGAACTATTCTCTTTCTAACTACTTCCATTCATTTTACTAAAAGAGTCTTCTTCCTCATCTTCAGAAATTCTTCTTCGCTGATCTATTCAGGACATTAGTAGAGACACTTACCTGAAAGCATTGTCTTGCCAGTGACTCAAGTGAATAGCTGAAGACAGCAGGCAGGGTTTTGATGATGTTGACCCCTTGGACAGCTATTAACTGTCCAAGATGGAGAGGAGTGACCTGTGTAGACAGGGGATGACAACAGGACTTAGAGCACTATGCTTTCCTTTGCAGCCCTTCTGGTGGCTGATACAAAATGAGCTGTAGTCCCAGAAGTAGTGAGACAATGTGAGTGACATCTTAACACTTGGAGCTGGCAATTATCTAATTTTCTGCCCTATTTATTGTGACATTTTGTCTTTTCTCCTCCCTGTTAGAATGTCCGCATACGCTCTGTGACAGGAGTTGGGTTCTACATGCCATCAGGGAAGATCAAAGGCACACTGGCATCCCGATTCCTGATGGTGGATGGTGAAAAGGTGGCCACTGGATCGTACAGGTGGGTTACTCTTGTTTAAGGCATTAAGGCATTTGTTTAAAGAATGGTCATTACTTTGCTTGAGAGTCTTCTTCACACGTCACCCCCCTTCTATCCCAGCTTCTGTAATCTGTGTGGCATCTGTAGAAACTGGAGTGGGACAACAAAGAAGGTGGCATAGAGCCCTTCTTCAGAGAATGGAACATACGCATGCTGGCAGACCTTCTCAGAGGGCTAGAGACAGTTCCACACTGCATCAGGAAGGGGTCTACAAGGACTCTCCACCAGTCCCTGTACTCAGTTCTCTTCAGTGAGGTTTTCAGTCCAGATACTCTTCCTGTTCATGCAGTGCTGCTTTTTTAAAAGGGTAAACTGTCCTTCAGAGTTTCAAGGCCGTTGCTCACAAATCTGATCTACATGTCTAAAGAAGAACAATAGTGTTGTGTCATGTATCTATTGGGACCTGTCTGGCCAAGGATATAAGGGAAAATGGCATAATGCTACATATTCCCCTGTAGTGTCTTAGGTTTTGTTAGGTGGGCTGGGTCAAGTATGCACCCCAAAATCTAATGCCGGTTCTGTTTCCTCCTCTTAGCTTCACATGGACTTCATCCCACATTGACAGAAACATCCTTCTAGTCTTGACAGGACAGCACGTGGAGATGTTTGACATTGAGTTTCGTGAGCTCTACGCCATCTCAGAGGAAGTTAATTTATACAAGGAACTGGGTATTGCTAACCCGTTTCTCCTTGGAATTGGGAAGCCAGGCTTTCATTCTTCCACCGTGGCTCGGAAGTTCATTAACCCAAAGTATGGTTTAGTAGCAGGGGCAACCCGTGGTGATATGATGCTCTGGGCTTCACGGCACAGGCAAGACAATCAGGGAAACGTGGAAAAGGAGGAAACAAGTGAGTCAAAAAAACGGTTAAATCAGTTCCTGAATGACTTAGTCACATTGGAGCAAGTGTTCCCAGAAATTGATCCACCTCTGGAGAACTTGAACAAGCTGAATCGGAGCCCCCAGAAACTGTTGTCCCGGCTCCACATGGACCTGAAAAATAAATCCAAATCCAGAGAGTCTATTCGTGACATAAAGAAGGAAGATGCACAGGGCAATGCAAAGCAAGGAAAGCGGTTTGCCAGTGGGCTTTTCAGTCGCAAGGCCAAGCGCTCTCCAGGCTCAAGCATTGAGGCCAATTCTTTTGCCAGTGAAGGACATTCAGGAGAAGACCTTGGGAACATGAAACTGGAATATGAGAGGCTCAGCATTGGCCATGCTAGCGTTCGGAGCACTGGAGGCAACTCAGGTAAAACCTTTTACCAGCATACTCTGCTTTCTGTGTCCCTTGCTCTGAGCTTGGCTGATTGATGCAAGCATACCCACTATGGGCACTTGTGAGTAGATCTTCTCATTCTGAATCAAAATGAGCAAGAACAAAGGGTAGAAGTTGCATCAAAAGATACAGGCAATATACGTTGGAGGCAATTTAATGGCAGTCTTACTGTAAGGTTGGCACTTCTCATGTGGGTTGTTTCTCGTACTTTTGAGCAACAAAGGGAGAGAAAGATGAACGTTGACTTGTGTAAAACAGTGCACAGTCCATGAAGTGCATTTGCCTAATAAAGAGCAGCACTATGTTCTCTATTGTAGTGGCTAGCAGGCCACAGACAGATTTTCAGTGTAATTCCTTCCTTTCCTCATTAGAGTTTAGGCAGGTGTATTTCCTGTGACAAATTCCTGGTGGAGAAAAAAGGAAAATGTGTTTATGTTGAGGTGAGGGCACAAGGATTGAAGGAAAGGGTGCAAGTCTTTTTAATTTGCTCCTTTACCACCTTCTAAAATGGAGGAGAAGGTCATGAAAATAGAAGCCACAAAGAAGTAGGTCACTAGATCTCAACTTTTCTTTCTTTGCTAATGCATGATTGATATTTTCATTAAGTCCTTCAAAGGCTTCAGTCAGTTCAAGACACAAATTATAAAGATTTCTAATGGGTTATGGGTTCATAACTCCCCAACATTTTACATGTTTTGTGAGATTGAAGTAAATCTTTGGACTATTCATCCTGGTTGTCTTCCTCTCAGTGAGCTGTTTTGGGTGTCAATACATCCTGCACCATCAGGAAAATAAACTAATTGCAAAGAGAAAATTTCTCCTCCACTTGTCTGGCCAGAGACCATTCTGTGCTCTGGTGAATGCAAAATGCTGATGTAGAGAGACTGAATTCCTTTTCAGTTACCATGAGGTGAAATGGAAAGATGTTCTTTTGGGACTAAGAAGAAAAGCAAGGTATTGGGATGGTCAACAACAATGATTAATTAGGTTCCTGGAAATATTTCTGGCTAAATGAAGGCCAGACTCAAAAATCCCAAATGAACACAAGAAAGAGGAATTGTAAGAAGGAATGGCTAATTTATTTAAGACTGTAGTAGATCCATTTTAGAATCTGCATTTGGCATTTGGGGAGGCAGAAGTAAACCCTGGTCTAAAGAGGTTCTCTCTCCAAGTAAGTCTTGAGCACAGACATTATGTGCTGGTGGGCCCCATTCCTCAAAACCTGGAAAAGCAAAATCGGTGAGGACTTGTGGGGAGATGTATGGGCATTTCCACTCGCAGGAATGGAGCTGAGTGCTTGCACTACCCTCTAGTGACAGAAGGAGAGAATTGTGTCATCTCTGATTCATCAGCACTTTGCAGTATCAGAGATTCTCACTGTCACCTGTTCCAAAGCAGCCAGCCTAGCATCCCCACAAGGTCCTGATGAAATCAGGCCCAGCTTAAGGCACGAGAGGTTGATGTCTTTGGCTGGACAGTGGGGCACTGCACCCAGCTGAGGCATTGCACCATCCGGGCAGCAGGGCTGTCCCTGTTCCTCCTAACACAGTGGATCTGTGCCAGACAGTCTGATGCTTGGTCTAGATCATTTCCACATACATTACCATGCTATTATGTTCAGGTTTTATTTATTGCCACTGTTACTTCCTGCAGACTGCCAACTCTTTGAATTAGGGGGAAGGAAGAATTGAGAACAGGTCCAGGGAAGGTGCTGAGGTCCAGCACACCAGTCTTCCCCTTGTGCTTTTTCTGACCTGATAAATCTTTCCAGTGAGTCCTTGCTAGTATTTTTGGTTTATGCAAATTGAGAATGCCTGTTCATGGTGACAGTGGGAGACTCCATAGTTTTTGAAGTATGGTGTAAGTAGACTTTGTCCATCTGGTGTCATCAAAGGCTGAAGGAAGATCATGGATTGTGTGTTGCTTTTGAAATAAATCACTTTCTTCTGAGAGAAAACTTCTCTAGTCTAATAGCCCCAAAGTGGCATATGAACAGAGATGGTAGAGGGCACATTAGATAGATAGAGGCTCATGAGGAACAGAAGAGGATTTGATAAAAAATCCTTATACACAGCCATGGAATGTAGTTCCAGCCTCAGTATAAAGATAGGAAGCACTTTGTTCTTGGGTAACTTTAGGGCTGACTTAGTTTGAAAACTTTAAGTTGTCTTTGAGCAAAGCTAGTAAAAACTGGTGCTGTCATATTCTGGGTGACAGGAGGGAGGTAAGAAGTGGAAATGAAAGAGAGGGTACTTGGTATGCAGGCAGGTTAGGATGCAATTACTCAGAGCTTCACGGTTTGAAATAGCTGCCCTTAGCTTTTGTAAAGATTAAACAGCACGCTTAAGCCCCATGGGCCTGCCTGTGCACACATCCTCCAAAGTCACTATTAATTCTCTAGCACCACAGAGACACATCCCACCTTGCAAATGCATGGAGAGACCAGATCCACACCCAAGTACCTCATACAGTAGTTGAAAGACATTGTTCAAGCAGGCTAAAAGTCAGATTCAGTCTTGTAGGAGCAAATGGTGATGAAGGGAATTTGAGCTGGGAAGGAAAATGGTGGAAGTGTGTGCTGATGGAGTCTGAAAATCTGATGCAGTTTTTATAGGCTGGAAAAGGATTCCTATGAGTCAGAACTGGGAGTGTGGAAAATACAAGGGCTCCAGACAGAAAGTAATGTCCCAAACTAAGTATCTGAATTAACACCCTGAGGTGTTGTCCTAGCACACGGCAAGTTTTACATTGTCTTAAAAGGTTTTCTCAAACCACATCATGAAATTAACAGAACCCTTGGATTTCACTGTTGCCACTGAGGAACAGAAGAACAGCTCTGAACCTGACCAGAATCTTGTTAATTTTAAGCTGCTGCTGGGCAGACTGTGGCCAGCAAAGACGGTGACTTCTGTGTGCAGTTTCTGGGAAACACTGCAAAAGTCTGAAAGCTGTGTGCCTTCAGAAGGAAGGCGCAAACTTTTTGGTTAGTGTTCTCCTTTGGAAGAAGCAAAGTGTGCTTGTTCAGATGGCTCTGCTGTCCTGAGGTGCTCCATGCATCGACTTCATTCCTCATGAGCAGTGGTTGCAAAATACACACACTTAGTAGAAGGATTTTGTGTTTCAGTTTTGTGTGCTTCTTGCAGCAAGAAATGGAATTTACGCTGGGCACTGTGATGGCATTGAAATAGCTGCTTAGTTATCACCAGTGTTTTTCAGCCAAAGTGAGGTCATGGAAGGGTGGTAACTGGAATTTTCAGCCTCTTTTCTAAAGAGAAAGAGGGAAACGTTGTTGGCTACATAAAAGGAGAATGTTTGCTCTAACTGTAGTGGGATATGTAGAAAAAGGTCAGAAGATGAGTAGAAAGTGACAAGAATAAAAGGGCTAGGAGTTGAAATTAAGCAGAGAAGCACAGACATCTTTCAAAAAAAGCATGAGGGTCTTGAATATGATAGAGACAGGAAAGGAAAGAGGGGTGGGGAGGAGATAGGAGTAATGATAATACTAACATACAGGATGTGTCAGAGGGGGACAGGTAGAATGAAATGCCACAGGGAGCTGTGGGGAGGAGGCAGTAGCACACAGAGCAGCCACAGAAGTGAGGGCAGGGTGCAGTGCAATCTCCCAGGTGCACATCAAGAAGATGCAGAGGGGAAGAAAGTGGAGAGAAGGAGGGGCAGAAAAGAGAACTATTCTCTTCCCCATCATCTACAGGTAAGAGCAGCATTGATCAAATACCCACAAGCAAGAGAGTGACATTAAAAATTATTCACTCGAAGCCCAATTCAGAGGCAGTGCTTGAGTTGAATGCTCCCTAAACTTAGGAAGGCTGAGACTTCTCAGTGGCATGTCACCATGACATGGTGGCAGTTTTCACTCTCTGTTTTCACTCTGAACTGGCATCTGGCTCCAAGTGCTTGGGGGATGCACATGTACCTTCCTTCTGTACAAATATCTGAGTGGGGCCTGCCTGTGTTCAGAGTGATTCCAAGCCACGTGGCAGCCCCTGTCAGCCTCTGCTGCCCTGGGCCAGAGTCATGCAAGCTTTACTGAGCTCAGATGAGCTCCCTTACTTGCAAAAGCCTCTGAACACACTTTTGTACAGTGCTTGAAACAGATATGCTGGGGCATCCAGATCAACATCTGGCTGTAACGATGGACACCAGACAGGAGTGCAAGCATTGAAAGGTGCAGATACTGGGAGCAGAAGAAATTCATAGAGTAAGTAGTGAAAAAACCTAGGATGATAAAAAACTGGAGGCAGCATACTCTGCCACTTTAGTGAGAGACCTTGAGGCCTTGGGATTTGCCTTGCAAAGGCAGTGGTGGAAACACTGGCACTAGAGACGTTTGAAACAAAACGTGAGAAAAATCCTCTACTGAGAATGTGTGTGGGTATCAAATGAATGAGATGACCTTGGGTTTTCAGGGGTTTTTTCCATACCTCACTCTTTGGAAAACTTCTCACCCAAGGCATGACCAGACTATTTATCAGTGCCAGCTGGGACCTAATGAAGCTCGACTGGGTACAAGCCAAAGCCTAGAAATACTTCTCCAGTGGTTTTCTCTACAATAGTCTCTGCATTTGATCTTATTTTAATGTTTCGTCATTTCACTGCAGCAGAAAAAAAGCCATGAGAGAGTGCACAATAATGTAGGTCTAACACAAGGTGTATAGTAAAAAATGAGTGTGAAGCATGAGTCCAAACTTCATCCAGGGCTTATTTACGTAACATTAACACTACTTCAACTTCTTTTCCTTCCAGGTAACCTGAATCCAAACTCCACTATGAGCGACAAAAACAAACAATCTACCTGTGTGTTATCTTGATTGGGAAGGATTGTCTGGAGAACTAAAGACTGAATCACAAGCTGGAACAGTAACTTCTTGATTGATTTTGAACCTACAGCCATATCCTCATGCAGTGATCTGTAAAGCCACCGCAGGTCCTGGATGCATCTGGCACCCCTGGCTAAAGCACATTTACTGGGTGATCAGCAGACTTTGGATCAGCAGTTGGTCCCTTAAATAGGGGTTAGTGATGAATGTATTAGTCCATATGTCTATGTTCACACATATTTTGTATATAAAAACAACTGTGATGACTGGTCTCAGAGCTTGCTCTGTGCCCAGAGAAATGCAGGAGATTTTCTGACTTACTTGTGCTGCTACTTCGGTCTGTCTGGCTGCAGACTTGGAATCACTGTGTTGCATTGTTTACTCTACTGCACTGCAAAAATATATTGATCTGACTGGCTGTAAGGCTGAATTCAATTGAAGTGGCAAATTCTGGGTGAAATAAGGATGTTTACAGACAGTGGAGCAATCCTTTGTCCATAAGGAGTCTTCCTGTAGATTCCTGTTGTCACTGGCCCAGGCAGAAGTGAGTGGTCTGGGAGAAGGGTTTAGCTAACAGTAGCCTATGGAGCAGTATCAGAACTGTTTCACGACATAAATGTAGCAGTCGAACAAAGTGATTTAGCAAGAATGTGGCAAAGTGGAAAAATGGAATATAGGGCAATGTTTAACACACTTGAGACTGGGTCAGGAGAAATGCCTGATAAGGGGCCTGGGCAGGATCTGGGAGCAATAACACAGACTTCAGGGGCTGTGACGAAATCCTCGTTGTTGCTAATTCAGCAATACTTATAGCATTCATGGAAACTGAATTATTAAGGAGCACATCTTTGAGGGTTGAAAGAGGAAACAGAGGAGGCATGCAAGCTTTTCAGCTTTTCAAATGTCCTTTTTTTTTTTTAAAGTTAACCTTTCCAGAATCTAAATCATGATAAAAGTGAGAGCTTTGATCCATAAGAAGCATTGTGTGCAATCAGACCAAAGGCCATCTGATCTGCTGTTCTGCCTCTGAGAATAGCCTGTAACAGGTGATCACAGAAGCATAAAATACAAGGCTTGTATATACAGAGGTCTTTCTCTGACACCATTCTAGCAGTCTATGGACTTTCTCAGCTTTCTGGCAGTTACTTCTGGACCTGGTCTTAATGAATGCACTTAGTCCCTTTCTAAAAATCCTTTTTTACTTTTGGCCTCCAAAGTGTTCTGTGGTACCAAACCCTAAATTCAATGCATGTGCAAAAAAGAACTGTTGTCAGGCTGTTTTAATGGTTTCCTTGATGATTGCCTCCTAGCTACTGTGGGATCTAACTGGCATTTCTGTCCTCTTGTTCACTATCCTTTTTCCAGTTCTGCTCACTAACAGAGTGGATAAACAGATTGTTTTTGTCTCTACAGTGGGCAGATTGACATTTCACTCTGCTTTCTTGCCATTTAAATTACATATCCTGCTGTCATAAGTAAATCCTCTTGTGATACCTAAAAAATTAGATCCTAGTTATTTGAAGAGACCTGAAAACTAACATGCCTACTTGCCAAAAAATATTTAAACATCAGAAAACCACAGGTTTAGTTTTCTTGCTTTTTGTTTAGAGAAACCATCTGGGGTTTTAGCTGCACAACAAATTCACAGCAAAGGCAATTGATGCACTCCCAATACAGAGGCAGCTGATGGAAAGACTCTTTCAGGTGCTGGGTTGCAGTGGAGGTTGTTACACTCAAATAGCTGTCTGTAGTTGATGGTAAAATGCAATTGATTGATTCACTGATTGATTGATTGCCTTTCCTTGAAGTATATTTCATTTGAATGGCAAGCAGGTCCATTTTACTCCATTCACCCTGCAGAATGTCTTGAGATGGTAAAATACCAAAGGTATTGTGCCCTCTGTTGAACATACTCATCCTCATTCCATGGGTTAAATGCTTGCTAGTCTATACAATGTATTCTATATAGCCTTCTGGGAATGAGCTGTAGTTTTACAGCTGGGTCTCTCCACTCATATTATGAGCAGTGTTTCATAAAATTGTTCCTGGTAATGAAGAAAAAAAAAGGTGTTGGAAATGACACCACCACTTGGATGTAGAAGTGACTTGATAGCTGAGTTGTCCTGTTGGCTTTGTGTGTGTAGCTCATGTGCCTAAAGCTACTCACTGTGTTTGCAGGATTCTTGAAAGTGGTTTGATTTTGCCATACTTTGGTTACCACTCTGCAGACATGTGGGAGACTTTTTTTTTTTTTTTTTGTATTTATTTCACTTTGTTAGCAGAGATCAGGTATAAATTTATTAGGCCGATGCTCCACTTGTTGTTTTGAAAAGAACAGTGTCATCTGGTGCTTCCTTTTCCTCACAGGCTTTAAAAATATTTATTTTTTTATTTGTGCAATAGGTTAATTAACTAATTAGCACCATGTTGATATATATGGTCAGGTTTTCCAGGAAGTCCTTTATCTCCTTGTTGCTTCATCCTGGGTGACTTCACAAATAGTCCGAGAGGCTGATTTCACTTGTCCTCCCCTTCCTTCTGCACTTACGCATTAGTGTGCTTTACTTTCTCTTCCCTATGGTGCATGTCAGAGCTCTTTTCTTCAACCTGTCAACTAACAGGATATCCTTTCCAGAGAAAGTCTCTCATCTGCTTGTCTTCTTTGTTGCCACACCAGTTCCTGAAAGGTAATGTTCACTTGTTTTCAGATTCTTTCCATGGAAGTCAGTCTCATGCCTTGACTCCAGGGGCTAGTAGAATTCCTTAGGCTTATCACACACTACTTAATTACTTAATTTGAGAGAACAAACTTGCTTTTTTGCATGATATAAATCTGCTCCTTAAACTCAGCGTGACTCTGAGGACGCACACAGCCTTGTTCATCCAGAGTGGAGGTTTCAGGCTCTGGTGGAACTAGTTCTTCCCTGAAGATAAAATCTGCTGAACCTGGCCTATTTACCTGCTCCTATGGCAACAGAAGTGAGTCTGTGTGAGGTGACCACATTTATTTTCACTAGTTTTTGCTAATTGTGGTACTTGATGAGTGCTAGAAACCTGGGGCTGTGACCTGTAGAATGAATTTCTCTTGCTCTCCAGATAAAATGTGGTTGATCGTGCTGGGGGGTCACAGGGGCAAAGAGCAGTGCTTAGGAATTGTGTGGGAAGTCTGCCAGCAGAGGTTGAAGGTACAGCAGTCTTCAAATAAGCTGTCATTTGGTGCTTGCCCAAGATGTCCCCTCTTGTAATCAAGTCACCAACCTCCCGAGGGGGTGGGAAAGATGGGAATTGTTCTGTTGCTACTCAAAAGAGCCAGATTAGCTCTCTTTGGCATCTGTGTCCTGCCCCTGTACAATCCCAAGAGGACACCTGTCCTCTGGATCTCTTTCCCTCTTGGCTGGTCTGTGTGGAGCACCATGGGGCCTACAGCTGTGGTCCTTGTTTTGGACAGAAAGTAACGAAGCTGGGGCTCATGGCTCTCTCTTTCTGGCCTGCAATGGTGAGTGGTTCAGAAAGAGCCACTTGGCTGAATGTGTGCCTTCTGTGTTTCTTTTGGTACGAGTTTGTATATTTAATGTATATGTGTCCAGTTAATTATGTGGGAGACCTTTTCTAAGTCAAACAAATAAACTGTATACTGTGTTACATTTAGATACTGTGTTCATGGTGTCACTTGTAATTTCTCTGCTACACTTCCTGGATTGGGGCATTTTTCTGGTTTCTTTGTCAAGAACCTGTACTGTCTGGATTAGAACAGGTTTCTGTGTAACTGGTGAACTTCTTTGTTCCATGTTTGGTGGTATTTGCTAAAAGAAATGTGGGCAGCTAAATTCTCCACAAGTTCAGTGTTTTGTGGCTGTGAGTACCTTAAGAGAGTCTAATTCATTCCTGCTTTCTTGCTGCTGGAGTAGGCTGCAGCACATGTCCACTTTAGTTGTTTGAGGGTTTTTGTTGTTGTTTGGTTGGTTTTTGTTTTGTTTTTTTAAATTACTTTGCAGCTGAAATGTATCTTGTTGCAGCTATAAATGCATCTGACAAAGTGCCACCTCGGTTTTCCTTTCCATCTTTCTTATATAATTTGTACCCATCAGCAATGACATTTAATTTATGAAACTGAGTCCCTGTGCTACATTTCAGTTTTACCTGGTACAATGTAATCCTTGACATTTAAGTAACTCACAATCTCTTGTTTCCCATGCTCCCTTTGTTTGCATGTACAAAAGCCCATTTTAAAATTCCTGACCATGTTTCAGAATAAATCCAGCCTCTATTTTACTTTTGGGCATTAGGGTACATAAAAAAGTATTTGCAGTAAACAAAATCTTCGTCTTTCAGTGTTTTAAATCCATGTAGCAATTGCATTTGTACTGTTCAAGAGGAGTGTCTAATCCAAGCTTGTTTCACAGGGTATCTCAGGGCTCTGCAGATCCTGAGCTGCTTTCTTCATAGGAATAGCACCACCACGACTTTCTGCCTTTTCTTTTTCTGTTTTGGGGAGGTACTCCAAGGAAGAAAGATAAGACTGTCCTTCCTCTCCTTTCTCTGCTACTTAAATATTGCACTCTTGTTTTTTGACACTTTTTTCTGTGCTCTGGCAAAACCAGGGGGCAAGTCCAGGATTGAATGACCTCTTTGTGTCTCTGGAACTTATGTCCCCTGTCCTTAGCCTGCTGAAGAAATGCAAATTTGGAAATCCTTGTTAATAAGTAGGGCTTAGGAAAAGTAGAGTCAGTGACTGTAGGAACCAACTTGGAAGAGAAACCTATGGATGTAGATGAAATGGTAAAGCCTTTATGCCTCTAGCAAGGTTGGCACAGGTTTACCTAATTCTTTGCACAACACGTATTTCTCATCCTTCTTGCAAGTCTGGGCATGTGTGCTTGGGGAGTTTGGTTACAGAAAACCACAGCATGACATACAGCACTCAGCATCCAAATGTGGGCAAATTCTCAGGGCTTTTCAGCAAGATAAGGAAGTAAGAGAGTAGGTGGAATTGTCTGTACAAGAACTTAGGGGCACCATAGCTTCTGTATCCTAAACTCATCACATAATGTGTTAATGTCTTGAGTTTTAGAGATGCTTCTAATTCTACTCCTTTCTACCTTTCCAGCTTATATCTGTCTGTAATATCAGCTTCAGCCTTTCACCTGACTTGTCAGGTTTTATTTTCTTTTTCTAAAACATTAGAAATGTCACTGGTAGGAGAACTGTAGGCATAAAACAGCCCTCCTGCCTGCCTTGGATAGAAAGCAGCAACTCCTAGATGACAGAGTGCTGAAAGCAATGATTTTATAAACTGGACAATTTTTTTATAGAGGCTGAAATTTCACTGGACGTGTGAAATTGCACATAACCAGGAAAACACAACCAAAAGAATTTGTGCAGAAAGCACAGAGGCAAAATACAAAATTTGCATAATAACAATTGTGGATATTACAGAGAGCTTGAAACCTAGAACATAAAAAATGAGAGCTGATTTCAATGCATTTACATCCAGTAGCACAGGGGAGGATCAGGGAGGTCAGATTAAGGATATTTCTATTTGTGAGTATTGACTCTATGCAGGGGGGCCTTTGTCTTTTTACTTCATTTAAAGCAAAAGAGCTTCTGAGTTGCACATTTCCAACGTGTAAGAAAGAAAAGTATGTTGGACCAGTGGGCTGTGGACTGATCAGCAATTTGCACGGGCTTGGGGGGGATTTGGCACATGCCTCCTGCATGGGTGTTGAATGAACACCCATGTTTCTTCAGCTATTTGACTTCCCAGACTGGAGTGGCTTTTCTAGCAAGGATGCAATGGAGCTTTTTCTAGCTCTCTGCAATGAGACCAACAGCCAATTGATTGCAGGATGCAGCACTAATATCAAGATGCTGCTGAGATACTTTTGTTTAAAAGTGCCCAAGGGGTAAGGTATATGAGCTAAATGTACATGAGAACACGGGGTAACAAAGGAACAGGAACATGTCTGTGAGATCTGGTGCTGGAACACATTGGATTCTGTTTCTCCTGAGCTGGCTACAGACTCATGGCAGGATGGAGAATGGGGGGAAAAAATACTGAGCACACAGGAGAGCAGTCTACTTACTGCAGAGCTGGATCCTACACCAAGCATTAGAAACAAAGGCTCTGTCTTTCACACCATCAGCATGTGTAGAATAAAAATGTCAGTTGTCTATGACAGCAGGGTTGCAGCAGCACAGGTCTGGGATTTTACACACTCGGGATTGTGAGGAGCATAAATGTTCTAGCTGAGGGTTTATAGAGGCAGACCTTTGTGTCTGAGGTTTCCCCTAGGATGCAAGAAAAGGTAAGTGCTGCTGCTTGGTTATAAAGGGCAGAACCCTATTTGCCCCTACTTGCATCGCTTGGTGGGTGTTGTGGTTAAGAAACAATACAGCAGGGGCTATTTTATTATTGTTATGCTCTGGCTTTTCTGAAACTTCACTATTAGTGGAAAGGTACCTGGGATGCAGCTATTTTTGGAGGGGATGCTTCCACATAGAAAGATTATTTAAAAGAAAAAGCTAGCTTCCCAAGAAGTTTCAATATATTTGGTGAAACTGTGTGAAACCTTAACGTGCAGGTGCTAGACAACCTTGGGAAAAGGGCACTTACTTCAAGTGTTTGAAAAGAAAAGCTATTTAAACTTTGAAGGAGCTGTTGGTTTTATTGTTGCAATATTTATGATCCTCTCTTTATAGGTCATGCAACCATTTCCTTCGTTATCCTTAATCTCCTACCAGAAAATCTTTCCCTTGGCTGACAGTCCCCTTGTACTGAGCACTTGCACTACAGAAACAGAAAACAGCAAATCTAAACAAAACGTGGTCATCTATAGCTGCCTTGCTAAGTGCACAACACATCTGCAGAAGGATCAATTGCTCTGATTTAGCACGGCCATTAGTGACATTTTGCCACAGAAAGGAAGAAAATGTCTCTGTTGAGTGTCCTGAGGTATAACAGCAATAATCATAGACATTAGAAATGGGAAAGGTCACTAGGTCATCTACTCTATTGCTGCAGTACAATGCAAGGCAATTCACCAATATAACTTTTCTAGGACTTGGTAAATTGTGCTACCACTTGTTTGATGTTCTCCTTCAAAGTCTAACAAATCTCATAGGAAGGAAGTTAAAAAAAATCTTTTTGGAGAGCTGCAGTAGGCGGGTGTTCCGACGGACATTGCGCTGAAATAATGACCTGTCTCCTAGTTTATCAAAGCACCTGCCATTGCCCTTTTACAATGAGGACACTGTAATATATTCACTTCCTTTGTTCTGTATTTATGACTGCAGCGTTTCAACAAATCAAAGTTTTGTGGAAGGAAAAGCTGGGACTATCTCTACTGGTTTCTCACCAATTTCTACACCACTTTTAAAGATGTTGATTCAGCCACAGAGCTAAAGTTAGGCTTCTGCAAAGCCATATTAATTTCCCTGCCCCCAGTGGGGTTACTCTGGATGTAAACTGGAGTTACTGACAACCCAGTATGACCAACAGCTTCCTCTTTGCATCCAAGGAGACAGACTCACAAGAACAAAGAGAGAGACAGACAAGCACAGGCGCCAGCTACAGATGCTGCACCCTGCAGCCAAAATGAGGGTGTTGTTCCAGGCAGGTTCCATCTTGTTTCAAAATCTTCCACATAAGTAGTGCTTGGTATAAGTAATTGGGAATTCACCCATGCACAGCAATGTTGTTAACATGAGGACACCCTTGGAAATGCTGTAGGGTGTTTGCATTGAATATTGCTGCAAAAGCAATTGCTGCAACAGAAAGTCTTCTGGAGGAGTTGGGCTCCCTCAATAAACACAGTTTCCCTGTCTTCTTGAACACCTCTCTGGTCTGGAATATCTTGGAAAAGAAGCTTAAATGTGTATTTTACCTTGCTCTTTGGGCATTAGCACTATCCTGTGGAAGCAGGACCATTGGTTGCAACAGATACCAAGCCTGGATTAGGCTCTGTAAGATCCTCAGTGACAACAAGCAATCAGTGACAGCAGAAATTAAGTGTGGTCTAAGCAGAGGAAGAAAACAGACTAGAACTGAGCTGCAGAGGGCCTTTGAGAGGGAACACACTTTCTTTTAAGCAAGGTCTTTGAATCCAGAACTGCAGTAATAAAAGAACATTTTACTCTCTTTTAGGAAACTAGCCTCAGTATAATGCTGACTTTCCTTGACCAATCCAAAAGTCTCTTTAGGGCAAGACTAGGAGAAAAGCCCTGAGTTTATCTGAATTGAGGAAGAGACAACCTGGTGTTTTTAGAAGAGCCATTTGTGCTTGATGTGAAATCCACTGGAATTTTGATCACCTTTCCTTCCTCATGCAAGAAGAAAATAGGACAGCAGACCAAATACTGTTGTAGCTCCTGAGAAAATGCATCTTTTTTCTCCAGTGGTGCCTGCACACAATCAGTATGTCCAAAAATATCATCTCCCAGTACCAGGAGGTCCAGTAATTGTTCCCAGGCGTGGTCCTGAGGGCTTTGCCCACACAGCCCCACCCTAAACTCCCAGGAACTGATCCCATGGCAGCCACGGGGAAGCTGCTGACAAATTTCCCTTGAGGAGGTGACACAGAAAGCCATACTCACAAACCTGGGTTGACTTTGCTGCTAACTGTTGCAGGAGCAGAGCTGGGACAGTGAGTGAGTCATGGGGTTTGCAGGTAATCAGCTTTGAGTAGTAAAGAAAAAAGAGCTTGGCTCACCCAGCGTGGCTGCTCTTTGTTCCCAAGCTGCTGGAGGAAAAATCATGGGAACAGCTCCTGCCGCCTTCCTGAGGGTTCACACCACCTCACACAGGGTGACCCTGGGCCATTTTGCTTCACAGCTCTTCCTCCTGGCACTCACAGCCCGCTGCTGTCATCATGTCCCTTCTACCTCCCCACACAGCTCTCTCTGCAGGGTCTTGGCCAGGGTCACCCTGCAGCTGATGGGGCGAGGCGCAGAGCGCAGCAAGGAGAGCTGCGTGTGAGCGCAGAACACGCCTTCTGCAGCAGTGCTGGCCCACGATCCCAGAAACCTCCCAAAGAGCTTCCCACTCCCTGCCACATAAGATCCCCACATTTTTTTCCCAGCATCACATTTATTCTGTAACCATGTTTTTCTACCAATCTCAGTTTTATGATGTCTTTCAGCAGATTTTTTCCTCTGTCTTATGGATGATGCTCCCTTCCGGAATTATTCTCGCTTTTTGTCCTCTGGTCCTGCCACCCAGAACTCTGGCCCCTTTGCAAGAGTCAGTGAGCTGCCCAGTTAAAACTCAGATATGCATGGAGTTTCTGGTGAGTTTTTTGTTGTTTTGGTTTTTATAAAAATCTAACTGGATGCTTCCCCATGAAACACCAGTTTTCAAAACTTTGGGAAGGAAGCCATGAAGGGGGAATAATATAACCACATTCTAAGGCGTATGACAGTAGTACCTATACTATATCTTTGAATTCCTAATCAAAACTGATAGTAACTTTTGTGGTTTAGAGGGTTTGTTTGTTTGTTTGTTTGTTTTAGGGTTTTGTTGTTGTTGTTTTGTTGTTTTTGTTGTTTTCTGCCTGGGCTGCCTGGATGAAGCACAGTTTTCCACATATTAGAAAAGGAAACTTTACTTTTCCTCCTCAGGTTTTCTGCCCTGCATTCTGCACATTCCATTGCCCCACCCCACAGTAACTTTTCAGTCTGTCCCCTGCTCTGCAGGTGCCATCCTCGTTTCCTGATCTGTTTTTCTGGTAGAGCATTATTCCTGCTCACTGTCAGTGTCCAGCTCAGCAGACCAAAGGAAGGCAGACGCTTTGCTGTTGATATTGCTTTCAGTGCTGCTGACAGGTGCAGAAAGCACTGTGCTTTTCTGCTAGGGATAGTTTCACTCCCAGACTAAGGAGAAATGGCAGCCATTCTGCTTGCTTTGATCTCATTAATAATAAAGGACAACGGGAGCCCTTTTGAATATGAGGAAAAAGCTTGAGTTAAAAAATTAAACAGCATACTCAATTAATTTAGAACCACAGCAAAGCCTTGGAAAGCTGCCATCTTAAATCACTACACAGATACAACTCCCAGAAAATAATAATAATAATCTAAGAAACAAAAAAGTAATCCCATGGTCTTGCTGTGCTAATAAGAGTTTGCTATGGAAGGACAGGTGGGAGCTTTCCCCAGCATCAGTATTGATCACACCTGTGTGGTATTTCCCTTTTGCAAGAGCAAGGGCATTTATATATCACCTCTAGCATAGGGAAGGAACTACTAGGAATGTACCCAGCTCTCTTTTTTCTTCAAAACCTGATTTTTCTGTTGGGATGGAGCTGGATGACATAAATGGGTATATAAATGATGTTATAATTGCTTTCACCTCTCGATACTTTATTTTCTATTTAGATTCAGCTATAGGGGACTCAAAATAGTTTTGCACAGGCTGCTACTGCTGTTGAGTATCATAGCTCCAACCAAGTTGGTGGAATGGGAACGTTAAAAGTTAATTAAAATCTTGTCTGAAGAGCTGCACTTCTTCTAGCCTCAGCATAACTGTCAGCTGATAACTCCTATACACATGCTGGTTCACTTTCAGGATTGAAAATAGTGGGGGAAAAAAAGGCAAAAAGAGACTGCCTAAAAGATTAAAATAAAATATTTTTCAAAACATTTTCCTAATTGTCTGTTTTTTTCATTAAAAAAACCTCCACATGTTAGCATTGTTTTGCTGAAAATAGCTGTATTTAAAATAGCTTCAAATAATGTTAATGAAGCATTGTTTTAATTTTGCCTCCAGGAAAAACAAAACGAAGGCATATCATGAATTATTCTCTATTTAAAACCACTGCCATCATATTAACAATTTTTTCCCCTTTAGCTGTAGGCTGACAAAATTCTTTCTCCCTTTTCCTTCCAACAATATAATGTGAGCATGACAGCAAAACAAATTGAAACTTCTACTAAGCACTTTGCCCAAGACATGCATAAACTGCTCTTGTTGCTACTGCAGCTGCATGTCTTTCCTGGGTATGACACATAAAAATAGGTAATGTCAAAATAAGCCTACTATATTAAGAACAGTTAGAGATGTGGAGGTGTCTGACTGGGACTTAAAGCTCAGGTCCTGAGCACTTACAGTCATTAAAGATATTTTTACAGTTTTTTGTAAAGCAGGAATGTTAGCACTAATCACGTGATTAACATACAAATTTGAAAATTACATCTGACATCTCCCTAATTTCCTCTTGCTATTTAACTTAATTCTAGTATTCATTACTTTCTTTTTACTTAAATTGCTCTTTTGTGTTTCTTCTTTGCTGTTATGGGTGGCTTAGAAAGGAAAAAATAATCGCATTGAAATCTGCTCTCCTCTATTTTAAACACAAATTCCTTTTTTCTATCCTGATTTTTACAGCTTCCAGGCATATGAAGTATTACTTCCTCTCTCTTGTTTGTTCCCTGAAAAGTTCCATGAAGGATGCACAAGAATGGCTGAGAAAACTTCTCACCACTCAATTGAAGGAAATAGGAAATGCTGAATCTTTAGCAGGTATCTCTGCTGAAAGCAATTATTAGGATAAATATTTTTAAATAAGGATAATAGGTATTTAAACAGGATCAAAATCTTTGTAAATATTTGTTTTATTCCCCTCGTATATTAATGCCATATGCCTGCTGAAACTTCCCTGAAGTCTTCTAGGAAAAGGATGGATTAAAAAGCAGCTTCCAAGGGAAAGATGTAAATAAGAAAATAATCTAATCAGCCTGTGCTTATATAAAACAAGAGAACATAAATTCTTTTATTACTTTTTCTATGAATCATCTTTTAAACAATGGCAATCTTCTTTTTCAGTGCTGCCTGCATTTTAGACGCAGATGAAGTACAGCATTGTATCCCATGTTAAATGTTACATTTCACATGAAAACACTTGAACATAGGACACCATAAAGAGCATCAGCACTCAGCTGACTATGGCTTTCCAAAAAGTAACCTTTCTCTTAATCACCATGCAGGTAAGTAGTTGGGTCCTTTCTGTGTCCACAAGACAGCTGCTGCTTAGTGCATCCAAAAGCAGAAAAAAGGACAGGGTTAGCAAAGACCTTTTCTAAAAATATCAGTAGTTTTTAGTGACTGACTATCCAGAGTTCATTAGGGTACATTGATTTAAAAACTAGCAAGCCTATAAAAAATCATGTCATGGAACTTTTGGAAATAATAAACCAGTGTCAAAAACCCTGACTACTAATTCCAAATATCAAAGCTGTTTCTAAATTCTTGTCCTCCTTGATTTCTGCATCCAGAACTGTGTGTGGTAAGTTGGCAGCACTCTTTGTTTAGAGAAGTACCTTCATGCAGGCTTTTTCTGGACTGTCTCCCTGTCAGATGCAGTACTTATAAGAAATAAACCTAATTTGAAAAAAGAAGAGATTATGTATTTTCATAACCTAAGAGTGAAAAGGCTGTGGAATTGACCCCAACTGTGAAGTCTGCCTGTCTCTCTGTCTGTGAGGTTTGATCGTTGGGATGTCTGCAGGCATGGTCCCAGCCTGTTTCTGCAGGAGCAAAAGGGAACGCTCATACTGCAGTGAGACTGAAGCTATAATGGTTTTTCTCATCACTTCTCTATCAGAAAAGAAATGCTTTCACCCCAAATAAATCCAACCTTTCTCAGCACCTGGGAAGGCACCAGAGTGGTAGTGTAATACTGACATCCAGTGGATGAAAGAACACACTGTCACTGTCCGACTTGGTCCCCTTTTTGGATAGGATTGGTAGTGGGGAGGTATGAAAACAACAGGAAGAACGATTCTGTTTGTAAGTGTTTGGGCTTTATGAGAACCAGAACCTGTCTGGGAGCTGTGATTCCTTCCAAATGCACAGGTGAACCTGCGTGGGAACTCCTGAGTCATCCATTATAACTTCAGACAAACCAACAAAATGTGTTTGCTTTCTGCAGCTCAAATTTGTTTTGTAGTGTGAAACTACAGGGACAATGGAGAGTGGTATCTTTTGCTCCTGTATGCACACCAAAACCCTAAGCAAAACATGGGAAGAAGCGCTCACAATATAACACCAATAAGGGGAAAGAGAATTTAAAGAGGGAAATTATTTTATTGGTTTTTTTACTAATGGCAAAGACAAGGTCAGCATCTTAGACAGATCTTTCTCTCCCAAAGTGTGCAACCCATACTCTTGGTGTATTAGTGATTTCTGCTTACAACACTAAAATTCCATGCGGATAGACAGGATACAGACAGTTCCCACACATGGAATAAACAATGAGGAAGAGAGGCAAACTGCATCCAAAAGTTATATTACTAATTTATATTGATTTGTACAGAGCCTTTTGTATTCCTTACAGCACCACAGTAACAAGTATGTGCATATCCAGTATGAAATCTTATTCATATTAATGGGGCTCTTTTACCACCAATCAAGGCAAAAATCAATTACCATTACTGAATGGAGAAGTCATCAAAAGATTCACTGCTCTTTACTAACTTGTGTAGCCTGAGTTTGCAGGGATCTTGTCTGCTGTCTGTGCCACCAGCACATGTGGCTTTGCTGTGCTAGCAGCTGTCCCTCCTGCTGGTGACTAACCTGTGAAGGGCCCTGTGGCTCTTCCAAGACAAGAGCACGTCTTCCCCAAACACCCACAGACCCATTTGCTAAGGTGACAGGCACATCCCATCCCTAGAGTTCTGTGTTCAGCTGCTCCAGGGCTCTGCTGGTCAGGCTGTAACAGGATTCTCCCGAGGAGATCGAATGGAAACCTTGCACTTGCTCGCGGCCCTGGGCGAGGTCAGGAAGTGACACTCATCAATGGAACAGCAGCCCTCAAATATGCTGGAGAATAAGGAGAATGAGATCGAGCATAGAAGGAAAACCTCTGGCACCCAGTTTATCCTCCACAGGCTCTCCCTGTCCACGCACTCCCCTCAGCGCCGTCTCGATGCTCCTGTGGCCCTGCCCTTCTGCTCTGCTAATTCTTGGTGCCGTGCACTTCCTGCTTATGCACCTCCCGTTTTGTCCTTGCCGTTCTGCGCTCCAGCAGTGCTGCTCCGCAGCCCAGGGCCAACGCTGCTCATCCCGGCCTTCCCGCCGCCTCCCAGGGAAGCGTCCCCGGGCCCGCTCCTGTCTCAGCCTCGCACCAACCCCCGCCCCCCCTACCCCGCAGTTTCTGGCTGGGCCCACCGCAGGAATAATGAAGATCAGCGTATATTTGTAACGACTGCATTTAGGAATGACGCCGCGGTCACCCCAAGTGCCTTTCCCACAAGTTTTCCCGGTCGCGGGCCCCCGTCACGTGCGCAGCTGCCCGGGCCACGTGGGGCGCGGTGGGCACGCGCCATCACCCCGCCCACCGTCCGCCCTCCAGGGAGATTGACAGTGAAACCAACCAATCAAAAGGACGGCCCTGCCTTTGCCCACCCCCAGCCCGCTGTTGCTGTGTCATCCGGCGGGTGACATCAGGGGGCGGTCTCCGGCTGGCTGCGCAGGCGTCGGCTAACGGCCAATGAGCTTCGCTAGCTGCACGACTGACACCCTTCCTGCCCAATAGCTGTCGCGCGTGCACGTGGAGGGGCGGGGCCAGCTGGAGAAGTCGCTGGGGGCGGGTGGCAGTGTGGCGCTGGTGCTGCGTCGCGGCGCCGCTGATCGGCCACAGCCGCGGCTATACGCGCTATCGCCTGTGCCCGTCACAGCGCCCCGCCCGTGCGGTTGGCACATGAGTGCACAAACTGACGTAACCTCGCCTCGCTGAGTAGGGTCCCAGGGGCCGCCGAGGAGCGCGGCTCAGTGGGCGGGTCTCCGTGCAGTTACGGTGTAACGGGCACATTCGTTCTCTAATGGAGTCGGAGGGTGCGACCCACAGCCCAATCCGTAGGGCGGAAGGGCGGGACAAGTAGAAGCGGGCGAGCGAGTGCCCCATTTAAGGGGCAAATCTCGCAGCTAACTGGCAGAGGAAGAAGGGGCGGGAGCCAGTGAGGGAGTGAAGGGGGGGCCAACGCTAACCGGTGACAGCCAGCAAATGCAGCCAATCGGTGGGCGTGTAGTGACGCGAGAACCCAATCAAAAGCGCCGAGAGGCGATGCTCCTTTGTGATTGACGTGAGTCCTGGCTAATGGACGGAGAGATCCCCGAGACTCTTCCCAATGGGCACCGTGAAGGGGCGGAAAGGGGAGCGGAAGGAGAAGACGAGCAGGCAGAACGACCAATCAGCGCGGGGGTCGGCGGGGCGCCGTCCAATGGGCGGTGCGAGGGGCGGTGCGGGGGCGTGTCCCGGTGTGTTTGGGTTCGTGCTCCTCGGGGGAGGGAGAGACGGCGGCGAGGAAAGTTTGGTTTTGGTTTTTTTTTTTCCCCCCCCCGGTGGTGTTTTTTTGGCGGCGCCGGCGGAGCGGGGGGGGGGGTACGCTTTTCGCAGCTTCTTCGCCTTTTGCTTCCTGGGGTTCGTGTTTCCCGGGCGGGCGGAGCCGCCCCCGGCACTGAGAAGAACGGGGGCTCAGCGCACCGCGGCGGCGCTTCGGCGGTGAGTGCGGGACGGGCCCCCCACCTATTCCCCATCCCAGCTCCCGCCGTGGGACTCCCTGGCAGCCCTTCCCGCCCCGCGGACCCTCGCGCCGCCTCTGAGGGGCCTCTGGCGCCGGGCCGCGGTGCCGCGGGGCGGGGGAGGGACGGGGGGGCCGGGCCGGCGGGAGGGGCCCCGAGCGGCGGCGGCTCAAGGGCGCTGCCCCGGCGGTAGCGGAGCGGCCGCTGCTGCCGCCCCGACCCCGCCGAGTGCCTGTCCCGGGGCACAGCCGGGCGAGCGCTGCCCCCTCCTCGCCTCACGTGCGGCCGCCGTTCACCGCGGCTGCGCCCCGGTGCCCCCCGCCGCCCCCTCCCGCTCCACACAGGGCCCCGGGGAAGAGCCGCCCGCCCGCCGGATCACCCAGGCCGGGCAGGAGGTACGGCGGCCGAAACACTCCGAGGAGCCCTTGTGTGGATGGGGAAAAAAGCGCTGTAGTGTGGGGACAGAGCCGAGGTTGCGTTGGTAGCACTGCAAAGCGCGCTGGATGAGTGGAACGTGATGCTGGTGAAAATGTGTGTGTACACATGATGGGTGGGTGGGAAGAGTGACCGTGTTCAGAGGTGTGTCCTAGGGGGAAAAAAAGTTTCCCCAGCTGTTTGTAGCAAAATGAGGGAATGTTTGTTTTTGGAGGCGCTTCGCTGGCTGTGGGTAAGCGCTGCTTGCAGCGTGGTATCTTGCGAGCTCAGATCTGCTTCATGAAAGTGCATGTAGGAGGATCTACTACAGCATACAGCTGAGGCTTGTTGAATAAACCGAAGACTCAACAAAGTGTTTTCCTAGCTAAAGTAGAGATGCTTACTGATGTAAACAGTGCTTGTTTTTCCATGGTAACGTTTCACTAACCTTATGAACACTTGTTAAAATACCTCTTTGTAAAGCTAACGTTTCTACAATCCATTAATTACTATTTTTAAATAATGACTTGCTGGAGTTCAGCAGCTTACAACCTCTGCAAAAGGTACGACGTTGTCATTGACGTCTACAAACGTTGTCCCATATACAACCTCTACAAAACCTGTGACTTTTTCTGCAAGATAGTAGGTTGGTCTTTGGGGGTTGTACAGCGCTGTATTTGAAAGGTCTGTTTTACCTAGTGTTTTCCAGTAATATCACTATCCATATGAATGGATTTTTGGAAATAAGTTCCTGCTACAAGTGTTGCAGAGGTGATAACTTTGGTTCATATGGTTATTAAATATGTGCACAAGTTCAAGCGGCTTCGTAGTTAACTTGTCCACAGTGAAGTTGCTCAGCAATGCCCTCCTCTCCTGCGGTGACTCTCTAAAGGTGCAGGTTCCTTGGAATGCACGCTGTTGCTGTTGAGATGTGGGTGAATGCTCTCATCTGCTGCATTACCCAAGGCCCCGAGCTGAAAGATAAGCTCCAGTAGTTCGACACGAGCAGTGGATATTGCAGGGTCTGCTGGGTCGATGTATCTTGGGGGAGGAGTTTGCAGGGGTGACTTTTCACCTGAGTTTTACTGAGTTGCAGATGTAACTAGACAATTTCTCAGTGAAGAAATCGCCTGCAAAAAGTTGAGGCTGGAGATGGGGGAAGGGAGCCCAGAGAGGTGTTAGCTGTGTGTCAGATTTTCTGCTCTGAGGTTTTGGGGCAGTAAGGTACACGCACATCTGTATTAGTAGGGAGTAGGTGAGATCATCATTAGACATTTATCTTTAGCTATACTGCATGTGTGCTGATGGGCAAAATGGCATTGGGATGCTTACAGGGAATCACCTGAATCCTGTAATGTGGAAGGCCCAGTAAAAATGTAATGATAAGCCAGTGTCCCGTGATTAGGCAGACTTTTGAATTAATCTATTATTCCAGTTTTTGTATACCTGCAAATTTAGCTAGAGATCTACACTTTCATTTCAATAATAAGTTCAAACATTTGCACCTAGAAGTCTTGACAAAGCTTAATCAGCCAGAGTTTGTGTGATTGAATAGTCCAATAAAATATTTAAGTTGAGTGTATGTCATGGTTTTGCTTGGTGATGCATATTTCATCATTAAAACTTGATGTTGGAGTATGACTTCAGAGGAGGAAGCTTCAGGAGAGGATTTCATGTAGCTCTTGAGTAGTGTATTTTACCTTCGATCTGCCTCCTATCATAGCAAGTAAGAAATTAGAAATTTATTTTTATTATCCATAATTCTGCAAAAAAAATATATGTAGAGACAGCTGCATCTAGAACAGAATAGCTGCAGCCAGAATGCTGTAAAGAATTGAAGGACTGCTATAAAATTAGTAATTTGAAAATATGTTTAAACAGGGTTTGTTCTCTGGGGTTTTTGAGTGATTTCTTTTTTCCCCTCTGGTAAAGATGGTGTACTTCTGCTCACAGAAGAGATTGGATTTACAATTAAGCAGTATGAACTGGAGATCACAGAATAAGTCTAAGAAGCTTAGTTATTGACTTGAATGAGTTTATTAATAGTCTGCTTAATGGTTTGGTTACTCTATTTCCATTTTCTGCAAAAAGCTTGGATGCAGAGTCTGTTGTAGTCACTTACTGCCATTATTGTGTTTATTTTCTTGGAAATCTCTATACATAAATATTGTCTGCTTTGTGCAGTAATAACAACTAACAGTCATTTTCCAGTTTCTTTGCAATGGTTTTCCACAGTCATTGCTCATAGTGCTGCTATCAGATTCACAAATTCTGCAATACTTCTGTTTACAGCATACCTAGCATTTTTCAGCTATTTGGTTATCATTAGTTGTTCTTCTTCACTCAGCCTTAATGTATGTGTAGTTTGGGTCAGTAGATGAGTTTTTGTGAAGAACTGACATTGTTTGTTTTCACAGGATAAATTAAGCGTGTTTAACACGTAGATAAATTAGGGAAGTACCTGACACTAGCACATATGTACCACTGGTTTTCTTTAAAACTAAAAGTTTTCTGTCACCTCAGTGCTTATAAAATGTATTTGCTCTGGATTTGCTTTTAATGGTCTGTTTCTTCCATTTTCAGAAATTTTAATAATGAAATGTTTCACTATCTTAGGGAAAGAATAACAAGAGAATGTCAGTCTTCGGTTCTAATTGCAAGAACCTAGCACAGAGATGTTGAGCAGACCCTAACATGTGTTTCTAGTGGTTTGACCAGTTGTGGTAGAAAAATACGTGTATTCTTGCTAACAGTCTTCCTTAGCTTAGCATTTACTGTCTTTCTCCATTTCAGATAAAACATATATAGTAAGGTTGCTTATTCTTGATAGCAAACAGGGTGTGGAATATGGACTGAAGAATTCATGTTAATTTCTTGTGAATCCAAACTAAACTTTTGGCTACTATCTGCTAATAGAACTAGGAGCACTTATTGGTACTTGGGCCAGCTGTCACTGTCAAACAAGTAGTTGCCTGCTGGTATTTCAGCTCGCGAGGTGACTGGGGTGAGAGTAATCAGGATATTCTGTTTGCTGTTCCCTGGCTCTTTCAGCAGATAATAAAACTCTTATACTTCCTTACATTTCTCTTCTGTTGTGTTGCACTGCTACTCATTATTTTTTATTTCTTCAGGGAAGTAAACATGCTTTGCTGTGAGGCGTTGGTGTCACTTATTTTTTCTCCTCTAGAGCAGTAGGCAGTGAGTATGTTAAATTTGTTTTTTCCCTTTGCCTTCTTATAGCGGTTAGAGGGAGAGGGTGGTTTTGCACTTATTATGGTTTGCATTATGTTGTAGGGGAATGTTCTGAGGTTTTTAAGTTTTCATCAGCGTGAGGGTTGTGGTTGGAGTTTGGATGTTCTCCGTGTTTACCATGTAGTGAGCTATGGAGATGACCTTTTCCAGTTTCAGCTAGTCAGTACGGATTGCGTTTCTGGGCCCTGCCAGCTTTAGTAGTTCTGAAATTGGATATCGTGCATGTATTTCCTGATTTAATGTCTGTGGATCAGGAAAAACTCAATAGTTCCTCTGTGAGAAAATCTGGGAAGCCAGTTAATGTTCTGAGACTTACACTCTTTAAATTTTTTAAAATATCTACTTTAAAAAGTAAAATTGATCTGAAAGCAGTTCTTAGCCAGTTTAGCTTTTAAGTCTGTGGAGCAACATCCTCCTTGTAAGGAGAAATGGGAGGTATCACAAGGCAGAACATGTGCCATGTGCTACAGGATACTGGTCACAATAAATGTGTAAAAAATAACCTGGAAGTTGGTATATTTTGACCATGTTAGACAGAAGATGGAAGGCTGGAAAGCTAATTAGCAGATGAAAGGTTAAGAAGCAAAGTTGCAAAACAAAGAGTTGATAATTTTAGATAGCCTGAACAGGATTAGTCAAAAGGTGATACAATGATATCATGTTGCTTGTATGAGGGGAAGTTCTTTAATCCATCTAAATGAGTAATGAAGTAAAAGTCATTGATGCTTTTACTTGCATTTATTTTCTATACTTTTATAACGACTCTTGACAGTGTCATAAAAAGTGCTATAAAGAAAAGCAACCTGGCAGAATTTTTCAGTAGTGTATTGGGTTTTTCATTAGTAAAGTCTGTTCTGTAACAGGAGAAACTTATGCCCTTTGATTTGGTAGTAGTCTACAAAGAATGTAGTTTTTGCAAATACTGTTGGCTTTCTTCTGGTAAGTTTGAAGATTTTTCAGATTCTAGCCTCTGTTTTGCTTGTTGGAAATGCTTCTTCCTGTTCCTCTGATCATCTTGTATCCTATGGCTACAGGGCTTTTTTTCCTACTCGAGTCCCTCCTATTTTCTTACCACAAAACACTGGCTGTACCTGCAGTTCTCTAATGTGTCGTTCATGTGGCAAAAGCAGACTTTGTGAGAGAGTTTCACTAGTTCAAATAAATGTATGATTTTAAATCCAGAAGCTGAATGTTTGGAAAGGTTTTTGCTGCCCTTCTTGTTTTAGGACTAGTCTGAGAGGTCTCCACATGGTCAGAATTAAGGAACTGCTGGGCTGCTCCATGGCAATCTCATTACCAGCTTCCCTGGCCCTGTGACCTCTCTGCATAAGTCTCACAACAGTACCACATGAGTGGTAGGAAAGATAGGAAACCCACCTCTGGGGAATAGAAGGAACTCTTCAGGGACTTGCCAGTCTACTGTGGATAAATCTATTTTGGCCTTAGGGTGATCCACCAATGATAATGGGAGTAGGTCCTCTCCTCTCACTGCTTCTTACAGCCAAGAGAGACAAATTACTCAGCACTTTGGTGTCAGTGTCCTCTAGTTAGGAGCTTCTGTGTCTTAGGAGCTGAAGAGAGCCAGGTTTTAGCCTATGTTTAAAGGTTCTTTCCTGGACATTTGAGAACCTTTTTGCTTTTTCCTGGCACATTTGGGGATCCTTAGAAATAATCTGATGTCTCTTTCTGGAGAACATGGAAATGCCACAGAGTACATTTTCTTATTACAGCTGACAGTATATTCTGCTTTTTATACAGCAGTACAGTAACTTTGTGATTTAAAAGCTTTTCCAGAAGTTAGATTTTGTAGAAGATTAAATCACCTATACCCTCACTTACTTTACCATACAATGAAACACTATTTCAAACCTCTGAGGTTTCTGTTGATTGCACACTGACTTGAGAAACCGTAAGTTAATAGTATTAGAGGGTGCAGCTAGCATGAGGAATGATGAGGAACTTGGGGAAAAGTATTAGGATTAAATTTTGATTTTAAAAATTTGCCTCTGAGATAGAGGAAGAGAATGTGTCCCCTCATCTGTCTGGGCTCGCTGTTATTTGTCTCTGCTCAGACAAGGGTGAGATGGGCTCGCTTCTTGGGCTCTAAAAGACAAGGCTGGACTCTCAGGTTCAGTCTTCAAGGTTGTTTATTATTTCTTATCTACAAAAATTTTCTTTCTGCCCAGCCGGGGTCCGACTAGCAAGGCAGCCAAAGGCACTCTGACTGCCCACAGGGCGGTCACATCTTTTTATAACAAAGTCTACGTAAACTATATTTATCTTTTGTCTCCAATACTTATCATTTTTATTACTAAGTGTACCTTTACTATAAACCTATCAAAAATATCTACGTCACACAGAAAATGGAAGACAAGAAGAAGGAGGAAGAACCATGTGGCAGGCCCCAACTCCCTCCATCTTGTTTTTCTAACCCCCTTGTACCAAAATCTTAAAAACTGTACTTTGACCTATAAATGTTCTATTTCTATATCCTTTACACACCAGTGATTCTCATATCCCCACATATAGGTGGTACATCTCTTGCAAGGTCAAAGTTGAGCCACCAGGTACTTTTAGCAACATCCCAAGGCTCCCGAGCTCCCCAAGGGTTCTCTCGGTAGCTCTGGCCCTCAGGAGAAGTGCACCGAGTTCCCACACTCACCCCAGCTTCTTACAAAGATCAAAATATACTTCAGAACTAATTATGATCCATCCTTGATCTGAAGAAGCCCAAAATCCTTTAAAGAGAGAAGGCCATAATACATATTGCTCTAAATAGTTGCTTTAAAGCATTTTCAGCTACTTTTATGGGGTTTAGTATCTTTCTTTGTGACCCTCTCTGGGATTTTTATGTATTGAGATTTTTCCTGGATGTAATAACAACATTCTTACATTGCTGTACATATAAAAGTTTCAGTCTGTGTTGGGAATGTGTTTATTCTGATAACTATGTTTGGGGGTTTTATTTTGGAGGTTTTGTTTATTTTTTAAGTTCCACTTAACTGCTTCAAGTAAGGAGCCAAAAAAAGAGTGCTTTGGCACTAATGTGTGTCTATGCAGGATATTTTACTGTTATAACCATTATAATTTAAAATCTTACCCTTCCATATGTATTTGGATTCTGAAAAAAAAATTATTCAAAATTAAATTTTTAGTTTTTTTGTTTGTCAAATGGCTGAGATTCTGCATTATCAGGTTTGAGTTGTGTTGTATCAGATGCCTATTCTGGCAAATTAAAATGCAGATGAGTCTTCTTTTGAAGAGAACAAAAAAGAGAGAGTCAAGCCACAGTGCTTATTTGTGACTGTTCATTAAGATTCATACCATTTTTCATAGACACTGCAAAAAAAAATCAATACTTATCATTTCTCACACTTGAAATGGATTCTCACATTTAAAATGGATCTTGTCTTTACTATTCCCTATAATACTGTGGTATTTCCCTGCCCCTCATAATAAGTGTCTCTTTTTGGTGATTTCCTACAGGCACAGCTCTTGTTTTTCCTATCCCTTCATGGCAAGGTGCGATAGTAAAGCTAAAATTGAGTTTTTATTATTGTTGCTGTGCTTTTTGTTTGGATAAATGTTTGGATGCTTCAGGATCTGCTCATCTACTTTCTGCAGCTCATGTGGTGGCAGCCTGAAGAACAGGTGTAGATTTTAGTTGGTGTTCAATGTTTCTGTTATATTTAATAAAAGCTTAGGGGAAGTTGCCTATGTTTCTGATGGCACTCACTTTGCTAAATTGTACTTGAAAGGGTGAAGATGTATTTTATTTCAAAGCTAGGCTGTTCCACAGATTTTTAAAACTCCATAGTTGTTGTAAATTAGCTGCCTGTAATTTTCTTTGCTTGGCCTTTTTAATTTTTAGAGTACTCAGAGACACAAACAAAACTGGCTGATAATACTTTCATTTGTTGGAAGTTAACTGCTCTGGTTCTTTCATATTCAAAGTCCAACTTTCTCTTCCCTGTCCCTGGCGATTTATGTATTGTGGAAAATAGATTCATATTGAGAGAAGCTTCCTGTTGATTGAAAACTAAATTAGACTGTGGAGAAAACAGATAGAAGTCCCATTGTATCAAATACTTTTTAACATTGTCTAATAAGCAAAGGAACACGCTCCTGACAGTGTTACATTGTGGTGGCCTGAGGGCAAGAATACAGTGACATAACTAGTCCCTTCGCTCTCCAGCCCTAACCCTGTACTTAACCAATGCTGGATAATGTTGCTTTCACCAGTTGAAAGTAAATAGATAAACTGGTGCTGCCTTCTGTATGGATACTGTATATCAGCTTATCTCACCCCTGCCACAGCTGGGTATGTAAATAAACTGAAAGTAGCTTCAGTCTGACAAAGTCTGGACAAAAAATAAATGAGATTTTGTGTTGCTGCATTTCAAATTTAATAAGGGATGAACAAAAAGTAACATGTAAGTGAAGAACATTCAAAACTAGGAGCAAATTTCAAGAGTTAGGTTTTTAAATGTGGTGTGAAAGCTTGATGGTGAAAATCAGTTGTCATGTAGTTCAAGTAGGTAGCCTAAAGGCAGATTTTATGGTTTTGGTTGCAATAGTAAACTGGGTTACTTTTCTTTTAAATGCCGCTTTCAGAGGAAATAAGATGAGAAAGTTGAAGAACCCTTTTTGTGCCAAAAGACTGAACATTTAGGGCCCTGACCTCACACGTAGTTGAGCAGGTCTGAAGCTCTTCTCGCACGTAGTTCCAAATTCAGTAGTACTAACTAAACGTGTTCAGCAAAGACTGCAGTGTTGAGGACTGGCATTGTATCAGTAATAATTTGCATTGTGTTTTTAAATTTACAAATTAGCCATAAGAATGAGAGTGTTGCCTCATTTCTTTGAAGAAAAAGCTTTGTTGAATATAAAACAGATTTTTGAAAATTAGCTTCCTGTTCCTTTCTTAGGTGCCGAAATAGCTGAAGAGTACAATTCAGACTGATGTCATGCTATAAATATTGATGAAGTTCTATTTGGCAGCTGGTTACGTTCAAAGTTGGTGTTTGCAATTATAGTTTAGAATTATTTGCTTAACAGCTCAGCATTTGTTTTCTTTGACAATAATAGTGCTGAGATCTTGGACTTCTCTGCATGTATAATCATGTTAGTGAGAAGTCAAACCGTCCTTGTATAAGAGAAACTCTCTGTTATTAATCATTAGAAGTGAGACAAATATGGAACATTATTTTGGAAAATTTCAGGGTGTAAGCTATAAAAGAGCAAAGTTTAAAAAGCAGGAAAAGCAGATTGTGACTGAAGCTTTATTCTCCATCACAATCCCCTGGCCTTCCTCCTGGCTGTGTCCTGGCTCAGCCTGTCCATAACCTTCTGCCCGAGGCTGCGTTACAGGGTGCAGCGCCGGGACCTAGAGCCTTTCTCGGGCAGCAGGGGATGCTTGTCTGCCTTCATGGCTGCTGGAAGACTTAGCACAGTATTGCCGTGCCGGCGTGAATTCCTTAACCACACAGCTCTTATTGTAAAAACAAACAAAGCAGAAGGATAGTTTAACACAGGAAACTTCGATACTCTTCTAATTAAATACAGGAGGATTGTAAGAACTAGATAGTTTAAAAAGTAAGGTATCTTCCAGTCCTGTCCTGCATGTGAATGATTTTCAGTAATGGTGTCTTTAGCTCTTGTAATTGCTGCTGTCAGTGAATAAGCACCGTTCCCCCTTTCCTCTGCACAAGGCTGCTTACCGCCTTATCAGTTTTAATTTAGTTACTGCTGCTGGGTTTGATAAACACACTGCTGTATGGGCCTTGATGAGTGTTACTGGGGGTTTGAAAGGAAACCTTCGATCTTGAGTTGACTTTAGTGGTATGAATAATCTGACAGGATGATTCTCTTGGGATTATCAGCAGTAAAGGAGTTATTTATAGCTTTCAGGTTTAAAGTTGAGCTGTTGAGAAGCAGGCTTCTCACTCATCACAACGTTTTGCTTAAGATGGAGAAAAATGCTTCGTGTCTCTGGTCTAGTATAACATCCGCTCTTCACCTGTCCTTAGAAAATCTGGTCCTCTGTGTTCTGAAGACTTTGTCACTTTGCAAATTCCCTGAAATAAAGGCTTGGTTGTTGGGTTTGCTGGGGGTTTTTTTAAGTGATAATTTGTTTCCAACTTTGCAAAACTAATTTCTTGAATGGGTTAAACTTTAATATGGAGTGTAAAAAGCAGCTGGTATTCTCAACTCACTGTTTTAATTCCTTGCTGCTCCAGGTATCACCATAACTCTTACTGTGATGCTGGCTGTCCAGAAGATGCCATCAGTCAGTTAAGACACAGTACTCCCAACAACCTCAGTTTGATAGTTTCCATAAATGTTGTGGTGTAGAGTATTGAAGATCTTAAAGAGAAAAAGTAGAAATAATTTTGAGGGCATTTTGTTACATACATATATTGTATCTACACACATATATGTGTATATGTACATAAATGTGTGTGTGTATATGCTTCAGTCACTGTGAAAATTCAGGGTGGAACGAAGCACAAAGGACTTTGGAAAACTTAACCAGTTGGCAGCCTTTGGCTGATTATAGTTGGGATGTAATATTGATTACAGTTGAGAAGTGATGTGTAGTGTGTATGTTGTATACAATAGGTTGCTGTAGCAAAGTGAGGACAAATACCTCTAATGTTCACCGTAACCTTTAATGGATTCTTTAGCCTAACCAGTATGAGCAGAAAAGAAGTGGGGTGTGTGCTGCTTTGTACAGTAGAAAGTGGCAAAATGTGTAAGCAAAACATTTTTCTAAATAAGCTTTTCAGTTTACTTTTCCTTAATTGGGAGGAGAAACATTTAGCACCTTAAATGTTGTTTACGTAAATGGTTTGGAACACTGGGAAGGTGATGATGAAGTATTCTGTCCTTATGTTTCAAAACTGTCTTTAGACTCAAAGGCTAGAGCCAGGATTTTCTAAATTAAAAGTCTGATTTAGGACCATTTGAGAAGTATCCCTTTGCATGTTTCCCATGTCTCCCTTAATGATGAATCAAAAAGGGTGACATTGTTTAATGAGAAAAAAACCACAAATTCATTAATGATTGGATTTTCTTGAGCAGATCATGTTGTGTAGTTGTCCTTTTTAAACCCCATGACATCTTCAGGAGCACTCTGTTTTATTAAATGGTTTGTATTTGAGTTGTTCATGTAAAAAGACTTAAGTGCTGTGAAATGAGAGTTATGTTTTGTTCATGCACCTTTTTAACTTCTTTTTGGTCCTTCTGTTCTCATGTTACTTCAGAAGAGCAGTACAGAGTAATGTATCTATTCCAAGTTACAGCTCTTTATCTTGTTAAAAGTACTTGTGTCATCTATGTGAACAGCTGAAACATTTTCTACATGTTACCAAAAACATCAGTGCAAAGAATTAAATACAGAACAAAATATGAAGTTGTGCAGCCAATGCTAAATTGAACATAATGGACACCCTTTCTCATGTCATGTTTTGCTGTAGAACATCAGAGTGATTTTGTGGGATATGTGACTGCCCTTCCTGAATATTCCTCTGGATTTTTTTTTTCATGAGAGATTGAGGATTTCTGCCTTTTCCCATTCCTCCCAGCTGCTTTGTTTAGAGTGATATCTTTAGTTCATTTTTCCTTGAAGTACTAATCCTTCCTGGATTTCCTTCCACCTAAGTAATGCAAAGAGATTGTTCTAAACCATGTGAAATAAAGAGGTTGCAAATCCTGTTCTCAAACACCGGTAGTATCTCTCCTTCTGCCAAATTAATGATTACAAGTTATGTTTCCATCTTCAGCCTTGAAAAGTGAAGTGGAGAATTACCATAACAGTGAGGCCAGGGTTGTCCTGGGTAATTTTTATAGTAAATCATGACTGTTGCTGTGCTGTAGATGAAAAACCATGAAATACTTCTGTGTTTTTTTGAAGTTGTGAATGACTTGATGCCAACTTCCCATATCCTAAATGAGTATGTGATGTTTTTATTTATTTATGTCAGCAGCTGATTTTTGTAAGATGATGTTTTAAGACAGCTTGAGCAGAGTGTGCCCTTGGTTGCTTTATCTGAATCACCCCACAGCATAAATCAGAATCAAGTTCAAAATTAAAGTTTGCATCTGTAAAATCTTTACTCACTAGCAAAGGGACAGGTAAACCACAGTGGCAGGTAAGACTCCCTTTTATCACCAAATGCATTTTCAGAAATTGTTTGAATGGAAATCATGCCCAGAAAGCTCTTAGTTAATGCTAGAAAATCAGGGAAAAAAAAATAAACTCAGTTTATGGCAGTTAATCCAATGACAGGAATGCTCTGTTCCTAAATAATGCTGTACATTAAGGAGTAGAAGCCAACAAAATGATGCAGTGAATTTAGAAAAGTGCCACTTGTTAATATCTCTTACAACAAACCTAAATAATGGCAACTGGAATAATTTAGATTTCAGTGATGTTAACTTGGATGTATAATGGTAAGCTGATGGTTCTGGACTTCTTTTAATTCCTGGAGGTTGGTTATGTTTTGCAAAACCAAAACTGAAGTATTTAATGCTAGCTGTGGTTAAGACAGGTTATGTATGATTTGAAATGGGCATGATTGTAAGCCAGTATAGTGCTGCTGTATTACTCTTTCAAAATAGGATTAAATACCTGACAATTGGTAGGTATGGGATTCATTTTTACACATAATATTTAATATTCAGGAGTTTATGTAGGATTACATAATCTCTTCCCTTGACTGCAAGGAAACACACTTATGTGTGTTCTCTCAGCTCCTGTGCAAGAAACCAGTTTGTTAGACAGACAGTCTGATGTCTAACAGCCAAAACAGCTTCGGCCAGAAGGCCACTGCATGTTTTCCCCAGTTGTGAATAGAAATTATATTTCTAGAGCCTCCTACTGTTCTGTTGTATCTCATAGCCAGTAGGAGATTCTCTCACACATGCTACCAGTGTTTACTGTTTTTCCAGATTTGGATGGGAGGTTGTGGGGAGAATTTTAAGAAAATATTTTCCTGATGGCAGCCTATTCCTTTCATTTCTGTGCACCTAGGTTTGCTGATCTTTGGAGACAGCTGACTTTTGGTTTTATATTTGTTTCAAATTTACTAATAACCGCAGTTGGCTGACGTTTTAAATTTTTTTTTCTCTCCTTTTAGGGTTTTGTTTTTGCACTGAATGTAGCCAGGACGGATCCTTGTGGGCTTTGGCAGCCCTTGGAAACTGTCAAAGGTAAAAGTCAACCAAAGCTCAGTATTGTGATCTTGAAAGTTGGATGTGAGAAGAGCAATAGCCTATGCTGGTTCTTAAGATACTGTAGGATGTAGATCTGTATTCATGTGCTTTCTAGTGTGCTATTTCCTGTGGGTTTGTGGGTGAAGTTTATGTTACTGCCTGATGTGATTTGTTTCTGTAAGCTGAAGTTGATATGTATGATGTATCATTTTCTTTAAAAATTAGTTAATTTGTGTTGAGATTTTTTTAACTCACTGGAATTGGTAAGTGATTATTTCCTATAAGCAATAAAGTTATAGTCAAAGGTTTTCTATCTTCTGAATGCTCTTGCTTTCAGAACCACTTGCATTTAAAGTGACAAAAAATACCCTCTTCTTCTGTACATTACATTTTATGTTGCGTTTGTACATTCTTAACAGACTCAATGTAATACAATGCTTTAGCAATTAAATACAGTGTGGTTGGGTCATGTGTTAAAAATGAACATTTTGTCTGTACCTAGAAGCTGGTGTGTCGATACAATTGTGTCAAGCAAGCACAGTCTCATTTAAGACACTGTTCAGTCAAGTAGTGCCTTGTTCTAGCTGCTCTTGTTTCAAGTATGCCGTGTACACGAGATCACTGCCTCGGAGGAGCACTGGTGTGCCTGTTTTGCTTTGTGAGAGAGTTTGGGACCTACCTTCAATTTCTGCTTAATGTCTGTAATGGTGACATTTGGCGCAGCCTTACTGTCCTTCAGGGAGTTTCTAGTGGGCCATATCCAATTTAGACTTGGGAATTCACAGGAATCACGATTGGTTGTACATTAATAAGTGCTTCTCTCACAGCTGCACTCTTTAGAAGCTTGAAGTAGGTTTTTTCTTCATTATCTGATGGAGAACCCATTTTCTCTTTAGTCCATATTTGATTCCTGCTGCCAATCTAAAAAAAAAAAAAAAAAAAAAAGGCATTGCTGCGTGAAAGACCCTTGAATTAGACAAGGTGCTTAGTTCCAGTGATGCCTGTTTGATGAAACCAAATCATTAGCATTCCAGCTCTCTCTTGCTATTGAGGACCTTGTATTTTTCCATGCTGGACCTTTCAATGTGGAGAGAAAATTAGGCCTAGAGGAAGTACCTTGTTCACTGCTATTGGTTGTCAGGGATTGATAAATATATGGGAGCTTTGTTCAAGTTTTGCTTGCCAGAGTGTGTTAGAATGCAGTAGTGCAGAGATGATATCCATAAGGACGCTGCACTGTTCTGCTTACACTGAGTGGCTGGTAGCTGCATCTGTCATGCTGAGCCCAGTGAACAAAACAAGTTCATCTTTGCTGAAGAAAGACATGGAGCAAAAATAGGACTAAAAATCAAACTGGATTGTCCCAAAACCATTCTGTTTAATGGCAGGACAGTTTTGCAGTAAGCATTAAAGTTGGTAAGAAATCCTGCTGGTTCATATTAATGAATATTTTAACCTTTGAGAATAGATTCTCATCACTGTATTACATTTTAAAGAGTTAAATGAAAGTCATTCCTAAGTTTAGATGTGCATTTGCTGCATCGTATGTGGGCATACCGTGCATTGCAATTTCTCAGGCCTTCCTTGGTGTTACCTTACTCCAGCTGAAGTTAGTTAATTTTTCTGAAGGATATCAGGTAAATAAAAAATAGAGGGATTTCAGTCCCATTTCAAGTAGTTTGGGTGAATATTTGCAAGGGTAGAAGAGGATTATCTTACTTTTGACCTTTTCCAGGAATGACTTTCTTGATCGGTGTTGGATCTGAAAATCTAAATGGGCTGTCTGTAAACTTTCTTTTTATCACCTGGGAACCTGGCATATCACATTAAGTATTGAATATAAGTAAAAAAATGCCTGTAGGCTTTTGGCATTTTCATGATCCTACAGGATGCTAGTACAAATTCTTACTTCCTGTCCATCCTCCATGTGTAAAATAAATGACCCTCTGTGTCACCTTCAGGACTCTGCTCAGAAGCTGGTGAGCTGAAGAGGGGACGTCTGTAACATGGAATAATTATGTTATTTCTTCATGTGCTGGCAATAAGCAGTCTCTGTTAGCTAACAAGTCACCCTCACCTGTAAATGACTGCTACAAGAGCCTGCCACAGAGGTACTGTCCCATGGATTCAGGAATCTTGAAGTGTCTCCTTTTGGCAATAGATAATCTTGCAGTGCAGCATTCTTGTGCCAGTGGCTACGGGAATCAATGATTCATGTATGCAAAAGAACATAAAAATTATTGAATTGGGCTCATAGTTTATTGGAGGATGTTTGGTCTCCTGAAAGAACCCAGAAGCAAATGCAATAAGGTATAAAAAAAAACCAAAACAAACAGCAAAAGGACAGTGTTCAGCAAAACTTCCTCTTGCAGCACCTTTTGTAGTCTGTGGCTTAGGATCTTCCTGCACCAGCTAAAAATTTTTGTTGGTGGATTTTCTTTCTCTCTTGTGAAGTTTTCTAGTAAATTACTGAGCCTTTTAGAACTTCTACCTTTTTAGTATCCCATGTGAGTGAGTTCACTGTAAGTATTGTATGACATAATATTATATATGGTTTTTTAAAAGGTTAAAGCAAATAAATCATTAATTACAGGATAAATTAAGAGAGAAAATAGAAATTATAAAAAAGAAAATGCAATGGAGAAGGAAAAGAGTTTATTCATTCAATTTCCTACTCCAATCTCCAAGTTCTGGATAGTTCCAGTGTATTTAATCTGTTGTCTGTGGAAGAGCTTGTTTTTCTTTGTTCTTGTAGCCTTTCCATTTTTTAAAATTTCCTAGTTCTACTGACCTTTTCTTTCCTTCTTTGAGATGCACTGGTTGGTAGGGTTTTTTGTCTTCTTCCAGGAGTGGTATATAAAAACTGGGGTCAAATACTGCCAATTCCTCTGGTAGTGAGGGATCTCAGAAGATAAAACACGTCAGTTTTTCAAAGGCTTATGTTTGAGTTCTTCCAGCACTCTGAATGAAAAGTGACTTCCCCTTGCAGTGCTCTTGGTCTGACCTTTCTGGTCTTGTTTTATATGTAAGTTTTTTTTAATGCCTCTGTAGCTCAAGTTCCTTCATGCTTGTTTCTCTGACTTTGAGGCCAGGTAAGTGCCACAGGAATCCTTCTGGCCAAAGCTGTTTTGGCTGTTAGACATCAGACTGTCTGTCTAACAAAAATCTGAGGAGCTTCCCAATTACTTGACTCTGACACTGCAAAATCATGCTCCAAAACTCCCAGCTCTGAAAGTTCTGGAGTGGGTTTCAGAATCTGGGCATGGCAAAGAAGTACCATGGACAGGGACTGCCCAGCCTGGCCTCCTCCACTCTTGGTGCAGAACAAAAAGCTAGAAACATTTGTTAAAGGCAGGAGGATCTTGGCATAGATGTCATGCTTAGCATTTGATACCTCTGGTTTTTGATTATGTGCTGAAGGCAGAATGTTTAAGTGAGGATTTGGGTAAGAGTTTGATTTTTTTTCCTCCTCATTCCTTCTTTTGCCAGAAAAGGAAATTACTATGCTCTGTGTCTTTACAACTCTTGTGTCTTGCACTAGAGTGTGTGATATTACTGAATGTAACAGCTTGTTGGTTGTAAGATTTATTAAGTTGTATGTAACCTTTTGTAGCTTCAGGCTCTTAATGTTTGTAGAACTTGTTCTTCACTCCTTGAGTCAGCCATGACAAATGTTGTTTTACCTATGTGCAGCATAACAGAGGAGGTTGGAGTGCAGACAGCAACTGCACTGATACTCTCAAACAAACTTGAAAATAGATTGCCTAGTAGTGTTGAATATTGGAAACACTGGGATCTGTTGACCTTGATTAAATTGTAAATGCCAGCCTGTAGGTAAATGACTTTATCTGTTCCCTGAACCATTTAGATTCTAGGATGTATTTATTTTTAGAATGAAGTCAAGGAAAAAGTCCTGAAAGTAAGACTTCAGAGGTACTGTGAGATCACTGGAAGTCTTAACAATTTTTCAAACTAATAACCTTTAGATTGTCTTTAAGCTGAGTCTTTAAAGCTTATATTTGCACAAAAGCTATTTCCTAGTACAGAATTGCTCAGCTCTGGTCTGTGTGATTGTTCCTTGCTGACTTTAATGAGTAAAATCAGTGACTACGTTAAATACTCAGCAATGACACTTTAAAGTTAAAAAGAAAGGATATTACTGTTAAGTGTTTTTTTTTTCTTTTAATTAAGTAGTTGTCTTATTCTGAATAACAGTTCTCGTTTATGTAGAACATAATTTCAGCAAATATGTGCAGAATGGCAGCATTAAACGTCATAGCCTAGAATTGTTGTTTATGTGCACTGCAATCTCACATAACATTGTTAAAGGCAGAAAAAGAATTGTTTTTAAAATATATCTTTGTTGTTTATCTTTTAGGCAGTATTTTGCATTTCTGCAGAGCTTTGCACAGATCCTGTTCCCATGCAAACTGATGAGGGAGAAATACTGGAGGAAGGCAGTCCCAAGGTCAGTGAGGTAAATGCCACTGTGTTTTGGAGGAAGAAAAGCTTGTTTGGCTGAAAGAGGGGGGTGGGGGGGGTACACGGAGTGAACTTCGACTGGTGGTGTTATTTTTAATAAGTACCTTCATGTAGATACTTATTATTTATTGTCATGGAGAGTCTTAAAAATTAAACTTTGAAAAACCTTTGGAGAGACAGGGGTTTTGCTACCCACTAAGGATTGGAACATGTGTTTTCAAGCACTTCTAGGAAGGAAAGAGAAAACTTGTAAAAAGATACTAACCCTGATAGTATTGAATTTGTGATAACTGCAAGGACTTTCTTTCCTACCCACCCACTCTCAGAACTAACCTAAGGAATCAGACATGTGGGCCCTTAGGTGCAGATGTTGGTGTCTGTGGATTACTGACCTATACTGAAGGTGTGCTGCTTCTTGTTTCCTTGTACTTGCCAGCATGGGTTGTGTTGTGAGGCTGCATTGTGTGTTGCTTTTGAAGGCACCTCTGATTCTCAGCATACCTTGTTGAGACAGGAGTGTGTGAAGTGATCTGTTGAACACAATGCTGTGTCCTGCTTTTTGCCTTCTTCCTGAAGATGCAAATGTTAAGGTCTGAATTACTTTGGTTTTCATAATGACATAGTCACTGGCCTACTCTTTTGAAGGTTTATAAATACAGTTTATAATCCTGACTGCTCAATGAGTTGATGTCAACATTGCACCTCATCTGTGTTTTAAACATGCTCCTTACATTTCATGAAAATTTGAATCATTGTTAGTTTGCTTGAAGCTTTGTGTAAGACAGAGACTGAGAAATTAAAAACTAGAAGGCTAAAGTTAAAATCTGTTTCCTAGGTAGACCTTTGGAGAGATGCTTGTTTTAGGATATAAGAAAAAACATTTTTTTAGCTGTAAGCACCAAGTTAGGAAGTAAGTAAGTAATTATTAGAGAAAGGACTTGGCAATTGTGCTGCATGTACTTTAGATGTTGTGTTGATTTTAAATAGCTTTGAAGGAGGGTTGGCTCTAGATTAGGAGCTGAAAAATGAGAACATATCAGTGGATGTACTTGCAGTAATCCAGGCTATTGAACACATCTTTTGACAAGGATGTGATTACAGGTTTCAGTGGGGAATAGGCATGAGAGAGGAGACATCATGGTGCAGTTAGTTACTGATTATAGCACAGTTATTGGTGCCTTCTTTTCGCCACACAGAGAGGATCTTTGCTGTGTGTGTGAACACACATTTATGTGTATACAAACAGGGGCCTGTGTGTATATTTGTGGATACACAGCTTTCTTTTTTTTTTTTTTCTGCGTGGTAGGAAGTAGATGTAAGTGACTGTCTATTCCTCCAATGAAGGATATGCTTTTCTTTGGCATACTTAATTCTGGATATAATGGTGAATATATCTGCTTCAAAAATTGAATGAGCTTAAATTTAAAAACAAATTCTGTATACTGACTTCAAATACCTAAATGTGTATGAAGTATTGCTTTGAAACAATTGTCATTATGGGAGATCAGGAATTGTGCATCTGGTATTTTACTATATTACTATATATACTATATATATTACTATATAGGATCAGTGAATATTAAGCACAAAAGTCATGACTGCATCTAGTCCTTCTCTGCATTCTGTGATGTACAGGACTACTCACTGAAGTCTGTTTTTCAGTGGTTCTTCAATCTGTAAATAAATATTCTCTTTCCTTTTCTCAGGAGAGTTTTGTATCTAAAACAGTTGAAGGTTTATCCTAGAAAATTTTAGGCAAATTATATTTCACTATGTTGTCTAGTATCATTGAAATGATTCCCTTAATTTACAAATGTTTACATGATCTAGTAACCTATTTTCATAAAGATACATTTTCCTGTGAAATACCTTTTTGGATATTCAGTAACGTAGTTCAGTTTTTTCCTTTTGTCAGGTTATTTCCCCATCTCTCCCCACCCACTCCCAACTATTTCAGGCAGGAGACATGAGGTATACTTGAATGAAGTATTCTGAAAGAGATGAGAGCAAAATCATCTTCTGTGGAGGTACCATGAATATTGGGATATAAAGATTTGGATACTGCAACAATTAATGTTTTTGTCATACCAGCCTGAAAATAACCTAAAAAGGTTCACATGAAGATTCTCTCATAGAGTGGAAAACAAATGATATGTCATGCTGTATGCTTGTGAACTAGTTTGGTTCTATAACTTTCTCAGATTTTCTGGCATCCTAGCCCGTACAGTATTTTGAGACATTCTTGTCTTGAAGACAAAAGGCGATTTGCTCTGGTTTTTAAGAAAAAGTTATGCCTTATGTAGAGCTGAGCAAGTCACTTGAAAGTCTAAATATTTATGGCCTTCAAACTAATTAATACTGTGTGATCAAAAAATTTAAGCCCTGCAGTCAGACATCATGAATAATGATATTCTTGCTTGACTCCTAACAACTTGGTGAGACAGTTGTAATGTCAGCTCTTGAAATGAGTGGCAAACTCAGTGGCAACTCATTGCAAATTAAGCTTAAGGACAGTTATTGATGGACTCAGTTTCACTTTAGTGTTTATTTCTACCACTATTGTTCATGTATGCATTTTTATTTAATTAGTAATTTAATTTTTTAATATTGTGGTTGTTGAGTTGTGCCCATGTTCTCAATTTTGCATACACTTTCTTTAAAATGACCTCAGCATGGTAAAGACATCTGTCACCCGTCAATAGCATGCTCTTGATCCCAATAATTACCTAATGTTAGTGCTATACAGAGAGGAAACAACCTGTGCAGAAGTCAGTTATTTCAAATGAGCATATGGGTTTTAAAAATTAATTTCGTTTTGGCGGATGTGGAAGTCTTATTTGATAATAATATCCAGTCTATTTTATCCAAATGACATGCTAGTGAGTATCACACAGTCAAGTATCCTTTCACTTTTTGGAGTAGTTTGGGTTGGCTGTCTGGTTTTTGGCTTTTCAGGGTCTCTTTTCTTCCTTTTTAAAAAAAAAAAAAAAAAAAATCATAGAATTGCTAAAGTTGGAAGAGACCTCCAAGATCATTGAGTCCAAGCTTTGAATGCCACCATGAGATGGCAAAGGCTCACCAGTGGGGTACAATCAAGGGAATTTTGCAGGACTGATCTCTTCAGAACTGGGAATCCAGGCAAGACCTTCATGGTGTTCTCCCCAGTCATGTTTGCTGGAGCTGCTAGTGGGAGGCAGGAAGCACTGGGTCATTCGGGTTCCCTGATACCAAAGTGAATTCTTCTGCCACTCTCCATTGCAACAAGAGGAAAAGAAAGCCAGTGTTTGTGCTTGGAACCCTATACCCTTTACTATTATTTGGATTCTGATTTTTATTTTTAATTCTATTTTGTGGTAGCTAATTAGCTACTAACAGTTGCTAGGCTTTTTCCATTAACAACCTTGGTACCCTGACAATATCAACAAGTGCTAAACTTCTTGTTTGTGACTGATTTCAACTGGTTGTTCCATCAGTCAAGGATTACTGCACAGACAGTGCTTAAACTTGGTTTCTTAGTTGTTCCTTTGCTGTAAAATATTGCAGGAGGAAGCTAAAATAGCTAAAATTTTATGCCTGACTTGAAGTACTTTTAGATTTCTTTCAATGTTGGCAGGAGTTTTGAGCTTATGCAGAAAACTTCTTTATCAAAAAATGCAATTAAAATGCTCATGTTAAATGTAGAATTTCTCGCTTTCCTAGCTGTTCCTTGGAGCCTATGAATTCAGAGGGAGTGAGGGACTTTGACTAAAGTAATTTATAGGAAGGTATTGATGAATCATGGTTTTGCTTCAGTGTTGTAGAAGGGAAAAGAGGAAAAATATATAGTTCTGCCATTTTCATGTTTTGTATACTAAAAATCTAGGTATACAAAATTTGCATTAAAAATATGACTGCACAGGATGTTTAATAATGCTTAATTCCTAATAAGAACAGGAAAAGGGGAAAGATTCTGTATTGTATGGTTTTATGTAAATGTAATTTTATTCTAAGTTTTCATCAGTATTTATAGAAATAATTATTGAACTGAATTGATAGGGCAGGAATTAGGCTACTTTTTCATACAATGGCTCTTTCAAAGCCAGTGGCACCGACACTGAGGCTTGTCCTGTTTTTCAGTCTCACTGTCAGTGCCACCTACAAGCTGTCTTGAGGCCACCTGTTAATCCTTATTTTATTTCGAGTTGCTGCACTGTTCATATCTGTCAATGTGAATGTTTCCCTTACATTATTGAAAACTTCCTGCTCTCAACCTGGTGAATTCTTACTTTTCTTCCCTCTTGGTGTCTAATTGTGAACTAGCACTTGCCTTCTCTTTAAATCACTCTTCAGAACACTGTTGGCTCTGGCTGTGTTTTGTTGTGGTGTTTGGTTTTTTGTTGTTTTGATTTTTCTATTCTGAAGCGTGCACACAGAGATGATAAAGAGGTTAAAAAGTATGAGACTCAAGTATCTAAACACTTGCTTTTACTTCATCCATGTTGAGAATAAAGGAACACAAGCCTATGTTAAGTGGTTTTATATTTATAAACAGAATCTTAAAATTCACAAGGCACTGTTGTTAGGAGCTGTCTTTCCTAAAAGCAGGAATGTTCCATCACTGCATTTATGGGCAAGGTATGCTCAGTTCCTGATGTGGATGTTACATAATGATGACAATAGTACAAAAGTTAGGCTGATGCTTTCAGTTTGTGGGATTTAGAATTAATATAATGATAAAAACCCCTTAGTTAAGTAATTAAACTTATAGCATCCAAAACCTTGATGCCTGTATCTCTGGGGCTTACAATCCTACCCAATGATACAGAACTGGGTTTCACTTCAGATTGCACAAAATATTTTAACATTTGGGCCTATCCAGTAAAGAAACAGTCTGCTTTGTGAGTGTTATTATAAAAAAATATGTTTTCCAGTCTGGTACTGGCCTGGTACAAAGTGCTTTCAGATGATGGTTCCCTGCAGTATGAATCCCTGCACTCTTGGAAAATTTTGGCTTGTTATGAGAGGTGATCTTTCAACCTCAGTGTACTTTCTTATGAGTACCTGACAGTTCTGAGTAGGTTACAGTTTACTCATGTGGCTATTGCTTCTCCATTGGATTCATGACAGTAGGCTTTGGGGTTTTTTTATTTAGTTATTTCATTTTTCATGTCCACTGCTGAGTTATTTGTGGAGCTTCCAGCATTTCTCTGCCCTGATACACAGGGTATATTTCCATTATTTTTCTGGAACGTGAGTTGTAGGGAGCAGCTAGTCTTTGCAAAGCTGACTTACAACTGTACTAAGTTCCTAGAGTCTTTGCATGAAGTATCTTGTATAGTCTTTGAAAAACAGAGAGGTATTCTATCTAACAAGACAATTTATGCTTCTCCCAAAATGTAGCAGCTTAAGTACTAGGAGGACAAAGAATTTTTCACAACAGAAACTGATGTCATCTCCATGCTCTGCTAGCTTCATTTAGTTAAGCTGAAAAAGCTACAGCTCCTGAGGAGTATAATTTCAAACCCAAAATATTTGCATATCATGTATTGAAATAAAAATCCATTAACCTCTCAGTAAAGAATTAATTTACTTAAAATTCCTTTTAATTACATGCTATAAAAGCTTGTAGAAGTGTTATGACAGTTCTCTTGTTTTAAGTATAAATTAACATAGTCCATTAAAGGAAGCAGAAATCTTGGGTTAGTTTCCCTCTGGAACTTCAACACTTTGACCAGATAAAGTAAAAACATTTGTTGTTTTGTAGCGTTCCTACAAAATGCAACAGGCTTGGACCTCTCTACATGGGGAAGAAAACCCAAGGAAACCTGCTTGAGAGTTTATAACTTCAAATTTCAAAATTTCAAGGCATTGTAACAAAGAGCAATAATTATGGTATGGGGTCTAACCCTACCTTGCAACTAAGCACCACACTGCTGCTCGTCCCCTCTTGCCCCTGCAGTGAGATGGAGGGGTAGAATTGCAAGGGTAAAAGTCAGAAAATATGTGGATTGAGATAACGGCAGTGTAATAATCTGGGGGAAAAAACCCAAGCTACTAGCTAAGAGGAGAGGAAAATAAAGCCTGTGAAAGAACAAATGATGGCAAAAGAATTGCTTGCTGCCGAACAGTTGATGCCCAACCAGTCTCTGAGCAATGTTAGCCCCAGCCAACATCCACACATGCCCTCACTCACTCAGTTTTCATGCTGAGCCCGGTGCCATATAATGTGGAGTATCCCTCTGGACAGCTGTGGTAATTTGTCCTGGCTGTGTGTATCCCCTCTGGCTTCTTGTGTACCCCTGGCCTGCTCACTGGTGGGGTGGTGTGAGAAACAGAAGAGGCCTTGATGCTCAATGAGCCCTGCTCAGCAGTAACAGAAACAATCCTGTGTTATCAGTACTGCTTCCAGGACAAATCCAAAACACAGTCCTCTACCAGCTACTATCTAGAAATGTAGCTCAATCCCAGCCCAAACCAGTTCACTATAAAAAAAGCAGTTATAAATAAGGTAAAATTGTTGAGGACTTTGCAAAAAAGAACATGGAATTAGACAGTACTACTTGAACTATTGTGAAGGAATGCTGTTGATAGCCTAGGTGCTTGGATACTTTAAAAGAAATTCAGGATCAAGTTCAGGACTCTTCCAGTTGGGTGGACTGTTTTCTACAGAGGCAAGATGGATTGCTCATTTGAAACCCACTTATCCTTAGTGAAGACTGCTAAAATATAGATGCTGAACTGAAAGATGGCTCTCTGTTTTCTAATCTCAAAATACCCTGAAGTGCTTTTGAATTACAAAAGAGAAGGTTAACACAATGATGTATTTTCTTTCTCTTGGAAAATACCATCATATGCCAAGGTGACTTTGAGATCTGTATGAACTGTCACCATATGTTCTTTGATCCAGTCTTTTCATATGTACAGTTCATGTGGAGGAAGTGTACTGGCGTGGCATGTCACTGCAGTGAACAGGTGTGTGTCTCATTTCTAAAGGAAAAAACCCTTCAGTCTTAAGAAAACATTCAGTTTAAAAACTCATCTTTTCCATTTTTTAAAGGTACTTTCTTTTTAATAAATATTTTCTTAGTTTTTTCTCAACCAATAGTATCTCTTCTTTGGTTGTTTACAGCAGTTTATAATACTTTGCAAAGCAGACAAAATAGCAGATATTTGCTTAAAGATTGAAGAAGTGGTTCTGCATTTGAGAGCTTATGTGGTATAGTCCCACTATAATGTGAATGACAGTCAGGGAAATTGATTTGTGGTTTTGCTTACGAAGCATCTCTTCTCATGCAGGTGTACTATTGGCACACAGTTTGAGGGCTTTCTGCCTTTTCAGAATGTTGCCTTTTAATCTCTTTCCATTTGGTATTGGCTTTAGAGAATTGTTGGCAATGGTTGTAGTGCATGTGAACTGTGACAGAGTTCTTTATAATTGGTAACTTTATATGAAGTCTTACAGATGTGGAAGTATTGATGAGTGTTTTCAATTTTCCTCTCTTATGGCAGACTTGAGGGGGGATAGGTATTTGGGGAAAAATTTGAGCCAGGGGCATTAAAGCGTACTCTATTCTACTTTAACAAAACCTTAAATTTACATTAGAAGTAATCTGTAGAATGTTCGTTTGGCTGAATCGTTGAAAGGTGTAAAATTCATTGGTCTTGTTGACTTTGCGCAGTTGCAACACTGTATATTTGTGTGACCCTAAAGGGACTATTTCCTTTTCATTTTGTGAACTAGATGGGTATGAATTTTTTTCACTTCCTAAATTTTTTTTTTTCATTCATTGGGTGTGGAAGAAGTGCATGTGAGTTTCATGGGAAGAGTGTGAGTTGTTATTCTTGTGATGGTAGTAGTAAAAATAGTAGTGATGGTTTTCAGCATTTGAGTACATAAGAGGGTGATTGGACAACTAAGGACACTGGAATTCTGCAAAAACATATTGTGTGATATCAGTTCCCCGGAAGGGTAAAAGCAACATTGAAAACATGTCAGCGTTTCCTGGCACTTGTTTGAAGTCACTGAAGCATTTGAGCAGTAGGCAAGAGGGTGTCTCACAAGAGGGGAGAGTGTAGTAGTTGTCTGCAGTCGCAATAGTGTGGAATTAAGTTAAGAAATATTTACAGGTACTTTGAAATCATATTGGTTGGTTTCAACAGATACAATTTCCACATGTAATTCCCAGAGAAATAATGTATTCCCATGGCATCTAAAGGTTTGTTGGGGATTTTTTTGGGGATTTTTTTGAGGGCAAGTTGTAGAAAAGCCCAGGCTCTACTTCCAGAGATGAGTGGCTATAGTAGTGGTTTGGTGGTCTGTCAGATAGCTAATCTTTCTAATAATCTTGATAAATTAGGAAAATATTTAAAAGCAAGCAGCAGTGTCAGTGGCTCCCCTGTGACTAAAATGAGTTTGGATTTGCATTCTGGTAACTGGAGAAACTGGAAAGCAGCTATGTGCTATGGGTATGGATAACCTGTATTCCTCCTCCTTTTTGACAGTGATCAAAAGTGGATGCCTAATACAGACCTAAGGCAGGGTTAATATATACATATAACAGATTTGTTCTCAGCCTCCAGCTGTTGAGGAACTTTCTGGGCCACTGTTAGTTTCTATGTGTTTAGAATCCATGCAACGGATTTCTGTGAACACCGAAGAGAAAGTTCTTTCTGTTGTTTGCCTGTCTGGTCTGAAGGCAGAATAACTTCAGCACCAATTTGTGTGTGCCTGGCTTATGTCACTTTCAGTCATTCCTAACAAACAGCTGCAAACAGTATTTATGGCACCAAAGGTGATTAAATGTGTAGTGCAAAGTGTAATTTAGTTTTCTATAATTCTGATTATCACCTGCTTTCTTAAGCCTTTGCAAATTCTTTTAGCAGTTCATACCTGTTGTCCTTTTGTGGCAATGCATCATCTAGATTTCCAAATCCAAGTGGGAGAAAGTTAATATCTTTTCTCACTTCTGTGTCAGGGTGGTTAACAACTTGTGTATCAGAATATCAGCCACTTACAGATGTCAGCTTAAACTGCTCTAACTTGTTCATCCGTGTCTGCACCATAAATAGGAAACTGGCTGTAAAATGAGTTGGCTAAATTGAGTCGCTGGGTTGCACTGAGTGAGAGTGGCTTCTGAAAGTACTGGTGGGGGTGAGCTGTTCAAGGGCTTTTGGGTCAGATGTGTCCCCTAAATGGAAAGTGTAAAAGGTAGCCAAAGTTAGCAAGAATTCACGGCTTGTGAAATGCTTTTGCTCTTTAGCTGAAGAATAATATAAAAGGTTAATTAAATAAAATCAGGGAATTTTTTTTTGTCCTGCCAAATTCATGTTTTCCTGGGCTCCATCCATGCTATGTATATGCAGAGCACACTACCAAATGGATGGAGTGTATGGATGCCACTAACAAATGGATCATCAAGAGTGGAGCAGGAAAAGAAAAGCACTTCTGCTTAAATTCAGAACGCTTTATTCATTTTTTGTGTCTGAGATGGTTGAATTATTATTCAAAGCTGCCTTGGCAGCTTCAGAGTTGGAGTTTTCAGATGGTATTTCTGGATATCCTGTCATACCATGACTTGAGTGACTTTAACATCTTCAGTGGTTGACATAAGGTAGAACTGTATCTTGCTGCAAACAGCTAGGTGGTTTAAATTGCTTTCAGAGCAAGATATATATTTATTTTAAATATATATATATGCACACACATATTGTGTTTTAACACTGTATTTTAAATACTAAGCAGCTTAGTCATACATTAAAAAATAATACTTTTTTTATTAAGTAAACTTTTGTATTTGTACAATATGAAACGTGGCTGGGATCCCAGCCTTTTTAGCATTTCCAAAGTGTGGCTGTTGTTTTCATGGTATTTATAAAAAGTGCTTAAGCTTAGCAGGAAGCTCATGCTAAGCTGCTGGGTATTTCACAGAATATTAGTTAACAAACTTCTTAAATATTACATAGAAAGTGAGCCATAGGTTATTTCTGCAATTACTTAGTGACTGTTTGGGGACAGCTGAAACTAAAAGCAAAACTTCTGGTCTTTAACCACTGCTGCAGCTTTTGTGCTTGTTTAGCTGTAGCATAAATTACATATTCTGAGTTCCATAAGTTAATGATGAACTGAGTTTCCACTGACAACCTGTCTGCTGTTGTATGTGGATGATGCGTGTTTTAATGATTATTTCTGTTAACATGTTGGCATTTCTTCTAGTTAATGTCATGTTTCAGTGAGCCAGGTGTTAAAGCACCATTAAGCTGCATAGAACAAACACCAGAAGCAGATTGGTAACTTTTGAATGTAATTACTGTGGCCTAAGTGTGTTAGCATTCAGAATGATTAGCAGGGAGTTCTGAATGTGAAGTGTGATTTAGCAGAGGGATTATGTTAGAAAGTTTTCGCTTCTCCTCTAACTAACAGAAAACCAGTCAGGACTGTGTGATGGTAATAACGTGGAAATGTTCCATGTAGATGCTGCTGAAAAGCTTCAAGGAAATACTGATCAGGCTAGGAGATGGTTCACATATTTTGGCGGTGATTTTTATATATCAAGACTATGCTTTGGCAAAATGGAGAAAAAAAAAAAGGAGAAGTAAGTTAAAGTGAAAATTTAGTTGCATCACAATGGTGCACAATACAACAGTCCTGAAAGAGACCAAAAATTCAGCCACTATTTCATGCATACCTTGTCTTTAAGACTTTCCTCTGTGTGATTCATAAAAATACTTGGTGCTTTCTCGTTTTAGGAGCTGTTTTTTCTTTTTTTTTTTTAATTTTAAATTAAAATTTCTAAGGGTTTTTTAAATGCTTCCACTTGTGTACTGAATTTAAGATTTAATCTAAGAAGTACATTTTGAGACCAATTTTGCTAAACAATTTGTGCTAATCTATGTGTATTTTTAAATGCTAGCTCAACACTAGTCTATTCCTTAAAAAATATTAAAGTGTTAGCAGCTAAATTGCATTTTTATTAAAAGAAGTTAAATTAAAAATTTAATTGATCTGTTCCTAGTGTATAAAATTTTCCCCAATGCAGTTTGTCCAAAGTGCTTATAATGAAGCCGGGCAGAGAGGTGACTCAGCTTTCCTTTCATTTCTAGTAGTGATTACATTTCTGTCAGACCTCGAATGGTCTCTGAGATTTCTTTTTTTATAGCACAGCTTCCACCGCTGTTAGCAATAGTGACTAGTGACTAATCGCTTGGATTTCGAGGACTGGGTTGTGCAACTCTCCTTAAAACAACTATTAGTGAGACAAAATAAGTGCTGATGGCCTGTTTACAGTAGTGAGGGTGCTGCTGATGATTGGGAGGGACGTTGGTGTTAAAGCCGTAGTTGTGACAAAACGTCGGATTTGTCACTCTTAAGCTGGGACGGGGGTAGGCTGAGTGAAAATCACTTCAGTTAAAGCACGGGGAGTAGATGGCCACAACCTGCAGAAAGCAGCATTTGACCTTGGCTGGTCCCCACCAGTGTCTGGTCATGTGCCAGATAAAGCTTTGGTGTTGTGTCTGCTTGGGATGCTAGTCAGTGAAAAATTTGGAGTCTTCATTTCCCGGCTGACTCAAGTCCTTTGGGTTTTTTGTTTGTTTGGAGTTTTTCTTTGGGGTTTTTAAATTATTGGTTTGGTTAGTTGGTTGGGGGTTTTTTGTTTGTTGGGGGTGGTACTTGTTTTGGTTTTTAAATAGGAAATAAGGTGGCTTTGAAAAGGAACTGTGGAATGAGTAGGAAAAGGTGGTGATAGCTCTCTGATGAAGTTGCATTAGTACATTTCTTTGTACTGGTGAAGACAAGAAGGCTGTTTAAAATTAAGAGCTTTTCATAATAAGTAAAGGATTTCTCACAAATATCTATTTTTTTTTTCCCTGAGAAAATGCTTGGTTTCTCTTAAGCTCAGTTCATCTTTGGTGGGTAAGATAGCTAATGCAAGAGTTGAATCTTGTTAGGAAAATGTTAGGAATGGAGATTCAGGAAAGATGAGGCTTTTGCCCTTGAAACTTTGTGACTCTTCAGAGTGTTGCTGACTTTATCTAGGAGATAAGGTTTACTCATTAATCAAATCCATTAGGGTCTCATTGAAGATATTTTTAGAAAGAGTAGTATGAAACTGTAGTAACAGGTGTTGCACTTCTGGACAGAAAAATATAATAGTTTATTACATGGAAGCTCATGATAAATTTCATTTTCTAAAAGTTAAGTATTGAGTGTCTAATGATGAATAGATTTTACTAAATAAAAACGATTGCCTTTTATTATTTAGAACACTCAATATATTAATTTGTGTTGAAATTTGGATATTCGCAAGTGCCTGGATTTTTAGCGAAAAAGGCTTTGAAATAATAAAAGACAGAGTTCAACAACTGGCAGAGCCTTTAAAAAAAAAAAAAGTTTTCTACTGAATTCCTCCCCTGCTGTTTCAGGGTCTATTTCTGGTTCCTGCTTCCAGCTGCCAGAATCTTGAAGCTTTCTCCATTGCTTGCCAGGAGAAACAGGTGTGGAGTGTGCTTCCTTTGATCCCTCCTCTTGGAACCAATGGCTCCCTCTGCAGTCCTCTTAAGAGAAGCTGAAGTGTTTCAGATCCTCTGCCATTCCACCTTTTCTCCTTTCCTTGGGAGTAGTAAAAGAGATCCAGGAGCTCTGTCTTAGCTCCACCTTCCATTCTTTTTCTGCATGTTGAGGACAACTGCGTTTCCTACTTATGCTGTGAGTCAAGAGAGACTCAAGGCTTAGAAAGCAGCACCTTTTCCAAATGCTGCAGTGAGCCAGATCTGGTGAGGCTGCTGGATGCTGTGGATGGCTGGAATTTAACAAGAGCTCTGGGCTCCAGTTTTCTTTAAAAAAAGACTCAAAGAGTGCTGAACAGGATTGGGTGATGACAGAATGAAGGGAAACTGAGGGACTTGTGGGGAAGAAATGTGCATAGGAATTGTATAAGAACTTCGGGTGGAGGAGAAAAAGAAGAGTATTCTCAGCTAACTCTGGCTCTTACGTGCTTTTCCTCTCTTCAGTTCATCCTCAGTCACTTAATCAAAAACTTGAAATACCACACTCTCGTTCTTTCTGCGGTATGATGTCATTACTGTCATTGGGAAAATAAGACCTAAGCATTTTAATTTTGACGTGTTTTTTTTAATTTTTAATTAATAGATAGCTGGGCCTAAGAACAAACTTTATGAATATGTAAGCAATGCTTTTAAAATTTTGTTGTAATTTTACTTCCTCATAAATTGTCTTCAGAAGGCTCTTTGTCAGATATATATCTTTGAATTAAGATTAACTACCCAATAAAGTGACTTTTAAATATTGCAGGAAGACGTAAATGGGTATTACTTTATGAGCTTATTTGGGCATTATTTTATGAGCTTATTCTAGAAATTTTAGACCATTAAATAAGCTGTGTATTACTCTCTAGCAAAAATTTTAAACTCTGCAGAATTCCAAGTGAAAAACAGAGATCACTGATCATCAACTTGTTTAACATATGCAGGTAAACAAAAAAAAGTTAGAATCAAGGTTCTGCAAATAGAGGAAGGCAGAAATTGCTGCACTGGATCAAGCCTGTTGAATGATCTTCGTAAATAACTTCTTTCACTTTGTGAAAGTAATGTCACTGCTAGAAACAGAAAAGCTTGTACTGCTGTTGTTTCTAATCCTCTAATACACAGATAAATCTTTGTACCTATAGGTACATAAACCATAGAACTTGCAAAGACTTGTGAAATTCAGTGTTGCAATTTGTTTGTTCAAGAATTAATTTTTTGTCTGCTTGGTAGTACATTTTCTCTTACAGGTGTTCTTTTGAGAGTAAGTTGGGTTTTATTTACATTGTAATAGCAAAGGGGTGATGCTTCTTATAATACTGTCATGCTGCTTTTTTTTGTGTATGCCTCAGTGCTGTGTTGTCTTGCAGTGAGGGAGATTTGCCAGGCAAATGTTGGATTTTATTTACATGAAATCTCCCTTCTGCCTACACAGTTCTCTGCTCTGAGTTCTCATGTTTTTGGAGTGTTGTGGAAGGGGTTTGAGTCTTCATTGTCTCTTCTCATAGACATTATTCTAAAAGAGGGCATACTATAGATCTGCTGCAGATTTTTCAGTGTTTCTTCAGCATAACTTATTTTTTCTTGGTGGTCGTTTTATTTTGTTGGCATTTCTTGATTATGCAACTTTTTAAGATATTTTTCTTAGACTTTTCCAGATCAAAGTGCAGGTTCTTGCTGGGTTGGGAATTCAGTGGGGGTTTTTGTCATGTATGTCATCTCTCAATATTCAACTGAATCTGTTCTTGTGTTCATAGGATTGCTGGGAAATTCAGGTTCAAAGGGACCTTCCAAGGTCTTTAGTCTGACCTCCTGCTCAAAGCAGGGTCGCCTGTGAAGTCAGACGATGTTGGGAGGGATTTTACCTAGTCAGTCCATGAAAAACTTGAAACAAGGAGACAGCAAAACTAGTCTAGGCTATCTGTTCCAGTCCATGACTGTCCTCATGGTGAAAATTAATTACCTTGTGTCCATTCTGGACTTCTCTAGTTTGAGCGTGGTCTCACTGCTTCCTGTCCTGTCACAGGTACCCCTGTGGTGAGCCTGACTGCTTGCTGACCTCCTTGTAGGTACAGACTCTTGCTGTTAAGGTCTGCCCAAAGCCATCTCTTCTCCAGGCTGAATCAGCCCAGCTCCCTCTGCTTTTACTCACAGGACAAGTGTTCTGGCTCCTTGGTGGCTACTGTGTCCATGTTCTTGATGTACTTCTTGTATTGTGGGGGCCCAAAAGGAGGGGCATTAGACCATGTCTGGAATAATAAGCTTTGAGTAGAGGTGGCAATCAGTTCCCTCATCTACTAGCAAGGCTCTTCTTAATAAAGCTTGGGATGCTGGTGACCTTTCCTGACAAGGCACACTGCTGGCACATGATCAGATTGCTTTGTGCCAAGACCTTTTCCATGGAACTGCTCCCCAGCCACTCATCAGCCTGTATTGTTGCCAGGGCCTCTCAGGTGCAAGTGTTTTGTGTTTGTCCTGTCTGAATTCGTACAAATCCTGTAGGGACCACTCCTCCAGGCTGTCGCGGTCCATCTGAATGGCAGCCCTGTCTTTAGACTTTTGATTGATCCTCTTCACCCCAGTTAAAGTTTATCTTAAAATTCTGACTAAAATATACCTTACTGGCCCTGCCAGGCCAGTTAAGATATTTAACAGACTTGTCCTAGACCCCTGCAGCACTTCCCTTGATACCATCCTCCAGGCAGCATACAGTACTTTGTCCTCTGAGCCTGACCAGCCAAATGTTTCCTACAAGTCTAGTTGTTTATCCATTCTCAAAAGAGATATTTTCTAGTTAACTAAAAGTCAATTCCTTGACCTTCCCATGACTTTTTTTAGTGTGTTGATGCATTTTATTATTAGCTTTATCAATGAAACCGTACCAATTAATCTTTATTTTGTATATTGTATAGTTTCTGTTCCTGCATACTTCCTCATTCAGTGATTAATTTTTTTTGCGACCTTCTTGTGAGTGTCTGTGCCGTTGTACCATATCTTCTACAGTTTTTTAATGATGCATATTTTAGTAATTTCAGGTACTTCTGTCTACTGCCTGAAGTACAGCAAACTGATTTAACATTTCTTAAAGCAGACTGGGTTCTCTAGTTGCTTTAAAAGAGGTTGTGCCTGGACTGGCAATCTTGTTCTTAGCTCAGGTCCTTTATTAATTGTCATTATTTGCCCACTTCTCTTTGAAATGAAACTTTGATAGATAAGCATGCTGGAACTGAGGAGTCCCTAGTGTTCTTCATATAAAATTCATAATAAAGCAACAGTTCTATCAGCAGTACTTCAGTGATTGACTTGTTCTGATGGTGGTCTACAAGATGTTCCAGTTCTCAAATTTCCTGATTATCATCTAATAAAGTAATTTCCCATTCTTATATTTTTGCTGGATTTAAAATCATTGCCTTTAACACTTCCTTTTTTTTTTTTTTTCAATGATACCTCCTTTTCTACAGCTTCATTATATTGAATTTCTGTTTTATATGGGAATCTTGTTAGTTTAGCAGTAAATATGCTGTATGTGGTGCCTCTACTCCCAAAGGCTGCATTTCATCTTCCCAGTACTGGCCACAAACTGTTCCCTTGCTTACCATTCCTGTTGAATTGTACTTGTCTCATACCAGCAACAGGCTAAAATACCTCCTATGTGAGAGTAATTCTTAAACATTTACTCTCACTTACAGAACCATGCTGTTTTGCAATGTGGCCACAAATCTGTAACTATTTTATCCATTGACACACTTGGTGTTTCAGCATTTTCAACAACAGAATTAAGTGGAATGGATGTCTTTCTCTTTAGCTAGACAGGTGTGAGTCCAGCTTTAGAGCTCTTGTGAATCAGGTATGGACTGAAGTACAAATAGATTTGTATATCTGATATGGGAATACATGGATAAAAGTCCAAGTTATTTAATAACTGTAAACAAAAATTCTCTTGTTTTCAGACATTGTTTTTACATCAAAATACTATTTGGACTGGGAGACATGGGGGTACATGTTTACAAATGTGAATTTACACATATTTGATTGACTGTCTGTCTTATGGATGTCATTGGCACCTTACAGTTGCCCACTTTCTCAGTTTGTTCGTGGCTTTGCTTAGGGCTGTGCCTGGGCAGTCAAATAACATAATTTCTTGTATCCTTGTTAGATGTCCATAGGCAGATTTCAGTGTTTTGAAAGTATTTTTGACCTGCAATAGTATTAATGCACAAATGAGTAAATTTGACTCTTTTGGGGGGAGGGCAGGGGCACAAGGGGAAGTGACTGATGGATTTTGGTTTGGTTTGGGGGGGTTTTGTCCCTTCAAAGACTGACTAAGCTGTGTTATCTTAACTGACTGAATAGTGCTTCTCTCCTCTTTCCAGTTCAATGTAGTGGCATGGATTTGTGTGTGGTTATGATTCTGTTGTTTTTTGTGTGCCTCATTGACTATTGCAGTGGGATCTGTTTGCTGGCTTCACATGAAGTAGAGCATTGCTAACTATATCTGGATGTTTATACAAAATACTAATTGCATGTGTTGAATTTTTATATAAAGAGAAGAATGTTTTTGCTACCTGTGCAAGAACTTCTGGCTGAATTAAGTGATTAAATAAAGGGTGCATAATTAATGAATTAGTAAATATGATGTAATTCTTCTTTCTCTCCAAAGAAATTACTGAAAATCTGTGCTAAAATTGATATTTTAAAAGCAAACAATTAAACATAAGACTTCCTTACTGCCCTTGGAATCTTCTAACAAGAGAGCCAAAGGAAATGCCTACCTTATGTTGTCATTGGAACAGCATTTATTTGAGGTTTCCTTAGGCCTCTTTTTTACCCTGCTAACTAAGCTGCGTGTGCAGTTAGTCTTTTTTCAAAGAAACGTTATTTTTCACAAGACGTACTCTGCTTTTGCAGCAAGTTCTTTCTGTGCTTAATAAGTTTCTTCTAAAATTTTCATTCTTTTCTAGACGTTGATAAAACTTTTTTTTTAATTCCTGCTTTATACATAGTGAAGAAATGGTAGAAATAATACTTAGAATGACAAGGGAAGCCCTTAACAGAGCAGAACTTAAAACCTATGTACCTTGACTGATAGTATTCTTCTATAGCCATTAAACCATTCTTTTTCCCTTGCAAGATTTTTCTGAAATTTGTGCTATGAAATGATACCATAGCAATGGGGTTGGAGATGTACATATGTTGCTAAGAAACTACATGATCTATTCTGGACCAGCCACTGTGGTAAAGTGGCTCTTTTAAGTTATTGCATATGAAAAGGGCCACTTTAGGTGATGTGCGTTTTGCTCCACCGATTTCTGACCTGCAATGCTTGCCTTTGCAGATGGAACATGAGGATTTTGTAATGGAGGGGCATGGCAAGACTCCACCTCCTGGTGAAGAAAACAAACAGTGAGTCACGTGTTTATTTAAAAAGGGCCTTACCGTAGTAAATGGTGTGAAGCACTCCCGTTTAAGCGTGCTGGGAGCATTGGTTGGTTGCTTGGTGCTCACCCTTTTGGTTCCTCAAATATCCACATATATATATATATATATATATATAAAATAGTGGATGGTGGCTTAAAAAAAAAAAAAGAGGCAGGATGCTGATTTGCCTTATATGTAAAAGCATGGAAATATGCATTGCAATTTCAACACATGAATCAGAAATAGTTGTACAAGGGATAATCATTCTGGAAGCTTGGCACTGATGTAGTGAGTTTGTACATGAAGTTTTCATACAGCTGCTCTTCACTGAAATAATGTGAAATATGAAAGAACCAGGGCCTTCCTTTTGGTGTGCATATGGCAGATTGGTCCTCTTTGAGCCTTATTTCTTTAGAATGCATTTTAATAAAGGATCAAAAATTACAAACAGCATCCTCTTTTGAGGATGAGCAATATAAGATGCTGGTACACAGAGCTTTAGGGAAAGCAGCTTGATGAGAGAAGAAAATTACTGATTTCTGTTAGGAAAAGGCTTTTTCATATGATTTCAAACTGAAATCCAAACTGGTTGGACTTTTTCCCTGGGTTTTTGTTCAGCTAGGAAGAACAGAGCCTTATCCTAGAAGTACTTCAGTGATGGTTGTATTCTGTATTCTTTTCATAAGTTAATGCAATACTAATTCAGTTTTGATACAGTAATTAATTTTTTTCTTTTCCTGTCATTTGAAGCAGACAGGAAGGTGGTCTTTGGAAAATCTAGATCACAGAACTCTTTTTTTCCTAAGCCTAATTGGATGTCTCTTCATGAGAATTTCTTGTTGATCTTCACTACACTTGTTGCAGAAAGGCTGGGATGTGGCTTGGGGTGAAGGTCTACTTTGCCTACTAGATAAGCTGGCAACTGTAAGTGCACTGCATCTGTGACAGTGAGAAACCATTTCTGAGGTAGGCAAGTTGAGGTCAGCAGAGTTCCAGTGCTGAACATGCACATTCTTTCCATCATGGACATGAGCCAAACTTCTCAAAGTAATTGTTATTATTTCTATCTATTCAGACTGAGCAACTTACTGTGGTACCAAGTGATACCAAAGTTGTTGAAGTAGAAACTTACAGAAAGTTCCAGAAGAAAAATTTGAGCAGAAATAAAAAGTAAGAGTTAGATTTCTGCTCTCCTGAATGATTTCTTTATATATATAGCAATTTAATGAAATACATTGTTATAGTGAGTAATATGAGGGGTGTTGTATTGGATTTGCCATAGTCTTGTGTTTATTAGGTGTCCTATTTTAAGTGCAAGTGGAAATTAGAATTACTTTGGAGTTGATCTGATTTTTAACTGGAGCTTTTCTAGTGGCTTGAAACATTACCTTGTTTGAAATCTCCAGTTATTAAAGAATATGACGTTAGTGATAGGCGGTATTTTTAATTTTTAACTATTAAATTTGTGCTCAGGTGGCATCTGGAACCTTGTCCTACAGATTCTGCTGTAGGAGTATAATTCTCAATATTTTGATTGGAGTCTAAAGGTGCAATTTTAGTAATGCAACAGAGTTGAAGGTAGTTGTTTTATGCAACTAATGCTAGCATAATGCCAGCAAAATTCAATTGTGGGTATTGCTCTTAAATTTGAATCAATCACTTGAATCTTTCTCTACCTATAGTATCAAATTTTCAGCTAACTAACAAAATTGTCTGCCTTGACAGAGTTTACATCTTGTCATAAGAGAAGGAAGAAAAAAAAAATCTGAAATTACTTCTTTGTATTATGACTTACTTGCAGTGGGGATTAGCTGGACATCAACATACTGGACTGGGTTTTTGAAAGAGGACAGAGAGGAACTCTGGAGCATCTCATAGAGGAGAAGAAGAGAAAGCTGTGCCTGTTTAGTCTTGAGATAAGAAAACTTGGGGAGGATATTATTATCCATGTGTATAGGTATCTGATGAGGAAACTAATGAAGATGGAACCAAATTCTTCACAGTGGTGCCTGGTGGAGAGGCAAGAAACCATTGGCATAAACTGAAATACAGGAAATTCCACTCAAACACAAGGGAAAAAAAATGTCTTTTTTTTACTGTTAAACATGGTCAGACCTTTAGAAGAGGTTATCCAGAGAATTTGTGCTTTCATAGCCCTTTAAGTGACTCAAAACTCAGCTAAGCACAACCCTAATTCTGCTTCAGCCTGCTCTAGTTAACCATGCTTTGAGCAAAGGCATGGGATTGATGGTCTCAGAGGTCCCATCCATCTGCAGGGATTCTGTGATTTGGTGTACCCATGTCTACTGTTGTCCTCCTAGATGGTTTGAAATAAAATTGGAACTTGTTAGTGAAAGGTATATTCTAGGTTTGACTGTAGAATCTCTAATTCAAATGTTCTCTACAGAAGTAGCTGATTCACTGAAGATGCTTCCTTCCCTTTCCAGCTGTCGTTAGACTTAGTAGAATTTACTGCTTCAATAGCTATGCAGGTGAAATGGTTTTTCTTTGACTGCTTCTAATTTACTTTTCAGGAAAGTTGGGCATTGTAATTTAATTGCCTTTCATTAGGCAGCATGATCTGGGTAGCTCTGCACTGAGGTTACTGAGGAAGTGTTCAGAAGATATGGTTCCAGCATGGGAGTGAACTTGCACCAGAGTTCCAGAGTAGCCAGCCAGTGTTGACCTGCTAGGAAAGCCCTGCAAATTTCTTACTGTTTATCTGCATTTCTATGGGCTCAAAGCTTTACTGGACAATGTAAGAACAAAAATAAAAAGAGGCTTCTGAGAGACTTTCAGTGGATGCAATAGTTCTTACCTAGCCCCGGTTTCATGTGAAATTTCCTTTGCTAAAGTATACCTTCAAAACTGAATACAAGGAGCCAGCATCCATGGATGATTTCTGGCACTTTTTGAAACAGATTATTTCCTAGTTTGGGGATAAAAACTCGGCGTTTTTGCCTTCTAGTATTAAACAAACACACACACAAAAAATGCAAACAAATGCAGCAACAACAAAGAACCCTGCTGCAATGTTGTGAGCCTTTTTTCTGCTGTATTGGACAGTTCTTTTGGACAGATGCTAAAGTTACAGCACTTTAAGATTTTTAATTGAATTGTAGGTGATACCTGAGAAGTGCTGGCTTCTGATACCTGTCACCTTTATGGGAAGGAATTACCTGGTTAAACTGTATACACAGTCTTCAGAAATCTTCAACTGATCATTTACAATATGGATATAACTTATTTCAATTTAAGCTAATTATGAGGAAGTTACCTATTCCAAATCTTGAGTACAAGTGAGAACTGGAATGGCCACAGTCATCTCAGTCCTGTGAAAGATTTGCAGTTTATGTGCAGTGCATGTGTCACAAAGGTGTCACGGTTGTGCAACAGTCAAGTGATTTATGCTAAAAGCTGAACTTAGTAGAAGTGAGCCTGCTGGGGCTGCTGGAGCAGATCATGGCCATCTCACACCGTGCTCCTGCTCTGGCTGAGGGCCAGTGACTCCTTGATAAATTGTTACTTCCCAGTTTTTGTGTACTCTGTAACCTTTTCCCTTCTTAGCTGTCTGGCATGGGATATAGCTGTGTGTTATGCTTGGTCATACAATTTTGTTATGTGGCTAATATGTTTGGTAAGAAACCCATTTCCTTCCTTCCGTCCCAATGAAGAAAGGTGTCATTATGTTTAATTACATAATGAACATTTTGTGAACATTTTGTTAGAGGTATTCTCTCATATTTTCATCCATTACAAAGAGGCTGACCTGAACTGGCATGCTTAGGGAGTAAATATTATCTCCCTCCACAAAATACTTACATTTTACATGGCAGCAGCCTATAGTGCCCTTATCATTTATAATAAGGCTTTTACTTTGCTACTGCTGGAGCAAAGATTAAGAGGCAAATGGGATCCAGAAACATCTTTCCAAAACAGTCAAACTTCTTTTGATGAGCATGGGGCAGGCACAGGGGCAGGATGAAAAATTCTGCTCAAGTCCCTAAACTGAGGTAGCAGCATTAATTAGCAACTCTGCTTGTGCTAATAAATTACCACCTGCTGTCGCAAGCAGAAATGTATGCACCCTAATGAGTGAAAGCGACTGGGCAATGAAAAAACACTCCTTTTTATAAGATAAATGTAAATGCTTTACTCTTCCTAGCTGGCACATGGAGAGGTCTGTTTGACAGTAGCTATTCAGACAAAAAGTGAGCCAAGTTCATACTCACATTTAGTAGGAAGGTAAGCCAAGCTGCTACTGCTGTTTGAAGTACCTCAGCTGGCTATTCCCTACCTGCTGTTTTGTAGTAATGGGAGAGAAAAGTCTTCAGCTATCTTGGCAATTTGTACATCTGGAAGGGATTCACATTGTAAGAAAGGTATCAAAACAAGATCATTTCTGTAATTTAGAAAGTGTCATTGGTTAGACCTACTGAATAGGCTTTTCCCTGACTTGATAGTTTAATGTACTGATTCTGAGGCAAGGGTTTTTAATGAAACCCTCCAAAATTGCAGTAATACCAGGATGAGATTGGAACCACTGAGCATCACAAAATTGTTTAACATTTGGTAATAGTATCTTATTTTTCTTTGACATTTCAGCAGGAAGGTTCAATGTCTTCATGGACTTGTGTGACGCTACAGTTAAAAGAAAATAGTACCTAAATTGGCCTGACCTGGAAACAGGAATTAGAGACTCCAAAAGTCATCTTGTCCAGTACTGTGCCCAAAGGGAGGGGTGGGGTGGAGGGGCCGACTTGAAGGTTAAATTTAACTTCTAAGCTGTATCAGGCTACTCAGGTTTATTTGAGAGCTTTTCTGGACAGTCTGTTGCAATATTAATCACCCTCACAGTGAAGAAAATTTCCTAATGTTCAGTAAGAATTTATGACCATTGCCTTTCATCTTTGAATGTGTGTATCTGAACAGGGCGCAGTCTTCATTAAAACTTACCACTGTGTTCTCTTATACAGCAGAATAGCTCCCCCCTCCCCCTGGCTTAGTTTTGCTGCGGGAAAACTGTGAAATCAAGAACCTAGTTTAGAGGCCAGTCTGTTTTCAGCAGCCTGCTATGTCAGGGACACATGTAAACATCACTGCTTCAATGGCACAAAAGAACCAATCTTACTCTTCCATGGTGTTGCTAGAAACTATAAAAAGACTGCAGTGTATATCCTGAAGTTGTCTGGTTTGCATGATGAGAATGATAGACCTTGTTATGAACTCCTGCAGTGTTCTTTTGAACGACTGAAATTCCTCAAAGGTCCCTAGCATAGCTTCTGTTCCTTTGGGATAAAACATTGTTCTTACCGAATGTAAAGTAAACAGTTAGCTAAAAGCTTGTGTAACAGGGAGTTTGTTTGATGTTTTAAGGACATTCAATATTGCAGAAGATATTGAGGCTTGCCTTGAGTGCCATTACACTTTTAAAATTTACTGGCGGTACTGACCTCAGCAGAGGTTGGTTTTTGTCAGAAGATCCACGCTTTGATTTTCAAAGTAGTATCCAAATCCTAATTCACATTATCAACTCAGATTTGAGATACCTAAATTTGCGTATCAGCCCAAATTCTATGAAATTAATGGCAAGTTATTTCTTGAATTACATTCAAGAATTATGTAAAGGCATAGCTGTCTTTATAATGCTGATTGTTCTCTGTGTGTAGAATAAGTAGCCCATTAAAGAAATGTCCCCAAACATTTAAGTCCTCTGTCTGGGATCCTAACAAGTCCCCACAGGGAGATGTGGGATGTCTGTGTTGGCAGTAGCAGACCTCTCTGTCACTGGCTGTTGCAGTTCTGTTCGTATGTCTGACTGGCCTTCAGACCCAGTGGTAACTCAGGCTTGCTCTGATACCAGCATGTCAGTAGGACAGTTCTAACTTCTTTCTTTTGTACCCTCAGAGATTTGATAGGGTATTTAAGGGTGTGAGACCACTAGACTAAAACCAAATGAAAACTGGTCCAGCTAAGGATTAAGGAATATTGTCATCACCTTCAGACTGTACAGATGTTTTTAGTCCATACAGTGGAGTGAGTGACAGGACAAGTTTGCATTTGAAGGCAAGTTTACCTGTGTGTTTAATGGGCCCTGAGGCATAGAGAAAAGAATTGCCCTTTGTTTGGAATTGAGTGGGTAGAAATGAGCAAGACAGGAGCAGAATCTGTATCTGTAAAGGCAGCTGTGTTTTAGCTGTGACTTGTAAGTCAAAAAAGTTACAGAAGCTGACTTGCACCCTTACAATGTAGTACTTCTGAACAATATGCAGCATTTATATACAAGCACTTTAAAATGGCAAAAGCTTCATTGTCTTCCAGATTTTACCAGTTCAGTTTTATGCTTAAATGTTTTGAAGTTTTTGGTACTTAAAATTATAAGTATTACCCACAGGAGGACTCTTGTCTGAGTATTCTAAGCAAAAATATTCTAAAACTAGGCATTTGCTTCTGAAAGGTAGACTTGAAAAGGTTTTCAGTTGTCATTTCATTATTTTTAAGACTCCATATTTCATGTCCTCAGTGATTTTTAACTTTTTTTATCCTTTAAAATCATGAACAAATACAGGCCTTTCATACACCTCAGCTAACCTACAGCTTGTGTACTGCTGTTTTGCAAGTATTTTCTTAATATGTGGAAAGAAACAGAAGCCAGATGACCAACCGTTAAGGAAACAAAAGGAAGTCACACAGAAAAAAGTCAACTTTGGAAGTGAAGTTCCCACTTATTATCACAATGTGTTTAGTCTACACCGCTGCTGAATATTGAGGGAGGAAAATATTTTGGGCAGTGTACATTCTAAGAGTGAATGCTTTGGCACTTCTTTGCTGAGGATTTTACGCTGCTCTCTTCCAGACGTCTTGTGGTGAGAACAGGCTAGTTTGTTTGGGCTCTCCCCACGCCCAAGATCTGCATTTGTCCTGTGTAGAAAGTGCACAGTGCCTGCTTCTGAATTTGCAGTCTCATCTGATCAAATGACTACTTCACACTTGTCTTAGTGAAAATGTATTTCCTGTTCTATATTGCTTGTTTTCATAAGTATGATACTGCAAAATACCCATGGTGTCACATGTCTTTGATACTTTGATTGTTATCTCAAGTTATTCCAGTTAGTAGTAATTGTGATTGCTAGTGGAATGGATGATATCCTGATTTGCTGCTGTCTTACAGAGCTTAATGTGCTTTGAAGGGGAGAGTATTTGCATACTGATCAAATTCCTAAAATCCAAAAGCCTCTGTATTCCAGACACCACCACCCACTTCTCCACCTACTCCTGTCCTCTAGTCCCTTTCCAGGAATTCCAGGAAAAATTATCTGCTGGACGCTATTGACATCTGGAGTTCCTTGTCCAAGGAGTTGGGGGCTTTTGGGTCTGTTTGATTAGTGGCTGTTCCTTTTTTCTCTCTGCCAAAGTTGCTGACTTCCTCAGGAGGTGCTGGAATAACTGCCCTCCAATGTATCATTTATACTGATGGTTGAACGTTGCTCTCTTTTCAGCATTTTGTTGCTATTTAGATGGCAGCTCTTGGATGGCACCTGCCATGGGAGTCAGCTAACAGACTTAAAGAATAGCAAGCAAAAGCATCTAAGGTGTAGCGGTAGACTTGGCAGTGCTGGGTTGGTGGTTGGACTTGACGGTCTTGAAGGTCTTTTCCAACCTAAATACAATTCTATAGTATTCTTTTAATAATTTTTGAGTCCTGTCTAAATTAGCATTTTGTCTATATTCTTAATGAAAAAATACAGTTTAGATGAATTTCTGTAGTACCTACACCAAGTTAGTGCCACTAATTTTGATTTGCTAAGGATTTAGTTTTTGGACTGCTAGCATAAGTCAGTGGCATCATAAATGTGTATGAAGTACAGTCCTAAAATTTTTTCCCCTTTTTTCATCAAATTTAAGATGCTCACTGCTTTTTTCTCTGCTTTATTCTCTCAAAAAAAGAAATAATCATAATTTTTTTTTGTATTTTTTGTGTGTATACCCACAATGGTTGAATGGTTGAATCTTCCTTTCAAGGAGATGAAGGAAGGCAAGGGGGAAAAAGCACTACTACTTTTGTGTTGTAAATGAGTTTGGGATCTTTTTGTTTGTGTGGAAGAAATAGAAATTTTGATGACTATGTACTGTGACTTAGGTACACTAGAGGTTAAAGTAGAGAAAGGTAAATGGTCACGGTTCTAAGATGCAGATACTAGCCTTGATGAAGTGACCATTATTGGTTAAAGAAAGGGAGGTAAGGAAAAAAATCAAGCTCTTTATTTCCATGGAAAAGATATTACTTACTTTGTATGACTAAAAATATTGTGCTATGTGGTAAACATGGTATGAATTAAAAACTTGTTTACAGAGATATTTAGCAGGTCTTAAGCTGCATTGCTCCTCTGGCATGCTGTGATCTGGAGAGCTGCTATGTTTTCTTTTTCTCCTACCTAAACATATTGAATTTGCTGGACTCTTTGCCCTAAGTCAGAGTTGTTCATATTTGGGAGTCATACTGGTTTTTTGGGTTACTGCATGCATTTGAATATTTGTGACAGTTACAGCTTGTAGAATTTTCTGCCTGGATAGCCAGCTGTTCCTTTCCTGACATTTCAAACTGAAGGACTGTACATGAAGGCAAATTACTCAGGGAAGATGTTCAAGTCACTTGGAAAGATCCATTTACAGATTTTTGCAGCAATAAATAGTGCTTTTATTTAAAAAAAGTCAAATTAGGGAAATCCTCTCTTACAGTAATTCACTCAAAATACATTCTTTTCATAGTCTGCTTTTACTTTGGGTGTTTTGTTTTGGGCTGACTTGCTTTTATTATTATTATTTAACTTAGCATATTATGGTTCCTTTAATGAGAACAAAGGAAAATGGGTTGGTGCCAGCTTCAACTAAGATGCCAGAAATTCCTTTGCTCAAGAGGTTTCCGGCCCAGTGATTGAACTCCCCATGCTAAAACTAAAGACAAGTTAGAAAAATTTGTAGCAAGATAGTGGGCTATCTCACCAAAAATAAATTTAAAAAAAAACAAACCAGAACAATAAAAACCACTAAGCACAGCATAGCTTCTTTTTAGCTAGGGGGAAAAAAAAGATTGAACTAGAATAAGACTTCCAGTCCAAAAATCTTCCTTGTCTTTTCTGAGATATCCTAAAAGTATTTGTAAGAAATCTGCTTTTATTAGAGCTCAGGAGCATGTCTAAAGGCACTGTATAAAGAAGGGGTCCTGTTGTGGTAAAGTGTTTGTAGACATGAAAGAAGTTTTTTCTTAAATATTCTAACCTGGTCAGATGAAAAAGCTTGCTGCTATTTAAAATGTGTAAAGCTCCAAGGCTTAAACAGGGTGAAGAAAGGCTTTAATGAATGAACTTACTATTCCTTTTGAAATTTGTAGTAACAGCTATGGTTGATGGAAAGTCAGTTGGATCAGTCATGTAACTAGCATGGTAATTTGCATGCTGTAAATAACAATTAGAAAGCAACACTTGCTGCATCTATGGGTGGGATGACATACTATACCATTTCCCTGAATGTCTGTTTATTTGAAAGATGTATGGCAGTGTTTGAGGCCTGGCTGGATGTGGCCTTGAGCAGTCTGGTTTGGTGGGAAGTGTCCCTGCCCACAGCAGAGGAGTTGGAGCCAGATGATTTTTAAAGGGCCTTTCTGAGCAAAACCATTCTATGATTCTCTTTTCACTCTCATTCATATAATTGAATTAAACAGATAACTGTCTCCCATTTCATTGATATGTTGGCAGTTTATAGGATTTTAGGAACCTGTTAGGATAGAACTATAGCCTTCAAAATCAAGATGCTTCTGGGTTGATTAATGAGCAGGTTAAAGAAATTCTAAGAATATTAATTTACACAAGTTTTGTTGCATGTTATGTTACTGGAAAGTACTTACTTAATGTCCAAGGATATGGATGTAAAGACTCGATCAACATTTAGATGTGAATAATCATTGATGGGAGATGATCTTGGAGGCCAATTCTTTCAGTTCCTAGAGTAGTTAAGTCTCATGCAATGCCTTTTCATGTCTTTATCTTTTCCAAATAAGTTTGGAGTCTGTTGTCCAGTTCTGGTCAAGTGAGGCAGAGAAGAAAGAAACTATAATATAATTATCCATATATTAAAATTCCGTAGTTTCCTAGAGAACAGACCAAAATTGACTTCTGCACTAACAGAAGGGTTTCAGGACAAAACAAACAATTATCAGTTCTGGTTATGTCTTCTAACAGCTAACCATGTGTGTACTTTGGGATTAGCTGCAGTATATGCTAGTTTTTGCCCAGACACTGCAAGAGGTGAAAACAGTTTATGGGAAGAGCTCTGCATAGAGCTCAATATACTGTTAGAACCTTGGCATCAAAGGAGAATTGGCTGTGCAGGAAGCTGGGATTAGTGTGGAAAGTAGAGGTGCAGTGATGTGTGACAGAGATTCGTAGGAAATGAGCTTACAGTTCTGTTGTTCACCCAACAACTTTGTTAAAAGCCAGATTGAAACCCTTCTCTTTCTCCAGTCTGAAAGGGCATTTGGGGAATTGAAGAAGTGGAGGCTTAGTGGTAGATTATTTATAGGCTGAACAGTGAGGGAAAGTATTGCAGCAGATTGAGGAAAAATTAGGTGGAAAAGCGAGTGTTTGCAAAATTTGGTGAATAAAGTTTTCCTTCTGACTCATTATCTTTTCCTGAGCACTTCATTAATGTATAGGGTCAGAACTTGGCTTGGGCTTGAAGTCATGTGTCATTCTTAAACTGAAGTTTTCAGACCTTGTATTCTTTCTTTTGTTCCTGGCAAAACATGAATGAGGTCTGAGCTTAGTATGACTCCAAAGCAGTGTTGCAATATAAGTTTTGAATAATAATAATAATAATAGTTATAATTCCTAAAATGTGTTGATAGGTGCCTTTGTGTAAGGGATGCAAAAGCTGCTGTAACCTTTTCAGAAACCAAACAAGCTTTTCCTTTGTTGGATGGTTTTAGTCGTGGTATTTTTCTTTGAAGAAATTATGTACATCATACTTTTGATTACTATCATTAAAAACCGCTGCCAGCTTGGTTTTCACAATTCTGCAGCATAAAATATCTCACTATTTACTAAGTGAGGAAGAGGAGGACCCCAAAAAAATCCTAGTCTTCCTTAGAGTGAGTGTTTTGTCCTTGAAAAATGTTTGAACACTTCAAAGTTTTGCACTCCTGTAGAAGGAGAGGTCATCACTCTTGCACAATGGCTTAGGTGAAATTGCTGTGAAGACTAAAAAAAAAGTATGTTGGTACAGCCAGAATTAGCTATCATCTCCAATTTTCAGAAGTGTTGGGCCTCAGCATCTCTGTCTATTCAGAGTAAATAATTTAAAAGTGATCTGAACCATCCATTATCCAGGACTGAGACTGTTTTTAATAGGGAAAAAAATTAGTTTCCCTTGAAATAAGCCATATGGTGGTTTTAAGAGCACCCGATGAAAAGTTAAGACTTTTAATTCTATTCTTTAATTTATGGGGTTCTCTGCTTGCTTTTTATTATTAGAAATTGTGAAACTACGAAACATAGTCTTTGCATCCATGTCCCTACCCCGACTTATGCTTTTAGCCTGATCTCAGGAGAGACAGGCACTTTTCTGATCCCTTTTAACTTAAAGAGTTATGCTTGGTGGGATTGTAATCCCAAACAGTTGGACTGCTGGCGACTGGCTGGGGAACTGGTGAGTAATCTGTAATCTGCATCCAGTTATCTTCCGTCTCTTGCTGCACCCCACTTCTGGGGTTGGGAGAGGGAGATTGGAGAAATTGAACTGATTAGCTGCAGTAGGGTAGAGGGCACATAGGGCTTCCATTCACTTTGGCAATGAAATCTGCCTTTTTTCCTCTGATATTTGAGGAGTCAAACTTCAACAGCAGTAGAAAGGACATTTGGTGACAAGGCATTCATGCTGTGAGAAACTTGTTAATATTTGAGGTTTCTGCTGAGGAACTGTGTTAGTAAGAGATTAATTGACTTTTCCACTGTCATGGTATCAGCTATGAAGAACTTTCTGGGGAAAAAAATATTTATTGCCATGGGTGCATAGGCAGTATAGAAAGCCCAGTGGGTGGGGTTCAGTGTTGGGATGATGAGGGTGCAGCCTTCAAAGTAAGATATGACATCAAACTGTAGGACTTTGAGCCCAAACAAAATGCCAGCTCATGAAAGAGGGAGTTTTGCATATGGACTGGGATGAACTCAGATCCTTTTAAATCTGAGTAAAGAGGTACAGGTCAGACAGACCAGGTCTCCTTTTTGAGATGACAGCTGGAGGGTGTGGATACCTCAGTTCCAGTGGATACTGGAGCATGCCTGTGTACATAATTTTGAAGCCTAATTGCTTGATTCTTATTGATAGGTCATCAAAAAGAATGAGCTCTTACTAGAACCACAGTACAGCTTAATATGAATTAAAAAACCTATTCCTCTCCTGCCTAGGTTGAGATACTAGTGCAGGGAATCCACAATTGTAAGCATCTCTCTTAATGTGCATGTATATGTCTGCTCATACTGGATACTGTCCTCATAGGAGCACTGTGAGGCTTCATTAAAGATTTTAAAGGGCTTTATGATCCTCAGATGGAAGGAGCTTAGAAATAAACTGTTTGTAATCAGATAAGTTAGTAGCACATAACAAGGCTATAACCTATTAACACTGGCTATTAACAGCCTGTTGGCATCAGAATAATTAATGGTTAGGTTTTTGAAATGCAGTTGCCCTCTGAAAAGGAAGGTGCAGGTTTTGGATATGCTGTGTATTTTTATGCTCTGCTCCATTGTTTTCTGAACTACTGTGATGCATAACAAACAAACAAAACTCAACAAACCTCCCAAATCAAACAAAACCCCAAAAATTTTTTGTTAGCCATCTTAATCAATATACCAACAAGAATAGGTAAAGAATTGATGCCTTTCAAATGGTAGTTTAGTGGAAAAATTTCAATTAAAGCTACAGTTATTCAAGAATTACCCCTACTAGCTGCTCTAAATATTTTTGGTTTACTGATAATTTACTTACTTTCTGATTAAAAAAGCTTTGTCAATAGAACTTGGCAAGGTGGAATTTTATAGCAATTATTTCAACTTGGATACGTAGCAACTCAAGTGAGTGCTTGCTTCTGAAAGTCATCACAGTATTATCAGCTCCTTGAAGTAAAGGCTTCCAGGACTTCAGAATGGAGAGTTGGCAAACCCTAGTGAAGTTAAGAGGATTTATAGGTCTCAGTAAAACAATTTAGCTTTTGAGAAGGAATAAAATTGTCGGTAGCTTAATGCATACTGTCATACTCAGTGTGAACATGCATAGAACATGTAGCTGCAGTACTTTATGTATTTTTTCAGGAGGGGGTAGCTGTTTCATAGATGCGCTTTTACATTTGCTTTTATGAAACTGTGTGAATCGGATGTTAGCAGTTGGTTTGGATTTTGTCATTAGGAGTTTAGATTGATTGTGGTGTTCTGTTTGCGTTTTGCCACAAATAAGATCTTCCCTGAGTTTCCACCACATTTCCTAAATTGCTATGTTTGGCTTAGACCAGCCACAAAACACTCCAATCTGCTACATCCAGCAGGGCAATTCTCTGCTCTGGTTTAGGCAGAGCAACCTGAGCAGTTATATCCAGCTGCTTTTATTTCATTAAGTACCCCAAAATGCAACTCATTAGCTATTGCCAGAGTTTCTTGAGCCTGCAGAGACAGATGGTTACAGTGCAGGCTGTAGTCCTGTTGAAGAAATCCTGTCAGTGGCAGAATCCCCATTTGAGTTTCTGTACTTTTTCATGAGTGTTGGAGCAAAACATGTCAGAACCAGAGCTGCCCTAGCCTCGCATGGCCTCCTGCAGAGGCCAATGGCTTATGTTCTATAATAACACATACTAATGATTTTTATTCTCATTCATAAGCTGTGCAGCTTCTGCCCCCCCTCACGTTAGTTCCTTTGGAGTGCCCTTCCATGGATCTCCAAGTTAGTTTCATTCCATGGTATTGTCATGAATGGGTGATTTAGATGCTTAAAGAATTCCTGTCAAAGGTATTGGCAAAAGCACCATGTCTGTGACAGAGTTTAAGATGCGTTTGCATAATGCTCTCAGGCACATGGTGTGATTCTTAGGGTGGCTTGTGCAGGGCCAGGAGTTGGGGTTTTTTTCCTCCAACTTGGAATATTGCTTACTACCTGGATGAAGCATAGCAAGGAAAATCAGATCATAATCAATTTGAAGAAATTTGTGCTGGGACTGGGAACACAAACAGAAAAGGGAGACCCATTAAATCACAAGGTTCAGAGTGGACCCGCTTGCCAGACTTAGCCGTACACTTGATCAGTGGGTTTATGTCTAAGGGATTTAGCAGCACTTAATCTTTGACTAATTTTACACAGAATGATTAAGTAGAAGTTAGTGTAAGCACAGCAGGAATTTGACTGTAGGTCTGAGATGGCAGTATTCATACTATACTTGCGGTAGCATATTTAAAGTAATTTGCACCAGACACAAAGTCTGTACCAAGGTGTACATGTTACAAGTTCTCCTGGTGTTCAGGTGTGTTTTGGCTTATTCACTTTCTACATCGTTACATTGCATTACTGTACAGAATTAAAAACTTGTATATTTTAAGGGTTCGATCCTGAGGGTGCTCCCAAGAGCTTCCCGAGCCAGCTGTCAGTTCCCTTCCAAGGCATGGTTCCATTACAAAGTCAGCTCCAGCATTGCCTATCTGTGTTGGGCTGACTCAGGAGCAGGATCATACCCGCGTCACCATATCCTTTTGCTGAACTGTATTCTTTACTGTTTCTGCACATTCAGGGTAACATCTGGAAACATCCCGCAGATTTTTTTTTTTTTAATGTTACAGTATGCTGGGATTCTCTGTTTCAGCCGCTGTTAGAGCGGTTATCTATGGAAATGGTTGGGAAGAGGCTGTGGAGTATCTGCCTAAGGGTGCAGCCTGAGACTTAAAGCCGGCACGGCCGCCGGAGAGACCAAGTTTGCTCTGCTGTCCTGCGGGTGTTCCCGTGCCTGGACCTTGATCTCGGGCTTCTGCGTGCGTGTGGTGTGGGCAGTCTGGTTACAGCCTGGATTAACTTTGGTCTGAGCATGAACCTCCGGTCCTTGAGTCAGGAGGGCGTTGTGCTTAAAATGGGGGTTCCTGCAAGCGAGCGCTGGGGTCGGTGTTCCCGGTGCACCGCAGAGCAGCGTGTGTGGCTGGAGGGACTTCACATTCACATTCGCCGTTTGTCGGCTCTGCAGCCCTAATGTGGAATTAGCATAGTTGGTTGCTGTCTTTTTAGCCGGTTTTAAAGAGAGCGGCTCCATCTGGGCCGCCCTCCGTACTCTCGGGGCTCCCCACTGTACCCTCCCTGGGCCCCGTCTCTGCCCGGCGGGGCGGGGCTCGGCGGGGGAGGCCGGCCCGGTGCGAGCAGGGCAGGGCGCTGTCCCTTTAAGGCGGGGGGCGGGGCGGGCCCCGGCGGTGAGTGACAGCGCGCGCGGGGTCACGTGAGCCGCCCGTATTTGAAGGTCACAAAAAAGCTGCTTCCTTTAGAGAGAGCAAGAGGGAGCGAGAGGGAGGGAGCGAGAGGAGAGAGCGAGGGAGCGCAGCCAAAATGGCCGACGGAGCGTCTGCTGGGTTCTGAACGTTTGAAATAAAAAAAAAGAGAGAGCAAAAAAAAAAAATTAACAAAAAAGGAAAAAAAAACCTAAACAAAAAAAGCAAAAACACACATTTTTGGATTTTTTTTTTCATTTCCATTTCTACCTTGTATGCCTCAACTCGCTGGATTTAAGCACTGCTGCACTTTATGAGGTTAGTGGTACGTTTATATTTTATTGTTTTTACCTATCAGTTTGGATTTCTTTAAGAGCCTGAGCTGACCGTTTCCATCCGTGGCTTGGCAGAGGTGTCTTTTCTAGCACAAAGACTTGCTTCGGATCTTGTCTGCTTGTACGTGTACGGTACTTTTAGTGGATTTTTTGGGTTTTTTGGAAGGAGCTCTCCGAACGAGTGCGGTGTGGATTTGGAAGATATTTGTAATTTAAAACACGTAGGCAAATTAGAGAAGATCGTTTGTATTTTTGAGCTGGTGAAGTACAAGATAGTGCTGAAAATCTTGTTTTATTTAAATAGAGGCTTTTAAAAGAGAGATTTCTTCCCCATAGCACCCGGAGCTCTTAAATCTGCTGCAAAAATTTGCATGTATAAAACCGGGCTGGCATTCTTTCTGCCGCTGGGTCGGAGCGGGGCCGGCCGGGGCCGTGCCTTCCGCGGGCGCAGGGACGGAGCCTCCCCGGCGCGGCGCGGGGAGCGCTGCGGGGGCCGGGGCTCCGGCCGGGCCCGGCGCAGCCGCGGGGCTCCCGCGCGGGCTCGGCCGGGGCTGGCGGCCCATCCGGCGTGCGCCAGGTATTCAGGAATGTGCGGGATGCTGGCCACTGCCGCGGTTTTGTGTTCTACGGGAAGCAAGCGTTCATCTCCGCCTTAGTAAGTGTAGGCAAAGGGCTGCGCTTTTTCGCCTTTTTTTCCCCCCCTCCCAGCCTTCTGTGTTGCTAAAAATTTAAATCCGAGTTATTTTTGCAACTCCCTCCAGAACCAAGCAGATGATTAAAGGGAAATAGCTGGAGCTTGCTTTTTGAGAACAGGCCCCTCCTCCTGCATTGTAAGAGTGTGATGTAATGCTCCTTTCTGTGGGGTTAAATGAAAAAATTTCTGTGGTGGTGTACATTATATTTCACCCATTCCTCACAGGCATTGCATTGTGATCTTTTTTGTAGCTGAGCATGTAAGCAGCAGATAATTCTGCAAATAATCGTGTGAATGTGCTCCTCATTGCAGTGTATTAGTGTAATGATTGTGGTTAGCAGATCAACTTTGTAAACCTGCAAGATGGCTCATATTTTATATTTCTTTGTGGCCTTACATGCATACAGTCAAACACAAATGGAGGAGACAGATTTCAGTAAGCTTATTGAAAATGTATCTGGCTGTTGTCGTTATAGTCTTGTACATGCTGGGACTTTTTTTTTCTGCACTGGCTAGCAAATATTCAAAGTAATTCTGCACAGTGTTGTTTCTCATGGAAATTAGGAGATGGTATCTTTGGAGTTTTCTTTTTTTAATTTTAAATTAGAGGAAGCCAATAAAAGAGAACTCTGCTCAAATTTTACATAGTGTTTTTTTTCTGGTAATTTCAGTCATTAAGCATTTAGTAGTTAATCCATGTGTTACTTCAGTTAATACATGAAGTAATACATGCCCTTTGCTTAGGGTTAATGAACTTACTAGATTCCAGCCTCATGTTACTGGTAGGTATCTGAGGAAATGCTATAAAAACGTTCTGTGTCTTTGACATGATGTACTCTGATGGCTTTTGTTATTCAAAACCTTCTTGAACTCAGTGGAGATCTGGATGTAGCTAAAATATGTTGAATCTACCTGTTGATTGACAAACAATAATTAGACAATTAGAACTGTTTTCAAATGCAGTCTAAAATATTCTTTAGGAGCATTCTCAGATTTGGTGCTTACTGGACTGAAACATCAGTTACTGCAGCTGATGTGCTGATTGCTGTAGAATGGGATGGCTGAACTGAGGAAGTAAAGACAACCCAAGTTGTGTCCTGAACTGGCAGTATTGGAGGATGTCGTCTTCCCAGAATCTGCACTTCAGAACATTACTTGCCTTTTCTGTGTATTTTTTTGCCTTCATGCCTTACTGCCTACGTTACACACTTGCAGAATGTGTAGATGTTTGCACATTTAGCTTGGTGGTTAAGGTGATAGAATACAGGGTGGTTCCCGATAACTGCTACTGCTCCTAGCTACAGGAGGTGTTGTGGGTCAGACAAAAGGCAGCTATTGAGAATAATAGAAATCATTCCAATAAGGAGTCTGTCAAACATTTGAACAGCTTTGTGAGACTGTAATTGTGAATAGGAAAGACCAATTAAAATAATTCCTCTTACAAATATGCTTTTGACCCCTCAGATCTCACTGCGGGGTGTGTTGAGTACCGGGCAGTCTGTGCAGCCATAGGATTTTAAATGTGAATCTGGGCAATTCACAATGCTGTTTGTATTCAGTGCGTTCCTGCAGTACAGCGGGGAACAAAACACTTAAATTTGAGAGACCTGACTTGAGTTGCAATTTCTAGATCAGTTTGAAGCTTAGAGAGGCATGGGGGCAGGGGAAGTTTTTTTGCTTCGTTCAGTTTGCAGTGACGATGCTGAGTTCAGAAGCTTTATTAAATTTTTCTGTTTGCATTTGCATGTCAATTGTTGTTGGTATCTACAGGAATCACTCCTTTTCCAAAGCAGACTGTTTTAGTAGGTTGAAAGCTACAGTGAAGTCTGTAGTCAGCAGAACCCCTGGAGATTTTTTGCACTACATCTAAGAGATTCTTGAGAAATAATTGACAAGTAAAGCCTTATTACCATTGAGCTTCAGTATACAGGAGTCTGCAGTTCTAATGGGAAAAAATTCAGGGAAAACAAGTGACTGAAAGATCAGTATGCTTAGTTTCAGTTGCTTTTCTCTTAGCCTCTTTCTCTCCTGCTGAGAAGGAAGAAAAAGAAACTTTGTAAGATCATGCAGTCTTTGCCAGCTGATTTCAGCTGAACTTAACCTTTTTAAGATTTTTGTTTCTTACTTATTAATAGGTGGCTTAGTAGAGGAGAAGGTGTCAAATCTATGAGGAAAAAATCCAAAGAAATAGAGTAGTTCTGGAAGAGAATTTTTATCCACAAGTTTCCTAGTACCCCTTTAGAAACTTGTCATGTATCTTGAAACAGAGTTCTTTAATTCTGGTCATTGTGGATCTACATTCCTTTTGGACCAGGGTGGAAGGTGAGAAGTTTAACTTACAGTTTATTTTGAACAATATTTCTTGGAAGCTGCACCCTTGGTACTCTCTTCAGCTGGTAGTAGTTCATAACTGAAAAGTTTCAGTGGTTTTTTTAATTGATTAGGAAGCCATCTACTGCCTCCCTATGAGCCGCTTCACCTTGCTAAGTATTGGTTTCCTGTATAAACAGCTCAAGATTTGAGGCAAGAAAATAAGATACATAGGATGTTTACCTCCAAGAACCTGTATTTCATGTCCTGTCAAGGGAATCAGATGTATCAGGGTTCTAGTTTTGTTACCTTAGATTTCAAGTAGCTAAACTGTAAATATTGGACTAACATTATTGCTCCAGAATTAATGATGTAAAATTCAGGTTAGATTAATACAAAGATGTATTTCTTCTGAAATCTTTAGTTGCTAGTGTAATGCTAGCATTAGCAGTCTTACATGGTATGATTGCATGTGCCATATTTCAAATATTGGACAAACAAATTGCTTAAAGTTGGGTGTCAAGTTAACAGTTTTTGGCCATTTCAGCATTAAAGGCAAATGTAGAGCTGTCATGGAGATAAATACTATATATTGAGAATATTTCTGTTTTGTTGTTGTGATGGTGCCGTAATTGCTCTTCAGAACACAGGAGGAATGGTGCCCTTTTGTATTTGTGGTGAATTCCAACTCCAGATCTGTACATTTAGCACTTGTCACTGCTTAAGTTCTCCTTTACACACAGGCTTCCTACTAAAGAATAGAACAGGGGGTTTTGTTTTTGTTTGGTTGGGGTTTTGTTTGTTTTGGTGGGTTTGGGGTTTTTTTCTTGTGGAGGCAAAACATATATTCTGGGAGCAGCATGAATATATGCAAACCCTGTTTGTTTGGGTTTTTTTTTGTGCCATCAACAGACTTCTGAAGGGAGTTCCTAAGGTTAGTGGGTACTGTAATTTTAAAGGCTGTTTTCCTGTCTGTATACAGTATGCTGGCATTACAGTTCAGGGATGAAATGCCCTGCTGTTACTACAATTGTATATTTTTAATAATTTCTGAGAAGGTGTGTCTTAAGAACTGGTTGATGTGATATTTGGGTGTTATAGCCTGAGTAAATTGAGGGACTTCTCATTCAAAATATTGTACTTTAAGGACTACTTCTAATTAGCCTGTTTAGTCAAGTGGAAAAGCATAACACAAGATACAACCCTTGGATTTTTTTCAGATACCTAAGAGAAGATTAATAAAACACAAGATGTACTTGAAAGGCAGAACAAATCAAAACAGGTTAAACACCATGGAAAAAATGTGTGCTAATACATCTGGAGATAGTGAGGGCAGTTCTGTTAAAAAACCAGTTAGTAAGAATGAAAGTTGACTACTACTCCTTACAGTGCTACCATTTGTGTCTGAGCTCAATTAAATGGATGTTTGTATATGTTAGGCAGAGAAAATCATCTAAAAATACCTTGACGCTCGTAGGTGGAAAATGCTTATAAGTATAAAGCATGTTTATATTACTAAAAACGTGTGTTAAATTGAGACTTTTAGAAGTGAAATGTGACCTTGGAATTTACTACAGCAAAATTGAAACAGGGCATCAAGATACAATTGTGTTTGATTTCGTGCCAGCAGGGGAGTTCTTCTCTTAGGATGGGATGTGTGAGGCCACATTTTAGCAATGGGGGAGATCAGCAAATTTTGAGGTAGCTCAAGTAAGGCCAGCAAGAAATAGTACAGGGAGGTAATCCAGCAGAAAAACTCTTCATCTTTTTAATGCTTATTTTTATAGATACATTCTCTGCAAACAAAGGAATTGTCTAATTTGTGTCAGAAGAGCATCATTTTGACATAGAGCTCCATCGTAGTTGAGTGTGCTTTGAACTGCATAGTTACTTCAGCAACTAAAAAGCAGAAAGACATGTATTTTTTAAATCAAGGTGACCATTCTTTTTTAGTTCCTTAAAATTGCATGAAACCCCACTGTGCATGTTAAAGTTATAAGGGAAGCATGCTCAACTTTCCCAGTGTGCTTAGCAGATGTAGAGTTGAGGCTTCCTGAAATGCAGGTCTGAGTATGGCAGCTGAACCGATTTGCACTAAAGCTGAATACTGCTTTAATTTCTGAATCAGAGAATAAGTATTTCTTTAAAAAATAAAACAAAGGGAAGATTACTTCTGGTATTCTCAGTGGGGCTTTTTTCCCCTTTTTAAGTGCAGCATTTGCTGAATAACACAGTCATAAATCTTCTGTCCACTTGTAACATAGGAAAGCGGCAAAACTTAAGCTGCAGTCAAACTGCTGGAGTTGGGGCTTTTAAAACGGCTTTTGTAGACTGAGTTTTTTGAGCTAGTTGACCTATATGAAAATAGGAAAGGTTAAATGTATAATCTGTTCATGCCACTTAACCATTAATTAGAGTTGAGCTTAATTGTCCCATTTTACATGTGCTCTGTGGCAAATATACATCAATGTGTTGTCATTCCGGTTCATTGTATGCTTGTGAACTTAGTTGTGCCTGAGCTATCCAGTTTTCCAGGATGCAGTGTCCTGTGTCACTTAAACCTTCCTTAAAATAAGTCTTCAGTATTTTCCTCCACTTTTTTCCCCCTGATTTGTATTTTAGTGTTGGTGGTAGAAGATATTGCAACTTAATATTAGGGTGCTAATGTAGCAGCATTTGTGCTCTTGTTGCAGCTTCTGTATTAGTATTTATATTTTTAATTGTATGTAATTTTGCTTAAGCAATCATGCCAGATTCAGGGTCTGATTTAAAACACATGGTTCTAATTCTGTGTTGGTACTCTAGATATACTTGACTACAAAACAGCTTTCTTTGGCAAGAGGTTGGCTACCACTGAGAACTTTGCCAACTAAAGTGAAACTGAACATCGCTTAGCCCGTGAAATATACAGCATGTTTGTGCTCAGCCTTTTGCTGAGCAATTCATAGGGAGGATGATTTGATCACAACATACAAGTGAATTTTGGTATTGTAATGCTTGGAAATCCTAATCTGGTAGCTCTTGCTGGATTTTTTCCAGGTTCTTCTGCTTCTTACTTGGAGAGAGTTTGAGGACAATGAAAATGAAAATGGCTACCTTCTATATGCAGGGGAAGAGAGAGCAAAGGGTATAAAAACTTAGCACATGTTTTTTTTCCTAGCTTATTCCTATGTCCACTGAAAGCCAGTTGTCCTGTGAAGCAGAAAATAGTAGATTGTTTCATTCCTGTGTGAATTTTTAAAAATTAATTCTTCTATATTCTAGTTAAGACTATATAAATAAACCTTTCCTTTTTTGTTAGATTTTACTTGGGTACCATTAGTGTTATTACCTCACTGTTTTAGTCAAGGGGCCTTCTATGATAAATATTAGAAAAATATGAAATAATGCACTTAAAACTGGTTAAAAATATGGCACATGGAAATAAAGGATGTGCCGTTGAGGTTATAGATATGTCTTTTTATATCTAGCTCTGTTTTTCTTTGCGGATGTTATTACAGGTTTATGTGCACTGGTGGGAACCTAAATGTGGGCTAGGTTCAAACTGCCTCTAAAAATGCTTGGTTAACCTGAAGTAAAACCCCAAAAAGCTTTTTTCAGCCTAGTATAAAAGAAGGTTCCAGCTGGTGCTAGAGAAGTCAGTTGTAGCAATATTAATGGGAATTTAAAATCAAATAGCCTTGTGTTAGAGATTCAAGATTTCTGTTCCTTTGCAGGTAATGTTCACGTTATCTGCTTGATATGTACTAACCAGACCAAGCAGTGCTGAGAGAGAGAAAGATGGAGATGGGAGAATCCCAAGCCTTACATGCAGATAATTTTTCAGCTGTTGGAAGCAGTTTAGTCTTCTTGTGCAAAAGCTATCTGAATTTGCATTTAACCACCTCATCTTATATGGTAGCTGTTCTGGAATGGTTAAGTCCTTGAATGACTGTTTTTATCACAAAATAACACATTATTCTGCATCAAATTAACTCTGCTATGTTATTAATTAGGAGATAGTTTTGCTCTATATTTGCCAGTTACTATAAATAAAATATATATCCTGACACAAAAAACTGTAGGAAGTGTGGTTTAACCAGATCTTAGGTATAACTAGATGAAAAAGGCAAAAGCAGACAAAAGCTAAACTTTGAGAGCTTAGAATTTACTTTTGCAGCTTAATGTACCCTAAAGCCTCTATTGCAGAGTTCTTTAAGCTAGCTTGCTGTGGTTGAGCCACTGGAAACCAAACATCTTAATTTTTGGAGAGTCAGCCTGTCTTGATAAAGTTTTGGGGACGAGATTGTTTCTCGGATGTGGATTTAAAGGTGACTGTTTTAAAGATGAGCTGTATTTGCATGTTACACACTCAGAAAAGGCTGTAACATTTTGCTGCAGTCTAAATAATGTGAAGTGAAACTCTCCTACCATGGACTTGCCAAGTATAGGGCCAGCTTAAATTTATGTAACTTCTCTTGATTTTTTTCTTGAAAAAACTTACCTTTTAAATGGTGCTTCAGTTAGTGTTAACTTGGTTAAACTTAAATGCTTCTTCTCCTTTGCATTCTTTGGCCATTCTTCTATTGTTTAGGTAATAATCTAAATATTAGTTGTTGTGATCATTTTAGCTTGAGCATTGCTTGCGCTATTTGTTTCATGCTAAGCTGTTAAAAACAGGCTTCATCACTGGATCAGTGCATTAAAAAGAACAAGGTTGCACACAGCTCTTCGTTGTAAGTTGAATTCCAGCCTGTAACTCAATTTCATTTTCTCATCTTGTTTGTTAAGAAACTTTGAAATAATTGTCTATTTCCAGCTCGCTACATATTTTTCTATCTGCGTGTGTCTGATATGGCTGTGTGTATGCATATGTGTAATAAGTGCGTGTTGGCAGTTACTACAGTTAAAAACCACCAGGTATCAACTGACAGGTAGAGACTTCTTGGCAGGGCATTGGTGTTCAGTACACAATAAAAATGGCTCTCAAAGTCAGTTCGAGTTTTGTGTTTGGGAAAAGCCTGCACAAACGAAGCAAGTGCCTTTCTGTAAGGTAAGTGTACAGACGTTAGAGGAGCAGCAGAGAAATCCAGAGGCCACACAGAAAGTCAGAGACAGAGCCAGACTTGAACTCAGAAGTTCCTGGCTTGTGGCCTGGAGCTGAAGCCAGTTATAGACAGCTGTATTGAATTGTGAATAGAATGATGCTCTTTTTTTCCCCTTTGTGGATTTAAGGGTACAAAGCTGATTTAACTGAAATAATGTGGGTAAAGAGATGGAATTGTGTAATTTGCCTTTCTCAAAATTCAAATGCTTAAACTTTGGTGTTAAAAGTTGGTTCAGCATTTGTGGGTGTTTCCACTTGCCAAGGAGCATGATTAACATAGCTGGGTCACAAATTGTGACAAATCTAGTGCAGTGCCTTGAGGTCAGACTGAGGGCTTTTTCTGAGTGTAGAGGAATTCAGGTTTAAAAGCTACTGCTCTGCGTGCTACCTTGAGAAATACTAATGACATAAAGAAAATGCCCTGAAATTTGATTTTCTTTGATGTTTTAAAATAGAAGTGAAAACCTAGTACAGAGACAGTCTGCCTCAAGTTGACTGTTTATTAAAAAATTCACATTCTGTATTTAACACTTCTGGAGTTTTTAATGAGGCTTTAAACATTGTTATCCTTCAGTGCAGTATGAAAGAAGTGAGAACCTGCTGTAGGTTTGCTGCCTGGTATTTTTGTCCTTCCTGAAGTGAAAGCTTGGAGTAGCTTCTATTGAATGTATGGGCTCTGGTTATTTCAGGAGCTCCCTTTAGGAAGGGGCTTTGATCTAAAATATTATTATAGAATGAGCATCACTATTATGAATTAGTTTTCTTTGCTGTTGAAAGTCTTGACAGGTATTTTAAAGTCCATTTCACGGTAAAAGGGACTTCTTTTCCGGGCAAAATGTCATTAGTAGTAAGCTCTAGTTGCAAAGTAGAGTTTTTCTTTTTACATGGGGTACTTTTATTAATCTGTGTGTTGCGTCTTGCTAACTGAGGCTTTATGCAAATGTACGGTAAGATTATTTTCCTAAATTATGAATGTGGAATTCAGACAGAGAATACAAACAATACCAAAAAAATGCAGAACCAAACAAAACACTGAGGTGGTTTTTCTTTGCTTACCAGGAAGTAAGTTCCATTTTGTTTGTTGAAAGTAACAAAAATGCTAGATAGTTTTAAAAAGAAGTCCCAAGTATCAAAAGCTTAACAGTAAAATATCTCACTCCTGAGGAGTTGAAGCATTCATGTCTCCAGGTGTGTGCAGTGTGACTGTGCTTTATTCTTTGGAAAGAATTGACTCTGAGTGGTGTGCACTTTAAGGATGCATCTAAAAATTTCATTAGTAGTTAATGAAAGTCAGAATAATTAATTTGAGTATTACAGTGGTCTGCGTTTTTACTCACCCTCCCGTTTTATGCACTGTCGTGGTTTAAACCCAGTGAGCAACCAAGTGCCACACAACCACTTGCTCCAAACCAAGCCCCATGGAAAATCCTTTGAGTTTCCCTTTTGGTTTCTGCTGTTTGAGTGTTTACAAGTCCCACTTGCCTTTGGCTGTGGCTTCAGAAGACTGTTTAACTGGGTTTTTCAGGTTTGTTGCATAAGCCTGGACCACTTCAGAGGTAGATTTTGTTGTGGCAGGTCTTGGCTTTATTCAGCTATTACAGCTGATAATATATTGTAGGTAAACTGTATAGTTCTTCCCAGCAGGTCTTCCAGAAATACTGTAGCCATCTAGTGATCAGTTGCTGAGTTTGGGGTTGCTCCCCAGTCATCACCAGTAACAGTGTTATGGGCTAGATTCTGCAGTGGTGAGTGGGAGATCCAGATGAGCTTGTTTCATTATGAGCTGTGTTTGCCCCTTAATTTAAGTTGGTAGCATAGCTTCAGTGGCTGAATAGAGTTTACCCCAGTCTCTCGTTAAAACAAGATGTTAGTTAAGGGTAAGCATATAAAGGGCTGGTTTAACTAAGAATGATTCCAGTGAAGCCAAATGTTTGGTTTTTTCTTTTATACTCTTTAAAAAGGACATAAGAAAAAGTTGGGTGACTCTTGGTGCACTTCCCCATTTAGGTCAGTCAAGTGTAGGTCACATTTACTGGTAACCATAAGTCCAGTTGGCTCCTCCAGCTTAGCAGATAGATTTGATTAAAGCAGAAGGTCTGGTCTTTCATCTAAAATTTGGAATTTTAAATGCTTACATGAGTGACTGAATTCTGTATTGCTTCTACTATAAGGTCGTGCTAATTTTCTGCTAGGTAGCATTAACCATTTATCCAAAACAGTGGCTTCACAGAAAGACAGATGCTTTGCACTGGCAGTGTGCATGGAAGCATCAATAAGCTGACAAATTAGATTTGAGGTTCTAGTGTTTAAAGGGCTTTTCTTTCAGCAGGAAGTAGTCTCCCACATCAGCTTACGTATTTTAACCTTCAACTTTATATAGCAGCAAAGAGCTGACCTGTCTTTATGCAGAGCTACCTTTCTTAAAGAGGATCGAGAGAAGGTTTAAGTGAATAGATTAGAAGTGCAGTGTTTTGTGGAATGGTGAATGTCTGAATCTGTGTCATGATCATACACTCCTTTTGTCTAGTGCCTAAAAAAAGGAAACTGCTGTGTTGCACATTCATGACATTAATTTCTCCTAGATAGGAAGGGCTAGTTATTAATTAAAGGTAGGAGGCTTCAGATCTTCTGTCAGCAGAGGTCAGAATTATATTCATCACTGGAAAGATACCGAACTTAGGTGGATCTGTGTGCTGAATGCTTTTCTGATTTAGCTGTTTCTGTTAGGACTGATGCTGAAAATGAGTGCGCACTTCTAACCTCTCAGAAGTAAAGAATGTCTGTTACTAGTTGAAGATTATAGTCTGTGAGTTTTATGCATTTATTTCTTTGACATCAATGAACATGAGAAATGTGTGGTTTTGATTTAAAATAATCTTGCGTAATGCAACAAGGCAAAAAGTAACCTTAAAGTAGCAAACACTACTTGGATGGAGAATTTAACAAGACAAATCAGTTTAATCTTGGTACTTCAGAAATATGTTAAATGCTAAAATTTAATTTATATCACTATCATTTTTACCTCACTTTTTCTCTTGTAACTTAACATTTTTATTTTCTGTGTACCATTGTGGTCATGTTCTTCTGTAATCTCTGAGGTGGCAGTTCAGTGGTTTCCTCATTCTGGATTACATCTTAGTTTAGAATTTCCTTCTTATAACAGAAAAAGAGAGTGGCCATGCCTGGAAGATTAGCCATAGCCATGTTGTGTGTGGTCTGCAAGTTCCTGTCATCTTGGAATTTTTGTATGTTGAAGCAGTTTTCTGACGAGAATGTCCATGTTGTGAAGAAATGCAGCCTTTCTGGAATAGAGATACTCTTGAGCTGGCTTGGTTTACAAGAGAAATTTCTTCTTTGATAGTAATGTGTAGTTAGTTATAAACAGTTTCTATCTTTTTGAGTGTGAATGGACGCTGATTTTTGTAAGCAAGATGTGTATTCAGTCCTCATTGATTATTTAATATTTTAAAAAATTTCTTAAGTTATCTTAAACTACTGTATTCAAAAGCAGGAGATACTTAAATAGGCTTGAAGTTAGAAATCAATCTGGTACTCTATCTGTGAATGGCATAAGGAGCAAGTAAAATTCATCACTTAAGCTGTAAATTATAATTCCTGGAAAGAGACAAGGAATGAGAACCCTCAATCAAGATTTCAGAAATCTTGTCTACTGCACTCAATGCAAATAGGAAAAGCTCTCAGATGATTGACTCCTGAGATTGGGCAGGCACCAATTCCATAGGAATTGCAGCCATAGTTAAAAGAAATTCTTTCCTGGTGGGAGATTACCCTTAGTTTATACAAATGCCTGAGGATACAGTGAACACTTTTCGCTTAAACTTTCGAATGTCATTGCTTAAGAAATAAGGAAATGATTGTTTATTTAGCAATTAATAAGAGCTGCATGTCTAGACTAGGTGGTTTAATCTATGCTTTATTTCTAGAAGGCATGAAATAAAGTTAACTTTTTAAACAAAAAAATGCAGCTAGAGATTGGTGCACAGTATCAGGACTATAAAAATGGATGAATCAAAAATAGCCTAAGAGATTAGTGACTGTGAGAGGTGGCAACCATCTCTGCTTTTTAATGGACTATTTTCCAGAACTTATTTTGTTTCTGCCTCATAACTGTTGTGGCTAGTTAATTTAAAATAAACTGTTAAACAGGTATGATTATGTGGCCTGCAGAATGCTGTTCTCCTCCCTCTTACAGTCTTTTTGAAGTGAAGAAGAGACATTTCTACAGTTTTCTAAGTTGCCCTCTATGGGTGTCTCAAGCCTTCTGCACAGGTAATGGGTCAAGTGGCATTACAGTGTTAAGCACAGGCTTGTGTTTTCCCACCTAAGTCAGGAAGGTGTGTGATTTAGGGTGGCAGGACTTTATTGTAATGCACTGGCTGCTACTTGTGATGGTTTTGTTCCATGGATTCTAGTAACTTCCTGCTTTCATTCTTTTAGGAAAAACATTTGACTAAGCAGTGGTATTTCTAGTGTTAATTTTGGTGTTAACCTGATTTATCCTTGGAGTGGTCCCTTTAAAAATATATTTATCAGGTAGTCGCAGTTTTCTGTGGCCTTACAAAGCTGTTGAGTGAACTTTCCTGATAATGCTTTCTATGGAGTACTGACAGGTGTCAGCTTTCCAAACATAGCTTGCCAAGAACTTGAGGAAAAATTACAGCTTAAAAACCTTCAAAGAGTGAGGCATTTCTACATTTCTGTACATCATGTGAACATAAGGTGTGCTTGTATGCATGTGAAAAAGAAGTGGGATTTTTTTCTTTGTCAAGTGTGGAAACTGATATTTATTTGCTTTCTGAATTACACTGTGAAAGTTTTCCTAGGAGGTTGCTAAAATAGAAGGAATTTTCCTTGATACGTACTCAGTCATAACATGTAGATGTATGACAGAATATGCTTAGGAATTTAATTTTGGCCTTTAGAATTATTGTTAAAGAATTTGTTCATCATGGGGAAAGAAGGGTGCATAGCTAATGTCAAATCTGGTGTTCTCCAAAAGCACAGCAGCAGTTTTGAGTCTTTGAAATTTAGGGAAGTGTATAGTAATGCCACTTATACTCACATTATGTTTTGGTGGTCCACTGCTTTTTACAGTATCCTGTGCAAATAGCAAGCCAGTGGATTATGGAGAGCTTTGATGTGATGCTGTTAACTGGGAAGAGTGATCAGCTTTGCATATGAATGATGAGTTTCCAGTTGAGGATAGACAAAAATAAGGTTATAGATATTGAGAGTGCAAGTGATGTTTGTAGATGCTGCATGCCTTGGTGTGGGTATTTGGTTCTTTATTCTATTCTGAAATCTCAGGTAATCATTTTCTTAGAATGCCAGATCGCATCTTTGTCCTCAAAACACAAGTGATTATATGAGGACATATGAGTTTGGAAAGGCTTTGAATTTTTTGGCTGCTTAAGTAGCTCTGCAAGGAAGGATTTTTTGTTTCTTACAGTTCAAAACAAGTCACATCCTGCACTTCTGTGTTGTTTTCATTTTTCCCATTTCCTGCACAGAGTTTCTTTATAATTCTCTCGTCTTCATTCTGCATGCCAATGAATAATTTCAGATTACATCTTAATAAGGCACGAGTCATGACATGGAGTATTGAGTTGTGATGTTTTGAATAATTTATTGATCTCATTTTTGAATGAAAAATGACTAATGAAGAGGATGGGCCAGCTGGTTGCAATAAGAAGGGTGAAAAGCAGCCTCTGGGGATGAAATGCCTCCACATGAGGCTCTGCAAAGTATCTCTGTGCTTACCATATAACCTAAGCATCAAACACAGTCATTTTTCAGTGCCTCCGAGATCTTGGTGCTTTACAAGTAGATGTCAAGTCTAGCATATCTCTTCATTTTGAGCTAATTAAGCAGAATGAAGTCCAGTTTTCTTCAGTGTTTGAGAGTGTATCAAATTTCTTTGTAAGAACCACACCTTCCATTTATTCACTTAAATTTTAGGAGTAAGTCTCATGCTTTGGCCTTCAGAAAGTCTGTAGGAATGCAGCAAAGAGAAGACTTTAATTCCCTTGTGATTTACCTAGTTTCTTGAGCAGGGTGTGCAGTCTGTCATCTTCATTGAGGATTTAATGAGATCTGATCCCTGCCTGTCAGCCTTTTAACAGCAGGTGCCAGCTCCCAAACAAGAAGAGGGCATGGTGTATTAGCAAAATGACTCACTTTGGTGTTGTGTGCATCTTACAAATATTGCTCCATCCTATGAATGGGGCAGTGCATCTGATTCTAAAAGCCATTTGAAGGACATGGTTTATGTGGCTTTTCAAGGTAACTTTTTTCAGTGTTTAAATCTTCATACAAAAGTGGGGAAGGAGGAAGTTTATATCTGTATTGTAAAGAAACCTTGAAATGCATGCCAGAGTTGATGTATGACAGAACGGTATTTTAATTGCACACCTAGAGTGGTAAATGTATTAAAGCTTTTTTTTTTCCCACTCTGAAACACCTGGCTTGCAATTTAACATTGCTGTTTCACCAGATTTTAATTTATCACCTGTGGTTACCTATAGACAAGAAATATTGAATAGTAGCTGTATAAAGTAGAGTGATTTATTGATACAGTGAATACTGTATCTCTTTACTACTGGTGCAGGGAATCCTGACCTTACTTAGTCTGCAGTGAAATCTTGATGACCTTACTACAACCATGGTCTGTAACAGTATAGTTGTAACTCCTTTCTTTGTATACACGCAGTCCTCCATGACTTAGAGTGACTCATAAAAGTGTGAGAATATGCTGCAATACAGTTAGACTTTTTACATGGGATATCCCATACTAGATAAAAGCTAGGGATCAGCAGCTTTGTGAAGGTGATGAAACTCTACTGAGTACTGGCTAAGATCACATATCTGTGCTTTTCCAGATGTGAAGAGCTGCATGTGTAATGACTGTGTCTGTAGTAGGTCTGTTTGTCTGGAGGGCACATGATACTATCACTGTCAGTAAAGCTTCTGTAGCTGCAGACTGAGAGGCTGCTCCCTCTTGGTTTCCAGGTATGTTGGGATACATCTCAGCAGTATTTGGTCTTGAACTCGGTCCTACCTCTAAGTGGCATGAGTTAATTAGACTCTTCAAGACTTTTTTTGTTGAGGATTGGGTGATTAGTTTAACTCAGGAAAACTCAGCATCTTTGGGCTGTTGGTTTTTGAAGTATTAGTGGGGGTGGAATGCCATTTGTTAAATTTCATCAGTCCTCTGTTGAAGGTATAATGCTTGAATGATAACATAAACCATGTCAAGGAGCTGTTGTCTCATGTAATGAGTAGGAAAAATTGCTATGTGTGATGAAAGCTGTGTACCAAATACAGCACTGAATTGCTGTCTGGTTTTGTGCTGTAGGAGAACTTGAGATAAAGTTTTAAGGGTGATACACACTTTTATTGCCCAGAGACTTAAGTTTTCTGCTGGCAGATTGTCCTTTTGAAAGGGTGAAAAAATCCAAAACATGATGTCCAGGCATTAATTCAGTAGCCAAATGAAAAGCATACGTTGTTGTGTAGAACACAAAACACAAACCTGTTTTCCATTCAGCCAGCTCACTCTTTGTCAGCCTTCACCGAATCTTTGTTATTTTGGTGCAAAGGAAAGTTAGTTGTTGAACTATTAAGAATATTTTTAAAAAATAATAACCTGTGGAAAACCTGAAGGGCTGTTGGGGTGACATCTGAATTAGATAATTTTTCTTTTAACTTCTTTGTTAAAATTGCAACAACAGTCTCCTTTTCTCATACAGAGTTGACTGCAAAGTGAATCCACAAATATTTTTAGCACAACTTGCTTTGTCTTTCTCCAAAGCAGAAGTATTTTTTGCTGACATTAATGTCAGATTCTCTTTTCTTGGAGGGGAAAAATGTGTAATGAAAATTAAACTGAATTTAAAATGAATTTTTAACAGGAGTTCAGAGCTGGTCATCTTGGGGATTTTTCAGTAGGTTAACAACAATTTTAAGAAATACAAAAAATAAATTTCTCTTCTGACATTAAAATCTGCAAATGTGGCAGTACATAGAAGCAATTAACTTGAGTATGTTTTATTATGGTCAGCTTTCACAGTAAAACTATCAGTGTAATGGATTGGTTTCTTGTAGTTACAGTCATTGGAAAGAGAAAACAATTACAAAAGTAATGTTTGTCACAGGTCAGATTTGGACGTGTTATATCAAGTTGTAAGATCACTGAGTACTCACTTAAGTGATTACTCCATTATAGTTTGTAAAAACAGTATTCTTTATTGGACTTGTGGTTATTTCTTTAGAGAATGGATATTGAGTTCTTTAAAAAAATCTGGTATTTTGTTTCCTTAATTACTGGAGTACATGATTGAATGTTAAGAAGCAGCTTACTTGCAGTTGTGAGGTCTGAATTCATATTTGCATTGTGTCTGAGCTCAATATCACTGGGTAGTTTTAATTTGCCAAAGAATATCACACTTGTAGTTATCTTCACTAAGGAAAGTGGCCAAACAAAAAACACAGAATTTTTTAAAAGTCTTATAAGAACTGTTTCCTGTGTTTGGAGGAAGAGAGAGTTAGTATCTTCCTAAGAACACTGCCTGAAATTTAGTGTGGTCTTTGCAGGATTGCACATTACCAGGTTTTGTAGTAATGTGTTGGTGATCAAGGGCTCTTCACATCACATTTGGGGTATTAATTATGTCCTTGTTTCTAATGGAGTGTTCCTTAATGGCAAGAGCCGTTTCTCTCCATACTGCTGACTGGTCCTGTGGCTTTGAACATAGTTATTTATTCTTTGCTTGGGTTTACTCATGTGCAGAATTAAGTTTTACATACTTCTTAGTGTTGTTGCAATGCTTAATTAATATTTATAAAAGCCTTTGACATCCTGTGATGAAAGGAACCCTGCAAGTGTTCAGTAGTGGTATTATTTTATTAGTGAAAATGCAGGAGGAGTCAGAAGGATACCAGTTTTGAATTCAGAGTGAGCAATGGAGTCATTCTGTAACCTTGAGCAGGTCATGCAGTCTCTTGTTTTGTAACATATCCTGGGAAAGCTCTGTTTTGCAGCCTGTGTTATTAAATGCCATTCTTTCCTCCCCCAATTCCATTCTAAGGGAAAAAAGGTAAAAAGTAAACCAACATGCACAACTTTACTGAGCGGCTAAACATAGCAGGTATTTATTAAGGAAATAGATCATTAACGGGGGCAGAGGGTGAGAAGGGAGTGGATGTCACAGTTGCATTTCAGAGTCAGCATGAGAACTTGAGCGTTTGTTACCTGTTCGCAGACCAGACTGGATTTTGCCTGTTACAGATCTCTCTCATTTGGGTTCAGTATGCACTGTGCTTAACTGCAACTGCCTGTGAAGGGACTGTTTATAATCTTTATTGCATTCTGAGAGCTCACTAATCCGTGGTACTCAGGTGGTAAACAAGTTCTTTCTTCAGACCGAATATTGTCTGTATTTGAGCTTTGTGATTGTCAAGATTGATAGTCAGTTCTTACAGCATCTTGTATTTGACTATTGCATAATAATATAAATCTCAGTCACTTGTGAGGTTTTTTCCTCAACTGACAGAGGAAGGTTATGATTACATACTGTCATTAAAATGACAAGATAGTGAGGAACTTTTGAAAAGTATACATCTGTTTTAAGACTGAGCCAGCTAGACATTTGCCTAATTATATAAGGCACAATAACATTAAATAGTTATTTGCCATGCTTCACGCATGCAAATACAGGGTTTCAGTTTTTTATTTCCTACACGGTGCTATATCTGCATTTTACTCGTTGCACAAAACACATAAGGTGTGGATTAGAACAAGGAGCCTCAAAACTTTTATTTGAAGTACTTCAGCAAGGTGAGCAGCTTGTCCAGTGAAGTGTGAGGCATAGCCGAGTGTAAGTACCAGTTTATGCTTGTGCAGTACAGTGGATTCAAATCTAAAGCACCTGGATCTTTGTCCTGCTTTATTGCAGTCTGGCTGGACAGCTTTGTTCCTTTAGTCCTGCTTCAGCTCTCTGCTCAGCTGGCCTAAGGATGAAGAGGAACAGTGTTTGTCTCTACTGAGAATAAACAATGGTTTGTAGTCTTCAAGAACAGCAGTTATTAAAACCCCCATGCTTTAAATGACCCTAGTTATAAGCCTTAATTTATGGAGTGTGCCTTGTAGTAATGGAATATCAAGAATTTACCTGCCTGGCTTCAGCTGAATATGCTGAACATATATTTAGGTAGATTTGTTCCAAGATAGTCATTTGGTGAGATTTAAACAGCATTTTCCAGACCTGCAAAATATGTTACTTGCTTCTGCCTTTAACTTAGATTTCCTGCTATGGATCATGACAGGCCTGAAAGTTTGTAACTGAATATTCGCAGCAAGTAACTGAATGAATTTTCTTACCTGTTAAAAATAAATATTGCCTCAGGTAATAAATGGAGTGGAAAATACAAACCTTAATACCTTCGCCAAGAAAATCTGAGCAAGCTGTACAGAGTTGTTTGAACTTCTAATACATTTAAAAACAACCTTAACTTGCTGGTTCTTCCACCTTGACCTGCAACCAATGAATAATAACTTAGTGTGGAAAGCCTTGTTCTTAAGTTCACACTGATAAAATTAAATGCATGCTACCTTTAGTATTCTGATTTAGTATAATTAAAATAATGACTTACAGTTTGATAAATGTTATTTTCATTACTACAGTGCCCTGAAGCACTACATGTGGAAAATTTTATAATATTACACAGATCTGGAGGTATGCAATGTGTTTGTCAGACTATTAACTTGCATAAAGTGTTTTGGTTTTTATAGCATATAAATTTAGAGTGTTTCTTTGGAAACTGAATACAAGTAAGCAATCAGATCCCTTCCAAAATGAAATGTAAATTATACCACTATGCAACTGTGAGGGTATCCTTATAATATCCCTATGCAGGTAGAATTCAAGCATCTTGCCATTCAGTAGAAGCTGCCTGTAAAGCAGTATGACTGTGTCTGGGCTTGGTTTGGTGAGGGATTTTTTCCCGGTAAATTAACAGTCACTAAATAGAAGCTGCTTCACTGATATTCATATTTTAATTTTTTTCTTGATCTGAAGTGCCTTCTGAAGTGCCATATCATGAACGTTATGAAAGCCTCCAGTATTTTCAAGTGTGTAAAAAAAGTACAGCAGGTAATACTGTACTAATGTTGTCTGATGTTTTCTTTATTTTCACCTTCCCCTAGGATTTGGTTCTTTATCTGTAGCTCTTTACCACGATGGCTTTTAGGTCGTGGGGTTTTATTGACTGAGAAACACAGATATATAAATGTCAACATTTTAAATAAATACAATTACTTGTTAAAGATTCTGCATAATCCTGGTTTTTACTATCTGTGCAGCCTCTTCTGGTGCCACAAATGATGCTCTGGCAGAAGATGTTTCATTTTATTAAACTGTAGTATACTTATTCAGTATTTTTTTCTGAAATGTCACATTCTGACATTAAAACAAGTGTCGTAATTGTTGTGTGCACTGTAGCATAGTTACCTTACTATGGGAAATAGATACATTTCCTGCAACTTTTTTTAGTGTTGAAAAATAATTATTTTCTTGGCATTTAAGATAGAAGTTTGTAATCTAAGAAAGTACAGAGCTCTTTTGTTAAAATCAAATTTATGCTGTAGTCAGGTTATAGTAAGTATTATTTTAATAGCACTTGTCACACATACCTACAAGAATGCACTATTAAGGTGGCAATAATAGTTGTGTCCCAGTTTGTAACACGTTCAAAGCCCCAGTAAGACATTGGCAGAGCTGCCAGTAGAGGTTTGAGCCTCACTTGTGGAATTGATCTGGGCTGCTGAATGCAACGGGGTCCTGGTACAGCCCTGGAGTGGAGGGTAGCTCATTTAGCTACCTGCTGCAGTCCTTCTGCAGAGGATGTGTCAGTAATTAGCTTCCTGCTCGCTGGACCACTAAGTGCAGAACTATGTTTTTGTTCTAGTCCAATACATTGTCTTGAGGAAGTATTCCAGAGCTGCATTTCCAGCTGGTGACACAGAGCTGGTACTGGTCAGCAGTGCAAAGTGCACTGGCAGCAGGGCAGTCTGGTGCTGGTCATGTTCAACATCTGTATTAATGACATGGCCTGTTGGGATGGAACAAACCCTCAGCACCTTTGCAGGGGATATCAAACAAGGCTGAGAGGTTGACTCCTCTGGAGATTAAGGTTGCCATTCAAGGGAAACACAGTAGGCTGGAGAAAAGGGCCTGACAGACCTCTTGAAATTTAACAGTTGTAGATGGACAGGATTACATGTGTGTCAAAAGAACCCCCTGCTATAGCACAGGCTAGACATCCACTGACTAGGCTGTAGCTCTGCAGGAACAACACCTGAAGGTCCTGCGAAAGGAAAAGGAGAATGTGAATCAGCAGGGTGTCCTTGCTATTAAGAAACCAGCCATGTGCTGTGCTATATTAGCAAGGATATAGCCAGTGGGTCAGGAGAAGGGATTCAGCACTTTGAAGTCCATCTTTAACATAGTGTGTCCAGTTTTGGCTCTTAGAGAGGGAAGACACTGATCTTGAGGATTGCCAACTCTCTCTTCCCTGTGAAATAACTGACTTGTGTCCTTGTAGCAGGCACAGGTTCTTTCTTGATTTTATTCTGGTAGCTGTTACCCTTTTACTGGCCCATGCTGTTTTCTTGTGGCTGTCAGAATGACGCAGGTATTTTCATGACAAACACTTACAGTTAATGCAGGTTTCTACATGTGTGAGTAATTTTTTAGAGGAAAAGAAGGCTTTTTTGGTAATCACATAAAATCTTGAAGTCCTGTAAGGAACTGTGTCTTGCCAAAAGGATGTCCTGATAGGATACATTACAGGACATCTTAATTACAGGTGAATTTCTGACTTCATGTTTTGCCATTCTTGGGCTAATTTTACCACATTTCGCAATTGTCTAAATGCATTTTACCTGTGTCTTCAGTGTGCATGATTGTGCATGCTATGAAAAAATAATTATAGATCTGCAAGAGCTCCAAAGTGTTTGAAGCTTGAAGTAGGGGAGAAAACTTGCTCAATTCTTACATTTTAGAATTTAGGCTCTAGCTCTCCATTTTCTTAAAGCTTTCCTTTTTATCAGTTGGCTAACAGTAGAAACTTTAGATTGTATCTGGAAGCCTGTTTTTTAATATATCAATAGATAGAAATAGTATAGCTGGAAAGAGTAATTCTGCTCAAAGGAGTGCAAGCAAGAAATAGAGAAATTTTTTTAAATCTTTTTTATCTTTTTAACATTTTTCAACATTTTCTTATGAACAGATGACTCTTAAAACTGAAATTGCCCCCTTCAGTTGCTGAAGAGCTGAGAAAAAACCTCAATTTCTGTGAGCATTTGTTGTTGTACTGTAGGGCTTATATCATCTACTTCTTTAAAGTAAAGAGCCTTTTATGCTCAATTGTTGTCTCTCTATAAATAATTCTGCATAGGTGTACAGAATATATAGAACACACCACAAAGATATAGATGACGGTGTATATATAGATACACCACAAAATTCTATATATAGAATACACGACAGAATTAATTTCACTCTGTTAACAAGTGTAATACCAGTTGGTAAGGAGCATTCCTTTAGAGCAGTGTCCCTTGAGCTAAGCCAGCGTACTGCTTTTATGAGGTCGGTGGTTATCTCCAGCAGCGCCCGGTAGCTGATGCTGTGCTGCGATAAAGGCCTATCGCTGCGGCCAGCCGCGCTGTTCAGGGCACGCAGCTTTCTCACTCTGACGCTGCTCTGGTTTTCAGCCAAAGAGAAGAAAAAGCAGCTTGCTCTTGAAAAGGAATAATCTTTTAAAAATGCTGCTTTAGAGCACTTCTAAAAGTCCTTTGTAAAGTTTTTTTATTTAATACATGGTTGAGTATATATTGTGTTTGTATAAAATCCACAGCTTTCCCAGGGAGAGAGAGAGGACAGGCTTTTATCTTACATATGGTGTATATACTATTTACACATATTGCAAATAAAAGTCTTAATTTCATACTCTGAAGGGCCGAGTTCTGCTATCGTGATTTCACTTAGATTCAGAAAGTGTGGGACAATAATCCTTTTACTAGATGGCCAATTTTGAACTGAACAGTTTATCCCTTGCATTGTTATTGCAGTTCTTCATTGATGCTGTGAATTTCTGTCTCACTTCAAGGAAACAAATAATTTTCTTCCCCCTCTTTGAAGTTTTTATACCCTAGGTCTTCAGGAATGCTATTCTGAAGGATCAGTTGTTTTTCCTTGTAAACATCAGAAATCACTTGGCCTAAAGTAATTTCATATTCCATTTTTGTCAGTTCAGCCTAAAGACTGACTTTTGAAATGGCTATCTCCCATGTAAGCATATATTGTATGGCTGTCTAATCTATGCATGCAAGCATTGCCTAACTAGAAAGAAGGCTGTGATGTTGTTAAAAATATTTTAACTTTTTTTAAGATAAAATGTATTAATCCTATTTTGACTCTTTTGATCAGCAAGATCATAACTCTTTATTTACATGGCTTAGTCTAGTGGAAGTAATTTTACCTTTTAGGAATGTAGGGTCTGTCAGCCCTGGAATTTATTCCATACTGTGTTACATCTTGCTTCTGTTTGATGTTCTCTTTAAATGCACTGGAGCACACTTGCATGTTTGTACATGCCACACTCTTCTCATGCTGCTGAAATAATGAAGCATGCCTGGGATAAGTGGGATATGTTAAATGAAAGTGAAGTAAAATTGTAAGGATTTCTATGCTCCAGTTGTGGTGCATTTAATTTTACTTCATTTTTAATCTCTGACATTCAGCTTCCAGATATGATTTAAAAGCTTTCATCCATCTTTCAAGCTGTAGACTGCTAGTGTTCATTGCTGCAGCAAGAAGGGCTTGCACCTCAAAGAACTCACTTGGGAGGTGGTAGTATGCCTTTTTTTCATTGCTTATGACCCTTAGTTCTAATCATCTTATGCTTTTTAATGCATTACTGTGAGTTGAATTTGCTTCCCATACACTCACCTAAGTTCCAGAGGAAGTCCAAACAAGCGAAGGTCAAGGACAGACTTTGATGAAGAGAAATAAAGTGGAAGAAAATGAAAACCACTTGCCAGTGGCAGCAGCAAGGTATTTGTGAAATAGCACTGCTGAAGACATTTCACTTTGCTGTAAGAGATTTTGTCCCTGTTTGGATTGAGGGGAGCTTCTGTCGTGGAAGTTGCACCTGGACGTGAGCTTGTTAAAAGCTGTTTTGCAACACGTCTGAGACACCAGTGCGTGGTGCCTAATTCTGCTGGTATCCAGGCTGTATTACTTACCACAATACCGAGAAAACTTTCAGCAGTGTTGAGAAGTTAGGGGCTTGTAGTTAGAGTTCACTTGAAATCCTTTTGCTTCAAATCTTGACCAATATTGGCTACCTTATTTTTGGATAAATTTCTGGTTTAATCAAGTTTTGAGTCTTTTCGTCTGTTTCCAAAAGACTTGAAATATCTTTGTGGTCTGATATTTTGGATCACTAGAGGCTTATCTGTAAGAAAGAGTTATTAATAGCTCAGGTTTTGCTTCTAAGTGACAGTGGTCATGCATGCAAATCATTCTCTGCTTATGGTGAAGGCCTTTAGCTCTGGCTGTTGTGCTGATGGCTTGAGGGAAAATTTCACAGTTGTTCAGGTGATGTCGGAGCTATACAGATAGAAAAGTGCTTCTGGTCCTGCAAAGTGTGGTTTCAGAATCCCAGTGTTCTGCGCAGTTGTTCGCAATTTGGAAGCAGGTTTGTAAATTGCCCTATGCTTATCACAGCACAGAACGTGGTGCACTTGTAGAAGCTTATTGCCACTCCTGTGTCGTAGTGTACCTAACTCAAGTTGACTGCACTGAAATGAGGTAAAGTGTGAGGTCAGGAGGAGGGAAGAGGACTCATAGTACTGGTAGTGCACATCTTACGGTGTGAGAGTGAGGAAATTCCAAACTCTCACACCGTGGTCCTGCTGTGTTGCAAAAGGAACTGGGAGTTGCATGCGCTAAAGTGCCATTCTAGGAGTTTTCATTTCTTACATGTCACTTTTACATTTTTTTGTGCAGTTTTAGTTTGAGGGTGACCTTAGAGGATTATGGGGTTTGTGTAGACTAATACTGTACAAAGCTTTATCTCTGCCTACCAAAGTGTGTTGGCAGCAGATAGTGTGCAATATGTTGCACGTCATCTCTTTTCACAGTTCAGTTTGTGACAGCGAGAGCTTTGAAGGTAACTTCTGTCCTCTACCTGTGCCTTAAGCCCATCATGGTGTCAGAACAACTCTCTAAAATAGAATTTTCTGGAAAAATTAGTATTAAAATTTTACAGGAAATTAACAATTTTCAAAACAGGTAAATTTTTTCGAGGAAAAACACATTTCTTGAATGTCTGGTTTTGCCTTTTTTCTTTTTTTCCCCTGAAATGGATGTTTTAATAACATGGACTTCACAACTGTTTTCTGTTATGTCTCTAGTTAACTAGTGGAATTTTTTTTTTTTTCTCTAAAATAATTTCTTTTGACTTAGTGAGAAGAGGTTGTTTTAAGAACATAGATAAGGTGTAATGCATCATAGATACTGGGTTTATTTGGGTTTGGGTTTTTTTAGAATCAAGATAACGTTTTGGATTACAATTTACAGTTTCTCATAATTTGTAAACTGTTAATATGCCTTACTTTTAATACTTGGAATTAAAATCTGTAATTTCTTTTTAAATACTTTTCAGTTATGTTCATTGTAAGATTTTGTTGGAGATCTTAAAGTGCAATTAGGTCATATTCTTAGATCAACACATGCTTTCTTGAAAAAAAACTAGACTAAAAAGCTGGCTGCTGATTGCCATTTAGCAGACTTCCTCTTCAGGGTTGTGGTGTGTTCGTGTTCCCTTTACAGTGCGCTCATAACAAAACCCGGAACCACACCCCATTGTATTACTCTAAATTCACTCTGCTCGGGAGTTGATGGGTTTTCTCCCCCTGTTGATCTCCTCAGTGTGAGCAGCTGTTTACTGGAAAGCACATGATGGACCCTGAGTTTTCAACAGGCCAGAAAGCGCTGTCTTTTGGCTAATGAGATGCTAATGGGCAGCATTATCTCTGGAATAAATCGAGGAGGTGATTGAAAGCTTTGTTGATGTTGAATTTCTCAGAACATTTAACACTGCAAGTTAAACTTGTATTCAAAAAGCATCTTGTATCTAGCTGAAGGGGTCGTAAAACAAATGTTAGTGAAATGCATCAAAGAGTAGAATTGGGAATACAGCACTGGTGATACCCAGAATACAATATAATACTTACCCTTCTAGTTCAGTGAACTTTCACCGTGGTTGTACATTGTTAGTGTGTCTGTAGCATCTATTCTTGCTCTGTCATTTGGAAAGTGTAACTTTGTACCTCTGATATGTTTGTGAGGTTTCGCTCAGCGCTTTGTCAGGAGCTCTGTGGTCTCCTCCGTGTGATGTAGCCCAAGTGTTCACATAGGTCCCTTCCACCTTAGTAGAGCTTACGTGAATTGAAGCCTCAGTCAAGTTTTGGTAAATGAAGGAAACCAAGTGTTGGTTGCTGCTGTATTGTGGTTGTTGAGGATGCACCCAATGGAATATTAAATCTCTACTAAAAGAGGAGAAGGGGAGGTTGTCATGCAAAGCAAAAGGGCTTCTCTGCAGCCTTAATCCGCATAGATCAAAAAACAAGGCAGCAGCAATAGCAATCTCCATGTCCTGAATTTATCACAAAGGCAGACCATAACTAGGTGATTACTTTCAGGCTATGGATCTTTTGTCCTGGAATCTTTTTAGGGCTGCATGTCACTATAAGCCATAGTTTCAGCTGTGATTGTGAATGTGGTTCTTTTCACTTTCTTTTCTATTCCCTTCTCATCTGCTCAAAAAGTAAGGAAAGTGCTTTTAAGTAGAAAGCTGCCTGTGTGCCAGGCAGTTAATGGAAGTCATTTGGTATTTTGATCCTACCATTTTTCAGCAGCTCTTTTGAGACATCTCCTTTAAAACTTTTTTAAACGTTTTCCTGCTGCAAGAAGGTTTTTTGGAAATAGTGTATAGTTGTAACTTGCACTGCAGCCCAAAAGGCATACATAGCTTGACACGATAAAAATAGTAAACATAATTTGAAGTCATAGCAACTTTGAATGATAAGGGGGTCACAGGAGAGTTTTTTCATCTTGCTCACAATCTATGGCTCAAAGAAAATAAAAAAGTCTGTCTCGCTGCTATGACAGACAATGCAAAGTACACTAAGCTCCCCAGTGCTTCTCTGAAAAAAGTGTAGTAATTGCATTTGGTGGTAACCTCAGGATGTTGTTACTAAGGACTCATCTTGCCCTTATCAATTTTATCTATCCATGAAGAAGGGGAGTGCAGCTTCGGGCAACCACGAAGTAATTTATTACTCTCTGTAGGACCTTGGTCATTTAGAGAGTTCTTGGAAGTCTTCAGTCAGGAACCTATTAATACATAGCATCTCAAAGTACTTTTGTAAGAATCAGTTGTGTAAATGTCTCTTTGCACTCTGGCTTTGGAGTAATTAATGGAAATGAAAAGAAGGACGTTTCTTTTACCTTTACTGTATAGATGCAATTCAAGGGAAAGTCTGTACAACATGACAGCAAAGCCAACTCAATTCTTTTTTTAAACTGTGGTCAAAACCTTCCTTTGATTTCGGTGTAAATACAAGAAATTGTTCAGTTCTATTATAAATTCTGGTTTTGTTTTTAATACTGTTATGGTTTTTATAAAATTTTCTTCTTAAAGATTGTGGATTATAGTTGATAGTTGGTTCCCGTTTGTCAAGTCTCTGATCCTACTCCTCATCTGTTGAACCATCTTTTTACATTAATGATCTTTGTCTTAATCTTTCCCTATAAAAAGAAATTACTCCAAGTAAGCTGGAAACTTGGCCTTAAATTTCTCTATAAGGAGGTGAAGAGAATTGGTTAACAAAAATGTGATTCACCATAGAAACAGCTCAGCCAATAGTATGTATGCAGTAAATTAACTATTCCATGGTACTTTCATATTTAATACAGAACATAGCAACAAGATGATGGCTTGACAACAATAGCAGCTGCATGTATTTTTTTTTCCTTTTTTTGAAAGAATGTTCTTGTGGGAAAAAATAGATTCCCTTGAAAGTAATTTATATTACAAGTTTCATCACAGAAATTCTGTGGGTGGATACAATAGCCTAGAAATTAAATTAGAGATTTGTATAATAAATGATAGGTTTGATTTGATGTGACACTTCTAGTCTCTTACAAGTGACATAGCTACAGGCAATAGAATAATCTCTTCCCCTTGTGAAGATAAATGTTGTATCAGACCAAGCTATCTTATATTAAATTACAACTTCCCTTTTTATTTTTTTACCATATGAAAAGATTCATGAGACTCTTGGTTAAATAATAGCATGACCCAATTATAGGAGTACTTTGGCCAAAATGTCTTGAAGATACTTTCTATTATCAGGCATGTGATTAATTTTTGTAGGAAACTGCCATAACAGACCTGATCTGAAAAAAGGAATTTTCCTTTATGCAGCATGTGGCATGATTGTGGCCATACTGAGCTACAAGGTGCTTTTCTTATCACAATTCAACGGAAACCCTCAGATAGAAATGAAGCATGATAAGAGGAATCTGATAACTTGACTGTCTTTCTTGCAGGGAAGAGGTTTATAGTATGTGTGGCTCTTACACAACTTAATTGTACTCAGACCATTGTTTTTCATGTTTTTGCAGAGAGAAGGAGCAAGAAAGGGAAGAACAGTTAATGGAAGACAAGAAAAGGAAGAAAGAGGATAAGAAAAAGAAAGACTCTGCTCAGAAGGTGGGTTTTGATATTTGAATTCTTTTATCCACCTGAAACATAAATAGTATTGGTGATAATAAGATGTTAAATTGTTTGTATTTGAACTTAAAAATTGATTGCTTAGAGTGGTGCTTCTTTGAAGACACTTTTCTGCATAATTTTCCTGGAACTGAAGTGTTTAACTTGGATATTTCTTCTCCTTAGAGTGCTATGTAAAATAAAAATTTTTTTTGATAGAAAGTGTTTAAGTTACTTAATATGGCTTCTTTGGATCTCTCTCTACACAACTGCTGCTTGTTTGAGGTGTTTGTGGATTGAAATACTGATGAGCTTTTGCAATTCTTGCAGTAAAACTGAGTAAATATTTATTAGAGCAGGAAGATCCTTTTTTTTAAAATCATTAAGGACATTTATATGAAATATTTACTACTGAAGATTCCGTTTATGTATTTTGCTAAGTATTACTTGCATTTTACATTTTCTGTAGCTAATAGCACTTTAGCTGAAGTCTGCCAGTTCAAGTCTGAGTTGTGGAGAATTTGTAAGTCACCAAAAATTGCTTCTGCTAAGAAAACGAGTTTAAAACTTAGTGTACTAGAAGTTCTGTATTTTGCAAAAAACATTGGCAGATTCTAGAACAATCATTCTAGGAGGTAACTTGACAGAGGAGCTCCAGTCTCTTAGGGTGTTATCCATGCTTTTTACCAGCAAAATCCTTTCCAGGCTTCCCAGTATAGGATAGGTGCAACCACTCTGGAGCAAGTCTAGCAAAATGCCTTCAAGATGATTAAGGGACTGGAGGATCTGACAAATGAGGAGAGGCTGAGAGTGTTACGACTGGTTCTCCTGGAGGAGAGCAGGCTCAGGGGATCTGATCAATGTATGTTAATACTTTGTGGAAGGGAGTGAAAAGATGGAGGCAGACTGCGGTGTCCAGTGGCAAAGCATAAGACATTATGTACATATTGAAAGTCTGCCTAATCATAAGAAGACTCCTTTTTTGTGTGTGTATGTGGCTGAGCAACCATTGCAACAGGTTTCCCAGAGGGGTTGTGGTGCCTCTGTCTTTAGAGGCTCAAAACTGAGTTTCTCGTGGCCCTGTGCAGTCCAGTTTTGATGATTTTGTTTCGACTTGAGAAGCCTCTTGGGGCCAGGTGGAGGACATGTGTGGGAGCTGTGGATTAGATTTCCAGAGGCTGTTCCTTCCAACATCAGTGATTATGTGAAACTTAGAGCAAAAGGCTTTACTTTCTTTCAGTACTCTTGTTTTTCAGTTGCTTCAGTAACAGATCAGGTGATAAAAGATCACAGTGTTCCCTCTTAGATTCTGTGGGTTTCTGCTGAGAACAGACAGCACCAACTTCAGTTAAATCTTGGCTTATCCAGGGTCTTTTTTAATCTGGCTCTTTCACCAATTTGAGTCTCTCAGTTTAAACTGGGTGCAGATAAACGTGTGTCAATTGTCTTCATCCAGTTGATGCATCCCTAAATAACAGTGCAAAAGATCAGTTTCTACAGATAAGGTCTCTTCACTGTCTTTTGCCTCAGTGTTGGTGCTGCTTAATGTTCAAGTACCAAAAACACATGTAGAAACCAGAAAGAGCAGACCCTTATGAATAAAGAGTAAAGACTTGAGGATTATGTGCTGATATTCACTGATAAAAGAGAAACTTGAGAAGGCTGTGCTGATAATCTTGATAACAGTGCTGTGTTTACTGAGGAATTGGTGCTTTGAATACAAGAGATTTGCCAGCTTTCCTGTGTGGTCTCTTACCTAGTAAGTTGCTCAATACATATTCTGCCACACTCTCAGGAAGGGTAAAGACTTAGTAATTTAATCTCCTAGAAGCCAAACTTGACAGTAATAGCTGGAGATAGGTAAGAATAGCAAAGCGAGCAGCCAGATGGACAAAACATAAATGTGTGTGTTTATTCTTACTGGCTGTGGAGGTGTTCACCAAATAAGCAGCTATGATTTCAGGGTACCATTTTCAAGCTAAGTTTGTTTAACATGAAACAGTTGTTCTGTCCGCATTGTCTGAACCTTGAAAAATAAAGTTAAAAAAAAAATCACTTTAAGGGAAATTATACAAGCAAGTTCACAGCTTAAATATGTGCTTGGTGTCCTGGGAGCTGTTTGGTAGCTCCTCAGTAGGCTGAGATTTATTCCAGCTTCCCATTCACTGTGACTGCTCCCGCCCTGCTGATGCTCATAGGTTGCCCACAGAGAGATGACAGCTGTAAATATGAGACATTGTCATATTTTTTTCAGCTTTTGAATTTTAGATGAAAGCAATCACAAAACCAGATCATTTTGACTAGGAGAGAAAGACATTATAGGCAGAAGGGGGTTTTTTTTGTCTAAAGTAATTAGTGTTTATCGTATAGAATTTTTCAAGGATTCAGTAAATGTTTTTTATCCAAGTAGACAAGTTACTAATTTAGTAAACGTGTCTGCTGCTGACTATGGTAAACTTATCAGCATTACCAGATTGTGTTAATTATTATTTTTTTCCCCTTTTCCTTTAGTAGCCAAGCATCAGGGTCAATTAAGTGTGTAACAGAATCTTTAACTGTTACAGAAGATCGTGTAATTTGATGCATACAGGATTTTTCATAAGTGAAGTTGAAAATTGATGTGTGGCTCGGTACAGACATGGTTTTGGTACAGATACATTTTTATTGTCCTTGAGGCTTTGGGATAGTGTATGTCTGTGAGGTTACAATGCTTAAGATTTTGTATTTTAGTGAATGTTCCACTTTGCATATTGCAGTTTTCATCTTTCCAAAGTAAACGATACCATAGCAATTTTAGTGCTGTGTTTTTATTCTTTACCATACAAAGGAGTTCTGGCTTGGTTAGTTTCAACAATAAACTGCTTTTTACTTGTGCTTTCATTATTCTATACTGTTGCTGTGTGCTTTCCAGAAATATGGACTAGTTCAGCAATTTCTTTTAAGAATAGGTGTCATAGAACCTGACACATGATGATCTTTAGGGTTTTTTCATTATTGTGTAGTGGAACTCATGATGGACAGGTTAAAAAATGCTACAATACACACTATTCCAGAGAATATACCAGTGATGTGTTTGTCACTGCTGTAGCTTGAAATCTGCTATGCTGAAACAATGTAGGGTACAGATACAAATACAAACCCATGTTGAGTTTGTTGGCCAGCGTGAATGCTCATTTCAGTCATTGATTTCTTGTTGCTTTCAGTAGATTTACTTTATAGGTGTTGCTGGTACTCTTTATAAGTGTGGGAATGAATCCAGTAAGGTTTAGAGTTACTTCTCCTTGGAAGAGATGTTCCAGGAAAGGTGGAATGGGAAGATGGCAGAGAGACAGACTGCTGTGGTTTCTTCAGGCCCCAGCAGTCTACTGTAAGGATACTCTCGCAGAAGGAAGGTTTTGTTACTCTTTAACTGAAATACTTCATCTCCAAACTGTAATGCTATAGCACATGTTTATTTGTGCTTTGGAAGCCCATGTTTGGGATGAGGAGGAGGATTGAGTACTTAAAATCATGAGTGAAGTATGATTGTTTCTGCCAGGGACTTTTGCATCAGGCAGAGTTATTATAGCAGTTGTAGTACTTTGAAAACCTTTGATATATGTGTGTATATACAACTAGGAATACTATTTAGACTTTTGTAGTTAATCAGATGGTTGTTTTCATTCAACAACAAATTCTGTTCTTTTGCTAATAGTTTATGGTTGTGATTTAGCACAACATGTTCAATGTTTGTTTTGCACTGCTTAAAACTCTATTTACATTCTTGCTCTTAATTTGCAGGTCACAGATCAAAAAACCAAAGGTAAGAATCTTTGATCCTAAGGAGTACTTTTTTATTGACTTGAGCAGAGGTTCAGATCTTTACCAAAACTGTTAGAAAAGGAAGGGGACATATGAGTAAAGATGAAACACTGAATATGAGTATTCAGAAGAAATAAGTTGAGGTGATTAAAATGGAGAAGCTACAACTATTCTGCAGATGTGTTGTCAGCATCAAAATACTTGAAGAAAAAATGAGGATTGTGGACAAGATAGGTTAGCTGAAATACTCAGTTCTCTGTTTTACAACGGTTTTAGAGAAACCAAGACTGAAACCACCTTTATAAAGGGAATTAATGACAGCAAAAGTACTGCTTATAGAGAGGGACCAAAATGAATGAAAATTGCTTGGGTTTGGAAACTTAAATTCAGGCACATAAAAGTCCAATAGAGAAGACAGGACTGATGAGTGAGGATCTTGAAAGTTGAACTAAATAATTTAGCTGTTGTAAAAATATATTTAATCTTGCTTTGTGTATCAGTTTTTGATAAATTTTTGGGGGAAATTTCCATTAGTGAAATAAAAGCACGAAAATAGTAACTTGATTTTATGGCTAACAAGAACTTTTTGGGGTTTGGGCAATGAAGCGTATCTAGAGAAACCAGAAAACCATTAAAAATTAAAATGTGGTGAATAGTGGATTCATGGTTGCCAGAGAGAGACCCACTTGTGTTGATCTCACATTTGTAAGAGTACAAGTTTTACTAATTGTGCTTAGTTTGTCTAGTGTCTCTTGAGCAAATTTTGTGATGGTGTTAGCTCCTCAAGGATTTGTGGTTTTCTTCTTCAGAACATAATAGTCCTCAGGAGCAGCTTGTCTTTGCTTCTGGGGGCACCTGGTGACCAGCAGGGCAACCTTAAGTGAGCCAAAGGCTCTGTGTAGGACTGTCTTTTGGGTGAGAGTCAGCTATTACTGCGTTGCTGAAGAGCAGCACAGACAACTCAGATTTGTTACGTCCGAATCCAAAAGGAGGCAGGTTATTTCCTATCTTTTTGTTTGTTTAGGCAGTGGCTGCGCAGCCTAGTAAACAGGTGAAAACTTGGGTTCTGATTTCAGATTTCCCATAAAGATGATGCTGCATAGCAATCCAAAAGCCAGTTGAAGATCAGGAAGGTGGAGCCAGTTACGTTTGACTGCTCATATTTTAAAATTACCCACTGTCTAGGGTATATTCTTTGCCAACTTTACATTTGCAGGAAGTTTTGGGCTTAGAGCAAAATTGATGAACCTAGAGTTTCGTCCTAGACTACAGAGTTGCACATGGGAGCCAAAGGTCTGCTGCTACTGCTTGTTCCTGCTTCTTTAAATTGTTTTTGGTTGTTGAGAAGTTGGAAGCTGCACAGTATTTAAGAGATTAAATAATGAAAGCAAAGAGTCACAGTGAGTTCTTGTAGCGAGCACAGGTTTAAGTGGAAAAACTTCTAATTTTCATCCTTCCTGTTTTTCAGTGCCCGAAGTGACGAAACCAAGTTTAAGCCAACCAGTGGCTGCCAGCCCAATTGGCAACTCTCCATCGCCACCAGTCAATGGTGGCAACAATGCCAAAAGGGTGGCAGTGCCGAACGGACAACCGCCAAGCGCCGCCCGCTACATGCCTCGGGAGGTGCCGCCGCGATTCCGTTGCCAGCAGGACCACAAAGTGTTACTGAAACGTGGGCAGCCCCCTCCGCCATCCTGCATGCTCCTTGGGGGTGGAGCAGGGCCTCCCTCCCCAGCAGCACCAGGAGCAAACCCAAACAACGCACAACCAGTGACAGGAGCACTGCTGCAGAGCGACAGTGGGACTGCAACAGGCAAGTGATGATAATAAATGATACTAAAGGAAGGTGTTGGTGCATGGCAGAAAAGGGATGGCCGAAATTGTACATAAGCCTGTCATTATATGACAAAACTCAGGTTGCTTTTTGGGAGCTTCTGCTGTTTCAGTGTACACGCTTCTGTTGGCAGCAATGGATATAATTTTTACTACTAGATGGAACGAGAGGTTTAATTTTTCAAGTATGTTTTGAGTGGTTTTAATTGGTTGCTGAAATGTTCTGCAGCAAGGTAAATGCGAGGCACAAATAAACAGCATTTTATGGTTGTCACTGAGTAGTTCCTAATGGCTCTTCAGGTTTCTTTGACATGAATTTCCTGTCTTGTCACATTTTTGTATCATCTCGTAAAACAGGCATGTAGATGCCAGGTCTGCAAAGGGCAAGTGTCTGTCACATCTTGTCTGGATGAAATACAAAGATGACCTATTGCTCCTCGCTTCTGTTTTTTGGTAGTAATATTATTTTTTATACTTAGGTAAGCCTTTTTGTACAAGTGGAGACTGTTCTGTTTTTACTTTTCCATTCATTTTGTATTATAGAAGATAAATTGATTTTAGGGTTGTTTGGTGAGCATGGGGAAGTTAAAGCTGCTCCTGAATTTTTTAGAACCTTGGTGAATTGCAGTAGCTGTAATATTTCTTCTTTAGTTGTAATAACAGAACAAACAAAATTCCACTCAAAGTATCTGCCTTCTAAAGAAAGACTTAGGTGACCTGTGAAGTCAAGGACAGCTTCAATTCTAAGAGTAAGGATTTTTTAAAAAGAAATATTTAATACTTGAAGGTCAAAAAGAAGAAAATAACGATACCAGCATGTCTGAGTTTTCTTTGAAAATCATGCCAGATCAATGGGATCATGATTTTCTTTACCATCATGGAAATCAAACTTTTTTTAGTTCTCTGTGGTTTGGACTTAAAAACAGATGGCTTGTACAGTATGAAGTGAGCTAGGTGGGATGGCTGTCCTTATTAAATAGGATTCTAGAAAAAATAATGATGCCATTTATTTTGTGGTTTCACTACTAGAATTCATTTGTAGCGAATCCCTGTTTGACAGAGTATTTATCTTGTCTTTGATAATTGCAGTTTAATAAAGGAGAATGTGACTGTCAAACTACAATGGCAGAATTCTTACTTTTCAGTTTAAAAACAGATGTCTTGGAGATAACTTATTTTGGTAAAACAGCTGAAACAAAACACACACTGAAGTCTATGGTTCCTATATAAAATACTGGTACTGGTATGCCTTCACAGTTATTGTAGTAGACTGGCTAAGAAAAATTTGTGTTAGTGAAGCATTCTAAAAGTTTTCAAAACTTCTCATGAGTAACATTTTTTGCTGTTGGGTGTAGTATAGAAGGACCATTTTGAAGTCTTTTGAGAGGCTCCTTAAGTTGTATGTATTTATTTGACACTTAATTTTTTTTTCTGAAGTTGAAATTTGATAGTACACATTCTCATATTTTTACACTTCATTTAATGGTGCTTTAACACTGTATTAGCCAGTGGTTAGGTGCATTATCCTGATGTAAGTCAGGAGTGCCAGGAAAGATATGGGTGCTTGAGACCTGCCTCACCCCATCCATTTTTCTGCACCATAACGAGTTAACTGGGCTGGGGATCTGACTTATATTAAAATTAAATCAGGTTTGTTTGTAAAGCTGATTTCAGTGTGGATGACTTTTACCTATTCACCCAACTGAATATCAATGAGAGCACAAATGCTAGCATGTGAGAGTGTAGGTGTGCCAGAGGAGTGGGAATGAGCAGGTGAAGAAGAGAGACACTGGGGCTGTCTTAGGTGCTTCATCAAAGTGCTTATGGAAGTGCAGTGTTACCGGCCTCGTACATTGCTGATCCCGCCTCACAGCTGGCTGTTGACAAGCTGAACTTCAGTTTTGGCCCAGTTTGGTCGAGCATGTATGTACTGCTACTATGGTTAAATTCATGCCACATGAAAGGAAACAAAAGCAGGTTCCCAATGGGGAAGATCATGCAGCTTACCTACTTGCTCACATTCTTATATTCACTAGATAGTCATAGGTGGTGTTGGTGAGGATTTAATATTAAAAGTCAACACGTAATCCTTCTTCACATCGACCTTTTCCTACCAGGATTGAAATCCTTCTGGCAAAACTAGTGTCCTGAAAGATGACACCAAGTATACTATTGTCTCATACTTATGCAGGAAACTGAGATGATGGGTGTTCTATTTAATTTTTCCAATACCAGTTGTAATTCATGACATACAAGAGAGTTTTGGACAAAAAGGTTTAAATTTTGTTGTTAAAAAGTCTTCCAAAAGTTATGATTATTGCCTCTGTCAAAAACAGCAAGGGAAGACTGGTTTCATAAAACATACCATTAAATTGTGTCTTAGCATGCTATATGTGAGCAAGCACCCCAGTCTTAATACTTTTAGAACATCTTCACAGAAATTAAATGTTCTGTTAAAGTCACTGATTTGAAGATCTTGCTGAGTTCAGAGCTGCCTAAGCATCATTCATTGGCTGAACCATTTCTAAGTTCAAAACCTTGCAACTTTGCAGTCTTTTGAGCTTGTCTTTGTCTGTCCTCTCCAAGTTCTTCCTGTGATCTGTGTAATCAGAAAGTTTTTTAATTGGAAGGAAAAAAAAAGGGTTACTCTGTGCTAGAAAGATAGATGGATCAAAATATCAGTGGAGTCATACTTCCTTGCTATTGTTCAGTTTGCATTTGAGGTTAAAGCAACAGAAGGAACAGAATGTACTTAGGAACTGCTTGATCTTTTGGATCTTGGTGGGTGGGACTTAGTGGTTGGAGACAAACTACTGTTCATCAATATTCAAAGCTTACAAGGGAGTTTTAACCTTTGCTGTAAGTCTGGATCCTCATTGGTCACCCTCAGTGAAGGGTGATCCAGAAGGCATTCATTAGATGTTCATTGTTTAAGCTAATGAACTGGAAGCCTCAGGCAGGCACTGAAAGCTGATCTTATCGTCTATTGAAAGCATTGGCAACCAGAAATTGTGATCTTTACTTTGGAATATATACCGTAGGAATTGAGTCTGGGAGAGGGGAGTTACCCATTTTTTTAAGCTGTTTGCCTTATTTTCATGGAACCTGTCCTATGAGCTGGTACTGGTAGTAACAGTATACATTCACTTACGAATACTGCTGCAGCTGTTACTATGGAGTTTATGCTCTGCAAAATAAGTGGGATAACCGATATCAAAAATCTGATGTTCTGTGCTTGTAAATAATTGGAATTACTAATGACCTTTTTGCGTGTTTTGTTGGTTTATTTTCTTTTAGATTCAGCAATTGGAGGTGCTGCTGCTTCAAATTATGCAAATTCCACTTGGGGTCCTGGAGCCTCCTCCAACAGCGGCACCAACGCCAACCCAACTCACATCTGGGACAAGGTGATTGTAGACGGGTCTGACATGGAAGAGTGGCCTTGTATTGCCAGCAAAGATGCTGAGTCTTCTTCCGAAAACACCACCGATAACAACAGTGCCTCGAACCCTGGCTTGGAGAAGAACGCTCTGCCAGGAAGCACCACTAGTAACAAAGGAAAAGGAAGCCAGTGCCAGTCTGGAAGCGCTGGAAACGAATGTAATCTTGGGGCCTGGAAATCTGATCCCAAGGCTAAATCTGTTCAATCTTCCAACCCTGCTGCCGAGAGTAACAATGGACTAGGTAATTGGAGGAACTTGAGTGGACAAGACAGAATCAGTCCCGGTTCTGGTTTCAGCAACTTTAACCCAAATAGCAACCCATCTGCTTGGCCAGCACTGGTTCAAGAGGGCAATTCTAGGAAAGGAACTCTGGAATCTGATAGTGGTAGCTCCAATGCACAGATTAGCACAGTAGGTCAGACCTCTAGGGAACAGCAGTCAAAGATGGAAAATGCGGGTGTTAACTTTGTCTCTGGCAGAGAACAGGCTCAAATTCATAACACTGATGGACCAAAAAATGGAAACACTAACTCCTTGAACTTAAGTTCACCAAACCCTATGGAGAATAAGGGAATGCCCTTTGAAATGGGCTTGGGGAACCCTTCCAGGAGCACTGACACCCCTTCTCAAAGCACTGGAGAAAGAAAGACTGGGAGTGTTGGATCTTGGGGTACAGCTAGGGGGTCTTCTGGAACTGAAACAGTCTCTGGGCAGAGCAATTCTGGAAACCATGGGAACAATGGAAAGGATAGAGAGGACTCTTGGAAAGGAGCTTCTGTTCAAAAACCTAATGGGTCAAGAAGTGATTCTTGGGATAACAATAACCGGTCTACGGGTGGTGGGTCTTGGAACTTTGGCCCTCAGCATGCAAATGAAAGCAAATGGGGTGAAGGGAACAAATTAACATCTGGGGTCTCTCAGGGAGAATGGAAACAGCTGTCTGGGTCTGATGAACTGAAGATTGGAGAGTGGAGTGGTCCAAACCAACCAAATTCTAGCACTGGAGCATGGGACAATCAAAAAGGCCACCCTCTTCCTGAAAACCAAGGCAATTCCCAGGCTCCCTGTTGGGGAAGATCTTCCAGCTCTGCAGGAAGTGAGGTTGGAGGTCAAAGCACTGGAAGCAACCACAAAGCAGGAAGTAGTGACAGTCACAATTCTGGACGCCGATCATACAGGCCTACGCATCCTGATTGCCAGGCAGTCCTGCAGACTTTGCTGAGCAGGACTGACTTGGACCCCCGAGTGCTTTCAAACACCGGCTGGGGCCAGACTCAAATTAAGCAAGATACCGTGTGGGATATTGAAGAGATGCCACGACCCGAGGGGAAGTCTGATAAAGGAACTGAGGGGTGGGAGAGCTCTGCCACACAGACAAAGAACTCAGGGGGCTGGGGCGATGTACCCAGCCAAAGCAATCAAAACAAGTCTGGATGGGGTGAGCTCTCAACCCCAACGGAGTGGAAGGACCCCAAAAATACTGGAGGATGGAATGACTATAAGAACTCCAATTCTTCTAACTGGGGAGGAGGAAGGCAAGAAGAAAAATCATCTTCCTCTTGGAATGACAGCTCTAGTAAGGATCAGGGGTGGGGTGGACGGCAAAGTAATCAAGGATGGTCTTCTGGAAAGAACGGTTGGGGAGAGGAAGTTGACCAAACAAAAAACAGTAACTGGGAAAGTGCAGGAAACAAGCCAGTGTCTGGTTGGGGTGAAGGTGGGCAAAATGAGATTGGAACTTGGGGTAATGGTGCAAATACGAGCTCTGCTTCAAAGGGTGGATGGGACGATTGTAAAAGAGCTTCAACATGGAACGAGACGGGTCGACAGCCCAACTCCTGGAACAAGCAGCAGCAACAGCACCAGCAGCAACAGCAGGAGTCTTCTGGTTCCTGGGGTCCACCGCCCCAAACTCCAAGTAATGGGCGGCCTCCAAACCCAAACTGGAACAATGGACCACAGCCAGCTGCCCCCAAAGAGGAGGAGCCTAGTGGCTGGGAAGAACCTTCTCCACAGTCAATCAGTCGAAAAATGGATATTGATGATGGCACTTCAGCATGGGGAGATCCTAGCAGTTATAACTACAAGAATGTGAATCTGTGGGACAAGAACTCACAAGGAGGACAGGCCCCACGGGAGCAGAGCCTGCCTACTCCAATGACTAGCAAATCACAAGCATCAGGTACTAGTCTTGTTCCTTTCTTCAGCAAGCTCCTGTATTTCCTTGTAACCTTAATGCATGAGAGAGGTGCTTGTAGCCACCAATTCTTGATAGTTCTGTTATATAAAGAAAACCAAATTCTTATTTGACTGTTTGGTTCTGTATTTAAAGTGTCTTTAAAATTTGAATCCATCAGTCCTCTGCTTGTTATGCTTCAGTAACTGTGATCTGAATGCTGGTCATCTTGCCAGGAAAGGAAATGTTTGTTAGCTGGCAAATCTACATATTCAACTTGAGCTCTGAAGAACAGGTTAAATTACAGATTCAAAAACCTTTAAGACTGAGTCTAGCCATAAACTTAATAAGCCCAGCACTGCTCAGTCCATGACTAATCTGTGTTCCTCAGTGCAAAATCTGCAGGTCTTATAATATCTCCAGGGGTGGTGACTCAACCCCTTCCCTGGGCAGCCTGTTCCAGTGCTGGACAATCCTTTTGGTGAAAAGTTTTTCCTAATATCCATTTGAAACCTGCCCTGGTGCAACTTGAGGCCATTTCCTCTTGTCCTATTTCTTGTTACTTGGGAAAAGAGACTGCCCCCAACGTGGCTACAGCCTGCTTTCACATATTTGGAGAGAGCAGTAAGGTCTCCCCCGAGCTTCCCTTTCTCTGGACTAAATAGGATTTTTTGTGTTTAATTATTAGAGAAATGGGGAGAAAATCTTTACTTATTTTAGTCAAAAACATTTTGCTCTGAAGCAGTCAGTTAACACTTGAAATTTAATATGTCTGTGACAATTTTTTTTTTAAATCAAGTTTGGCTTTGCTGTATGATTAAAGAATACTTGGACAAATATTTTCTTCTTTGGAATAAGGACAAGAAAAAGTTATGTAGCCTGGAAATGTATTAAGGAGTTATTGTTATGTAATCTTTTCCTCTGATTCAAAGACACTTTAAAGAATTCTGTCTTGATGTAATATGTACTGCAAATATGTCCTATAGTCAGTATATAAAATCCTAAGTTAGATGCTTGTAATTAGTCACAAAAGTTCACAGATAGGAGGGACAGTATTACATGATGGGTTCATGTTTAATCTGGGAGAAGAGTATTACTCATCATAGCTTTCTCTTCCTTTTCATCCCTGGAGGTCAGTGCCCACTCTAAATTAGTTGTGAATGATTGTCAATTCTGTTGCACCCACGCTGCTGAGAACCCAAAGTTCTCAACAAGATGAACGAAGCAGTAAGTTAATGACGTGGTGCTGCACTGCAGTAAACAGTTCATTGTCTGAATGGTCTGTAATGAAGCCTCTTTCTCCTTTGTGCAGTCTGGAGCAAAAGCACTCCACCTGCTCCAGATAATGGTACGTCCGCCTGGGGTGAGCCAAATGAAACCAGTCCTGGCTGGGGTGAAGTAGATGATCCAGGAGCATCGACTACAGGCTGGGGGAATGCACCTTCCAACGCCCCGAATGCCATGAAATCTAGTGAGTATGGGCCAGAGACCAGTTTCTTTGCAATTGCCTTGGAGATTTTTGTGTCTGGCCTCTTGACATGGTCACCTGTGGAAGAATTGTTATTTGAGGCCTAAAAGCAGCGTTGAATGTTTTTATAGGCTGTTGATGGATAACTATTAAATGTTTGTAAATGACTGAAACTTGGTCTTTTAAGGTAGTAAAAAATTTCCTAACTAAGCAATTAAATGAGCAACTCTGATTCTGGAAGTGCTGAAACACAGTAAGGAAATGTGTATTTTTCTCTGGCTGCCTACTTGTTACATAAGTCACCTTTTCTGATCGTGTCAGGCAAAGGCATGCACATTGCTGACAAATTTCGCTGTGGAGGCCATTACATCACTATCTATGCTTTGACAATGCACCTTGGCTTTGAATGGATTTTTTTAATTGTGTGAGAAAAATTGTAACTCTTAAGAACTGCATTTTCTAATAGAACCTAAATGCCTACCGGTGTCTTCTATGAGTGAGATGTTAAAATATTTTGAAAATTTACTTAAAAGTTTAAATTTTGTTATATTAAGAGTTTTTGTGGGTTTTTTTAAATGATATAACTTGTTTGTATACTTTTTATTTCACTCTAAGAAAAAAAAACAAACAAAAGCAGTGTTATTGCCAAAGTCAGTAACATTTGGATGTGAAGTTTCCTGCAGGAACTACTGATGATGCACCAGTGTTACTGAACTTGACTTGATGATACCCACTGTAAAACTGTTTCCAGCCCAGATGTTGCTTTTGCAATATGTAATTGTTTAAAATGATAGGGAGAATGACCCAACAGCAAACTTTCTCCTGTACCAATTAAATAATTGGCGATTTCTGGGGGGGGGGGGGGGGGGAAGCTTTGCTTCCTTAATGCTTCCTTAGTGTTACTGTTACAGCAGGCTTTTTTGGATGGCAGGCTTCCCATGCCTGCCTCTCACAGACTTGGCATTTTGAGGATGCTAAGCTGATTTTAGATGGCTGTCTTCTTTTATCTATAAAAAGATACCTAATTATGACCAAAATAAGAATTCTGAAACTGATCCACTGAAAATTCTGTTGATTGGTTAATGCTTAATACAGTCCTTTAATACTGTACGTGGTCACTTGCTTACCATGACTGGTCTGCATGTGTGCCATAACCAAAGAACTGCAGCCTATGCATGCTGTTCTGTATGTGAGCTGTCCTCAGCTCTAGAGCAAAATCTAGGGACAGGATACAGACCAACTGTGATCAGAAAAAGGAAAAAGTCAGTTTGGAGCCAAAGAAGGAAGCATAGATCAATATCTACCTGTTTAAAAAAGTACATTTACGTAGTTCTGCCAGCATTGCATAAGAAGTTTCCTGTTCAAGAGTCCTAGAGAGCTGTCAGTGCAGAAAAATAATCTCTGGTCATGTAGTATAAATAGTATATATTTAAGCACTGTTACCAGAAATAAATTAAAGCTGCAGGGACTACCCAGTATAACATTTTCAGATTGTGTTCTTGACTCTGCAGTCATAATACTTTATTGTAGCCTTTTCTGTGTAAGTAGCAGGATTGAAGGGCCACGAGTAGATTTTTTGCGCTTGGACCTGTATGTTTCATAAGCAGCCCTCAGTTTTAGTACCCAATTGAACAGACTTTGAAAGCTGTTTCCTCTAAAATATCTGAATATTTATTTATGATGCATTTTAGGGTATCTCTTAAACCACCATAAAATGCTGTGGTACTTATTTTCATTATAGTCAGGGTAGAGATCCCTGTGGTAGACTAATTGCAATTCCTGACTTTTTTAATATTCAGGCATGTCGGGTGTTTGCCTTCAGATTCTACTTAGTTGCTATTCCTAAAAGTTGTTTTTGTAATTTTATGGAAGAGTGTAGGGCAAGGGGAGTATTAAGGTTTTGAAGTGAGAGAGGTATGAATTGATAATCCACCTGAACCAGAGTCTTCAGCCCCCCTGGTTTTTGTATGTGCTTTGAAGGCTTTCATTTGCACTCAGAAATAGTAGGTTGCCTTTTAAATGCAGCTGTATCTGTATAAGAGGTCCCTATTGCCATTATGTCTTTAAAGGTTTGACATTTCTTTAAAATAGTTGCACAACATGACATGTGAACGTGCCACCAAATCTCTTGGGTTTTGGAATTCGTGCACAAGTTTTTACAGCTGTTAGTGAAGACATATTTTTGAATTTTTTTTTTAAATCCTTTGCGATTCTGATGATCTCAGCCAATGTTGCAGTGTCACATCACCAGCTGCATGGTTTTGTAGGCTGCTTTTGAGCTTTTTTTTTGTTTGTTTTTCTAAAGGTTCTAAATCTATGCAAGATGGCTGGGGAGAGAGTGATGGGCCAGTGACAGGAACACGTCATTCCAGCTGGGAAGAGGAGGAGGAGGGAGGAGTCTGGAACACAGCAGGCTCTCAGGGAAGCAGTTCCTCCCACAACTCTACAAGCTGGGGACAAGGAGGAAAGAAAACACAAATGAAGGTAAAATGCTTGAATGACTCATTACTACTGTGTTGTCTGAAAACAGTCTGACTGATATGTTAGAGCATGATGTAGTTATTTTTTAAGGTTTTGCAGAGTTACAGCAAGGTGCCTCTTAGTGTAAAAAAAGGGAGGTTTTTGGATTTGCTTTAATATATTACACCTGCTATGACTAATAAATCTTCCAGTAGGTGTCAAATTCTTTTGGTTTTAAGCTCCACAGCCATTACTAAATGAAAATAGGTATCCCAAGGCTATTTCTCTTCTCTTGCTGACACTCTTTGTTAGGCTGCTGCTGTTGTTCTTGCATAGCCTGCTGAAGTTTGCATTCCACAGTCCCTTTGGCGCATGAACTTCTTATTTCTGACAACTCCTGGATTTATGTCTGACTTATGTTTGTTGTTGTTGACATTTGGCCTCAAACAGGAGCAGGAACTTGGCTGTGGTCCTGAGTAAATTTCTTTTTAAGGTTTGTTTGCATTGAAGTTCTTTAGTACAGTAACACTTGTTACTGTACTAATATTAGAAGGACTGTGCTGTGTCTGCTTCTCATGAAGTTGGTAGGGCAGACTCAAAAGGCCAGGCACAGCGATTTCCTGAGATGTGGAAGTACTACTGTGATATGGTTGAGAGTTTCACAGTTCATGTTCTACAGAAATTTTTCTCGGGGACTTTTTTTTTCTCACTTAAAGCTTTATTTTAATCACCAAAACAACTGAAAAAATTTTCACTGTTGATCTGTGTTAGTATTGGTTTTGGTGGTCTCTAATTTACACTAAGACCAAAGAGAAACCCTGGTCAGTGCAGTGCCTCTAAAAGAGACACTATGCTAAAGGAAAGAAAGGAAGAAATCTGCCTCTGAATGTGCTGGATTAAAGAATGTATTGAACTGTAACAGAAGAAAAAGTAAACAATGTTCACAAAGCTTTCCAGATTGCAGAATGAAACTGAAGGTGTGATAAACATTCTACATGACAATGTTCAGTTTGGAATATCTAATAGTGGGCATTTGTACAAGACATAATATTTGGTAAATGTTTCCAAACATGTAAATACTTAGAGTTATTTTTTCAGGAGATTAGTTTCTCTGGTACCAAAATTTTTATTTTAAACATGCACATCTCAAGGATAAAGAAGAATTTAAGGAATCAAGAAGTTTCTTAAAAATATTTTACTCTTTTTTTTTTTTCAGTGTGCATTAAAAGGAGGAAATAGTGATTCGTGGATGAACCCTTTATCCAAACAGTTTTCAAATATGGGCTTGCTAGTAAGTAAATTTTTTTTTAAAAGAAAGTGCAACTTTGTGAAAGAGCTGTAAGCTTTAAATAAGTCAAAATACCAACTGTTTCACAGTTATTTATCTGCATCTGCTATGCTGGGATGTTGATTGTAATACCTGTAGTAGCTGGCTCTGAATGGCTTCTTAGAAAAACCCTAAATCTACTTTGTTTCCTAAGGTTACTTTATGATAGCTCCTGCTCTGAGCTTGCAGTTTCCTTGCAAGTAATAGGTTTGGGGAGGGGGATGTTCTTATTTTGTTTGGTTGGTTTTGGGGTGCAAGGATTGTTGCTTTTTAGCGTGGGGTGGTTTTTTGTTGCTTTGATTTTGGGTTTGGGGTTTTTTAATTTTATTTTCATAACATGCTGTTTAGAGCGCTCAAGATAGAGGCTCCTGCCTGTAGTGTCAGACAACTGTGATAAGTCCAAGGTATTCATTCTGAATCTCAGCCACATATCAGAAAAGGAGATTTACAGCCCTGTGTCTGTCTTGGCTGAATTTATATTTGAAGTACAGCAGGGTCTTTTTAGAAAAAAAAGGGCTCATTTTGAATCCATAAGTAAAGATTGCTTGGTAAAGTGAATAAATAAATATCACATCACTGAGAAAAGGACAGAGCTGTAGGGAAGTATTTCAAAAATAATTCTATACAATTTTTTATTTAAAGGAACTTCTGACAAGCTAATTTGTAAAATATTTTGCAGAATATTGTGCCAGTTGTCATCTTGTGAAGCAGGAATACTATGTAATACTGGCTAGCAGAGGATAACAATACAGAGTTTGTGTGAGAAGTCTCAAGCACAAGCTGACACTGACATGCTTAGGATTAGTTTGCAATGTCTTTTGGCTCTCAAGCTCTAATTCAGTTTGCTAGACAGTAGATGCTTCTGAAAGCTATTTCCCAGACTGCCAACTGAAGAACCCCATGGCAGTACATTTCAAGATTTGATGGCATGACAGGCCATGAGGATGAGCTGTCATTTTGGCCACTGTTTTCAGTGTTTTGTCACTCAGTCTCTGGAACACAAGGCCATAGGTTAGTTTACGGAGCTGCTGTCTGTCCATCTTCCTCTGTCGCTGGTCTGTGTGTCTGCTGTCACATGGGTACACTTGCCAAGCACAGCCTTAGGGGGTTGAGGCAAGGTGTGTCCAGGGTGATATCAGAAACCCTCGTGTTCAGTTTTAGTTTAAAGTAAAACTTTCATTAGCACAAGCATGTTCTTTCTACCTTTCTGAAATATTTCTCAGCGTTGAATAGAAGTCAGAACTGAACTGTGGTTTTTTTCCCCCCCTACCCCCAGAGTCAAACTGACGACATTCCAGGCAGTAAGATGGACTTGTCTGTAGGTGAGTATATTTTAATTGCAATGCATTTGGAATGTGAGATCACCTGTAGTGTTTGTATGAGGATGACCTGCTGTACTCTGGAAGGATTCTTAGTTTTAGCACTCCTCATAATATAAGGGTAGAGTAAAAAGCATCTTCCATCATGTCTGTAAGCTTTGATGTGCAAGAAGATCAGGATGTATGCCTGTACAGAGCTGAGCTATAACTTGGGGCAGAGACATCTTTAAGACTGTTTTAATCTTTTAAGTTTATATTCATTGTTACTGTTTCAAGAAAGTGAAAATCTTTTTCATTTGGTAGTAGAGTACTGTTTTCCCTCCTGCCAGTAGGACATCCCATTTACTACAGCTTGGTGGAGGTGATGTGAGGGGAAAAAAATTATCTTCTCTCATTGATTTCTTCAGTTTCATGCCTCAGGCTATTACAAATTACTTTTCAGTAGAACTAGATTGTATGTTCTGGATAGCTTCATCACAATTGCTACACAGCTTAAGCATCATGGGCTGTGTGGTAGCAAAGGTAGAACTGTGGTAGTCAAGACTTACTTGCATCTAATACCTGGTCTGGATTTGGCATTCTAATACAATCCAGACAGATGCAGTGTCTCTCAGCTTAGAATCCATTACATTCTTAAATATCTGTCCCACTTCACAGAGGATTCAGTTGTTCATTTTTCCTGAAACTGCTGTCTTCTCTGAAGTAGTGAAGGATCTCAGAGATAATGAGATTGTTACCTTTCACAAAACTGTATCGTACCATATAAACAAACAAATTTTTTTGATCTCTCCAGTTTGGCCTCATGCATCCTCCCTAGAACTCAGGCTCGGACTGTAGCATGCTTCTCTAAAGAATGTCTAGGTGGAGATCAGTCACCATCTCAGTGATCAGTGTTCAGTTCTCACCTGCCTTGAGATGCTGCTGGTATAAAACAGATCTAAGCATATACAAATGAAGAGGATGGTGGCCTGGATTATGTTGATTATAGCTCTCTTAGTTTCTTATCTCCAAATTAAGGATTCAGTGGAACTTTCAAGGGCCCTCAGGCTATCAGAGCGTCTGAGGAGGTGACTGCTGCTCAGAATATCCTGTGAAAGGGTGCAGCAAGGCTGCATCTTCTATCTTGATATGTTGCTCTTCTTTAAGTTTAGTGTGCCCATTAATGGTGGCATCCCTTGATCTTAGGTAGAGCCATTTATTATGGCTTTTATTCTCTTTCAAAGGCAGAGAATGTAACAGATCTTCATAGGTTTTTATGTCCTGTATTTAGCAGTTTTGCTCTTGTTGCTTATGGCATTTGTTTGTGGAAAGCTATAAGCTGTTTTACTCAGCCCAGGTCTACTTCTAAACTTTAAAAGTTGGACTTACTTATGATGTAGGCTTGTTCTTCAACTGGTTTTCACTCACGATTACAGCATACCATGTTTTTCTGACAGATAACTGCCAGTGTGCTGTTTTCCTAGTTCATGGATAAATGCACAGAGTTAAATCTGTGCCTGGAGACCACATATGTCAAAGAAAACTTTGGCTTTAGTATGATTGGATCATCATGCACTGTCAGTAATTCTTACTACATTGCTCTTAGACTTCTTGTTTGAAAAGCATGTTCCCTTTATTTCAAGTGCTAGAGTAATACTTTTATTTACTGGCCAAGACAGAAAAGAGATGGATTGGTAACATGTCTGAGGCAGATGTATTTCTTTACTTCTTCTGTCAAATCTCTTTAATGGATAGCTTGTCTACTTTGAAAATAGGATATAACTTCTCTTTTCCCCATTGAAATATTTCCTGTTCTGTAAGTTCTGAGATATAAAGTTTGCTAAAGTAAAGTAGCTTGTCAGAACCACTTAATATTTTGTATTTTCTTTTCCCCTGTTTGACAGTCACCTTTGTCTGTTTTTTAATATGTTAGTTAAAACATCTGCAGATCAGAGAGTTCTCAAATCACCTGTAAATACTGAGAAATGAAGTAAAAATTTCTATTTCTAAATTACATTACAAATGCAATTTGTGCGGCTGGCTATTGTTAATATGTTACAAAGCTGTAATTTACGTAACATTCAGATGAAGCAGCTCAATATCTAAGTGCATGTGGTTGCTCAGTAGGCTTAGATGATGTAAATTTATGGTAAAGGTATAAAATCAGTATCTTAAAAATGTTTTTGTGGTCAAGAAGAAAATGTTTAAATTATTTTCTTTATCTGGGTTACCCCACTGGGTGTGTCTATTTTCACCGTGTTGAGTCTCTTGTTAGTAAATGTTTTGGGTAACTTTGCTCAGCAGCAGTTTGTGTCTCCTACTTCCCAGTGCAGGATCATATTATATAATTCTGCATGGAATTCAGATTTCTTTTCCTTCTTTTTCTTTAAGCCCTGTGCATGTGGTGGGGAAGATGTACTTACTAGAAGTTTTTTCCCACACTAGGGAGTGAACGTCATCTTCCAAGTCCTTGCATTTTGCATTTTTCAGTGTTTTTCTCAACTCTTAATAGTGGAAAAAATCCAAGAATTGATAGGGTCTTTTTTAATGAAGATGGTGTGACTTTTTACCCGTTCTGTGTTTCTGCACATAGAGAATTTGGGGCTTCATATTTATTCATACAGAAGTGTTTTTGCCTACTGTAGAGGGTAATTCAGACTTTTCACATTTTGTCAGTTGCCTTGCGCTACATAAGGTAAAGCTATTCTTTAGCCCCCTCCATTACTTATAGTTTTAGTTGACAAGTTCAAAGGACAAGACTCACACGACTCAGTTCAAGGTTGCATTAGAATTTTCTGTGAATGGGATAAAGGAATGCAATCATTTCTCTCAGTGAGGCCTTGTTTATATTGAATTTTAAGCAGCTGCCTCAGCACTAAGTGACATGCAAATCTGTGCTTCAAGCCTTCAGAGGTACTCTTTTAATGCTCTGTGTATTTTACAAGGCATCATTCAGTAATGTTTGAGGAGTTGATTGGATCATCAGGATAACCAGAGAGACGGAAGGGTGTTTCTGTGGCTTAGTCATCTTGTGTTGGCATTGACCCAGTTTCATTTCAGCCAGTGATGCAACTATGCCTGGCTTTCAGTTTCTTTTCAAGCAACTAATGGCCAGGGCTTCCTGTGTGGAATTAAAGCACATGAGCCTTTTAGTGCATGTTGCTGGCATTGTGTGCAGTGGTTTGATGTAGGTATTGACAGCACTGAGCTGTTCATGACACTTTGTGAGTGCTTTTGCAGAGCCAGTTGTAGCTTTCAGGATGTGTTAGAAAGGGATCAGAGAACCACAAGCTCATCCAGGTCAGTATGACTCCAGTTACTAGCTAAGATATGTAGGTGATTTGTCAACTGTCGTGTGATAAATGATGTTGAAGGCATCTGAGAAGATGAAGCTGGATCAGCTTTGAAAGCTGTGTGAGTTAGAAAACCCCATGCAATTAGTGGTCAGTTTCATAGCTTCTTGGCTGTGAAGATGCTACGGCATCGCTGTGAATATTAATCGTTTGGGATTGGACATTAAGAAGAGATGCCGGATTTGAGAAGCTTTTTCAAAAAAAACACTGTTTTGAAGGTGTTAAAGTGATTAGCTGTCTGCTCTGTTAAAGATTCAGGGTTTTGTCAGTGGTAGTGTAGGTTATCTATCACCAACTTCCTTTGGAAAAGTCACAGATTTCCTTGTTAATTGTGCCGACATGTTTTTAAAATGATTCTTGGAAAGACCATCTGTGCTACTAACTAAACAGTATTCTTTAAAACTAAAAATACCAGTAAAGCTCATTTCTATCACATCAGTGTTTTAAAACGAAGATCTTTTCCATCTACTTCAACATAGCAATATGCATCCAATAGCTTACAGGTGCCACATCTGACCAAAAAGATTGTTCCTTGGCAGCAGTTCAGTCTGTAAGGTGGAAAACTTTTTCCAGTCAGCCCTTTGGCTGTTGATGAAGCTTTTAGAGAAAATCGATGTCTTGTTCACCGTGTATGTTTCAGTTTGGTCATCTGTTATTGACATTTCATACTTCACTAGGTTACTGACTAAACAATGGCAGGACACTTTAGCGGGTGTTTGAGAAGTGTCTGTGTTACTGGTTGTGTTATTGTGTGCAGGCTGAAGGAGATTGGTTGTCTGTCTGAAGTTACAATGTACCTGTTGATGTCTTGTATTTAAGAATTAAGTTCATGTGACTGTAGGACAACCTTGACCAAATAATGTGCATGTGACCAAATTTTTCAAATTATCTCAAATAATTTCTCAATGTCAAACCCAGCAGAAGCTAAGCAGAATACATGGAGAACTTAAATAGTAGTCTTTCTACATACTGAATCCCAAAAAATTACAGTGCAGGTTTTGGGAGACATGGAGAACTAGGTATTAATTAATATAATCAGTTGAAATGTTTGTTTATATCTCTACATAAATTTTGATAAATACTTCACATTAAACTCTATAAAGTAAATTGGCGTGTTCAGTGTTAAATGAAACTTCCTACATTTATTTTTCAACACTTTTAATACCAACTGTAGCTGTGCTAAATTAGAAGACAGATGTAATTAATACCCTGATCTTAAAGAGTATTTCTTTGGCTGTGATCCTGCTGTCATGAGATTATTTGCACTAATTTCTTTTTTCTTTTTACAGGTGGTCTCCCAGATAAGAAGTTCGAGGTAGATAAACGAGCTGTGAATCTCGGGGATTTTAATGACATGATGAGAAAGGATCGATCTGGGTTCCGTCCACCTAATTCCAAAGACATGGGAACCACAGATAGTGGGCCTTATTTTGAGAAGGTGAGAGAAATATCTTCAGATAAATTAATATCAGCCTCTTTGTTCAAGATCCCAGTTTTTACCCTAGTTGTCCACAGGTGCTAGATATTGAATAAGCCTGATTGAGCTCACTAGTAAAAGATGTGGGGTAGTTTTATTGGTGGAATAATGTGTGGATAAAACAGGTGTCAGATGTGCATAGAAGAACAAAATTGGAGAGAGCGAGGCTTTTTCTTGCAGAATAGACTGGTTTTGGTCTAGACAAATGGCTTTCTTTTTTCTTGGAAGGGTAAACTACTGGTAGCAATAAAATTCATTATAGGTTTCATCATGATGATTCTTTTGGCTACTAGCTACAGTCACATATTGTAATGAAAATTGGTTGAGATCTAAGTAAATATAAGTAATCACAGTCTTCCAAATATTTTTCTTCTTTCATGTCTGGCATTTATTGGAAACACCCTTTCTAAATTCCGCAACCCCTTATGCTGTATGTCCGTGTACTGTAAGCTTCTGTACGACATCTGTTTCTCTGTGACATCTGTTGTATGTTATGATAGTGTTTCTTTCATATCCTTGCCTATTTTAAACAGAAGCTTTCACTGTTATTATCAAATATTAATTGCTTCACATTATGAATTGGAGAGTGTCCAATAGATACAGAATGCTCTAGGGCTGTTTTGGTTTTTTTTAGATACAGTTTATCACATGTAAAATGGAAAACAAATTTGGTTTAAAAATTCTGAAGGCGTGTTAACTGTCTAGGAATTTTTTAACTCCTCCATTTTGGTAAAACAAGCCAAAAAGCAGTTTTGTCAACTCCCTCTGGTGGCATAATTAATAAATATCATGAGCAAAGCTAATGCGTTTCCTAACAAATTATGCTGGTAGGTGTGTGCTAACATTAGGAATTCATTCAAGATTTGCTTGCTTCTGTAGTGGTAATAGCCACTATCAGAAATTAATTTCATGAGAGTTCAAAATGTATTTTTAAAAAGAAAACTTAAGAGTATCTTCTTGGACCAAAATCTTGTCAAGTGATCGTTTGAATCAGAAGTTTTGTCCTTGTAACTGCTATTACAAATTAACTTTGCTTCTTCCTAGTCACTCACCGTCCCTCTTTCTCTCCTCTTGCGTTCTGTTGCTTCACTAACCAACTCCTGCTGTTGGCTAACTGCTGCTTCAGCTGACTTTGCCTTTCTCCAATCAAGATGGGTGCCTTGGGGATGAGGCTCCCTGCTCTCCCTTCTCCCCTTCTCCCAGCTACAAGCTGTCTCCCTCTGGTTCCACACTATCCAACGTCGGCCTTGGGGCAATCGGCTCAGGGCTCAGTCCCCAAAACTTCGCTGCTAGACAAGTAAGCAGGCCACCTTATAAGATGCATTGTTATAAGGCTGCAACCTGGGCTTAATCCTGGTTAGTTGGTTGCTTGCATTTGTTTTTCTGCTGAATAGGTTAAAATTGTTAATGGAAATTGCAGCCGTCTCAGGCCATTGAGAATCAGTCCACTTTGGTTCCTAGCATCAGAACATAGTTGGTCTGGTTTTGTTGGCCTCTTCCTAAATCGCAGTGCAGCAGCAGGTGGATGTGCTTTTCAGAAGTCGTGAAGTTAGTGGTATCCTTTATTTTAATTGCTGGCTTAAAACCCGGTTAGAGGCTGTTGATTTGCCTCATCAAACCCAACACTGAAGTTTTTCAGACTCCACTCAAAGACCTTGTATGTAGAAATGAGCCTGTAAAAAGTTGCAGTGATTTAGCATTGTGCCTGTTCCCTTCTCCCTTCCTCACAGTTCAAAGGAGAGATTGATTTGGTAGCCTTTAAAAATTCTTGAAGTGGCAATATTTTTATGTACAGGGAAATGGTGGGGAAGTAGTTAAGTGGTTAACAGCAGTTTGGAAGAATTTCTGGCGTTTATGTTCTGCATTATTCTAGCAGAAAATACTTTAGGAGTACTAAGAAATGAAAGAATAGTACCTAATTATTGCAGCTGGTCTAGCTTATGTAGTCATATTCCTAACATGATGGTGTTTCTTTGTGTTGTCTTTCTGTTTCTATGTGACACAGTGTTGAACATCAGATTAAGTCCAGAATTTGCAGGCATGTTGTTGATCTCAGTGTGCAGAACTCTTGTTACAGAGAGGAGTTACAGAGAGGGCTGAAAGTGTAACTGCAGCTTCAAGGCCTCTCAAAAATTTTAATGTGTAGTTGACTCCATCTGGCTCTTTCCAGAATAAAACCTCTTGTCTTTTGGGGATTTTTGTTTGCCTTCCTGCATGCTTAGAAGTTGCTTCTGAATGAGAAGATACTTTAGGTGGAGGGGGATGCAGGTGAATGAGGCAATCCATAGTGCTGCCAGTGTAGAAGCAGAAGGAGAGCCTTGTGTTTGAGCAAAAGGATAGCAGAAAATGCACAGTATTAATGGTAGGAGTATTATGCAGTGTTATGATAGGATTTTTGAAGTCCTGGTATATAATGAAAGGAAAGGTTTTAGTGAAGGCTTGCACAATCTCAGTTTGGAATAACTATGGGTTTATGTTGGGTGCAGCAATGCTGGCATGGACAGGCAGAATAGGGAATGATGGCTGAAGAGTGGAAAATAGTCTCTTCAGAACACCAGGTATCTGAGGATCACAGGCACCCTGATAGCAGGAGATGGGAAATTCTGAGGGTCTTGATACTGAAAAGATAAATTCATGGCGTATAAGGATGCTTTGGAGTATGAGCTTCAGCTTCTGGAAGCAAGAGAGTGTAGCTTAGTTAGTGTAGGAGACTGTTGATAACATTTCTTGCTTTTTTTGGAAAATGGTACCAAAAACTGTCTGCTCAAGAGGCTGAAATCATGAAACATAATCACAAGTTTGCTTGGGTCCTGTTCATGCATTAGGGTTTATTGCAGAAGTTGCTTATAAATCATTAAATACTTCTCATTAAAAACTCAACAGCAAATACTCTTGTATTAAAAAATAAACCATTGAAAAAGACCCCCACAACTATTTTTCTCACTTGAAAATTTTCTTCGGATTTAGTGGGAGAAAAATATCCAAATCCAGAATGTTGAAGCTTTCATGGCAGAAGGGAAATGTTTGAAATTTGAATTGTAAAATAGTATTAGTTAATGAAAGGCCTACAGAGGAAAAAAAATAACCTTGTGAGTGATATCTCAGTAACCTACTCAGGAAAAGTACCTGTATTCTCTAAAATGGGGGACCAGAATTCTTGTTGATAGTCTTGCCATACTTTTAAGCCAGTTGGAATGGAGTTTTTAGTTTGTTGTTTGTACTCCAAATTTCCATTTTCCAATATGTAAAGTGCAAAATATTAAAACATTAGATTTGTCATGTCTTAAGTAGGTAAGCATGACTCTTCAGTGTTAGAGGAGAAACAACCTGCATCTCAAAAATGTAGTACAGTGGCTTTAACCCAGGTAGAATATTACTGATTTTAGCCAAACGTCTGTAATTCTAAGGGAACTCTGAAGTCAGTAACTTGGCTCGTTGTTACTGATATGTAGTTAGCATAGAAATCCATGATCCTGCAGGATTCATCTTCTCACTACTGCTTTAATTTTGTAGGGTGGCAATCATGGTTTGTTTGGAAACAGCACAGCACAATCGAGGGGCATGCACACACCAGTGCAGCCACTAAATCCTTCCCCCAATATCCGGGCGCAAGTGCCTCCCCAATTCCTTTCTCCCCAGGTAAGGAATTTATAGCAAATGCTTACTTGTAAAAGTAGAGCTACAGCCTTCAGAGCACGTCATTGAGGTTACTTGTACGCCTGTCTTGGTCTCAGTTTGATGCTAAGAAATTGAAAAATTGAATAAGATAAAAATATTAAAATTCATATTGAAAGTACTTAAAATGCAGTGCAGAAGCATTAGCATTCTATCTTATTCCAAGGCAGTTGATGGTAAATGCTCGCTACCAGTATTTTTAAACCTCACAAGTGAATTTGGGAATCCTGTGTCTTATATAGGCTTCTGCAAAGTATTTTTAAAAGAACAAATAAACGTGAAAGCTTAAAGTGTTTCTGAAGTGTGACAGGTTGCTTAATTTTTTTTAAGTAGTCTTGTCCTGTGCTTCCTGTCCCCCCCAAAAGAGAGGTTTGATGGAGGGGCTACATGTTACATTTACATTACAGAGCTTAATCTTAAGACGTCAGGGTCTCCAAATGTACAAGTTTACCTTTTGCTTTGGACTTGGTGAACAGTCCTTGGGATTCTCTTGAATTGTACTTGTGTTACTCTCCAGTAATGCAGGGAGAAATGGGGGGATTCTTCTCCACCTACTCCTGTCTTTTACTGTATCTAATTCAATGTACAAAGAGATTAACTCTTTCTGTGAGGCACTGTTTCTTTGCTCCAGTGACTGCTTGAATGCCTTTCTTTTCCCTTGTCAAGCAGTACGTTTTTAATGTGATAATGCAGTACTGTGATTACTGGCTAGCTGCATATATATCAGCATTTAAATTTTGGACAGCCTCTAGCACCTGATTGGTTGGGGGAATAACCTTTGTGTGTGTGTCTACATCTGCACATGTAATACTGTATACTGTCAATCAAGTGAGGTAGTCACTCTGCCCAAGTTATAGATTGTGCATGTTTAAATGTGATGTGTTAATAAATCTGTAATGTCTTTCCCAGAACACCATTGAAGATTGGTGTCGTGCTTGTCCCTGTATAGAAATACTTGTACTTCACCATCTTTTCCTCATAGCAGTGTGTTCAGGACATGTAACTGCTTTCCATGCAGGTTTCGGCCTCCATGCTCAAACAGTTTCCCAACAGTGGCTTGAATCCTGGTCTGTTCAATATGGGCCCCCAGCTTTCTCCACAACAGATTGCCATGCTGAGCCAGCTTCCACAGATTCCCCAGTTTCAATTAGTAAGTAGCTAGTAATCTTGTGAGACAAGACAGTTTGAAAATTGTCTGCTGAGTTTTCTTTTTATGCTTATTCTAATTCTGTTGTGTTCTACTGATGTTATTTTGGGCAAGTATTCACTCTTTGTTATATGGGGTAGTAAAGTCCTGCTAGAAGGCAGCAGATAAACCAAATAGGCCCATGTAGTTATTGTGGATTACAGTGGGTTAGTAATGACTCCAAGCCATGTTTTTGTACAGAAGGCAGTTGTTTGTTGATTTTTCACAAAGTTTTCTTCAGACTTATAGTCATAGTGACGGTAATAAAGCAGGTACAAGTAATTCTGTTGCACACTGTTAAATTAGAAACATTTAACATTTAAGTGAGGGATGTGGTATTCTTCTAATGCATTCATTGTCATTTTATTTGAGTGAGTGGAATGAGAAACAGTTTACCTGAGTTCTGAGCAAAGTGTTTGCTTGTGAATTGCTCCTGGCGATTATATTTCGCTTGATGAGCTCCGTATTTTCACTCTTCCCACCCCCCCTTATCTTGTAGGCTTGTCAGCTCCTCCTTCAGCAGCAGCAGCAGCAACAGCTGTTACAGAGCCAGAGAAAGTTATCTCAAGCTGTGCGACAACAGCAGGAGCAACAGGTGTGTGGCACAGTTTTTGTCAATCATATGAATCAGTATGAAGTTTGCTGGGGAAATGCAGTCTGCGGAAGAGATGGTGCTGGCTTCAGTACTGTCATCTGCTCTCTTTGCGGTGCGCTTTTTTGAGAGCAGGGTCTTTTGTATCTCCTCTAATTCACTGGTTCTTTGTTTACTGGAATTTGCATTGCAGTATAGCGTAGATGAAGCAGATTTTCTTCCATTTGCAGATTGCTCGTATGGTGAGTGCCCTCCAGCAGCAGCAGCAGCAGAGGCAGCCTGGCATGAAGCATTCTCCATCCCACCCTGTTGGGCCTAAGCCACATTTAGACAGCATGGTACCCAATCCTTTGAATGTGGGTCTCTCAGATTTACAGACCAAAGGGCAGATACCTGGATACGGTTCAGGTGGTAAGTGCTCTGTTGGAAGTAGGTTTGGTGCATTGCCTGTAGCTTCCCTATTATTAATATGGTAATTGTGTTAGTCACTTATGTCTGGGTCCAGAAATGAGTAATTTATGTATAAGCATTAGAGCAAAGGATATGACATGTGTCAGCTTTGAATCACCTTGTGTTATTTCTCATTGCGTGGGAAGAAGACAAACCTAAGAAGAAAGCGTATCATGGCATACTGACATAACACACTTACTTGGAAGTGGCCCTTGAACATACCTTTTGCTGTTGTTGACTTTTTCGCACCTTTTTCTTATAATTACGACTCCCCATTTAAACTATTTAAAGATGCCTAAAAACAAAACAGAAGATGACAATTGAGTTTTGTTTTGTTTGTTTGTTTCACAGGCTTTGGCTCAAGTGGCATGGATTATGGCATGGTGGGAGGGAAAGAGGCTGGAACAGAATCCCGCTTTAAGCAGTGGACTATGATGGAAGGGCTACCCTCTGTGGCTTCACAAGATGCCAATATGCACAAAAATGGTGAGAGGGGGAGTTTTGGGAATGCCCTTGTAGGATCATCTCACCAGAGGTGAAATAGTTTAGATCAAACTGTCTTGCCTCACCAGTATGCATCTCAAATATTCTTGCGTTAATTTTTGCATCGTACTCCTGAAGATCCCAACCTTTGCCGAGTGTAAATGTGTGTTTTTAACGCTGCAGGTGCAATAGTGCCCCCTGGAAAGGCTCGCGGAGGATCGCCCTACAACCAGTTTGACATAATCCAGGGCGACCCGCTCAGCAGCCACGCAGGCCCTGCTGGTGATAGTTGGTTACCTGCCAAATCTCCACCAACAAACAAGATCGGAAGTAAATCCAGCAATGCCAGCTGGCCTCCAGGTATTACATAAGGGCAGGGGTTGTGTCCTCACTTTAGGATGGATGTGCTGGACCTTTCCTCAACTTACTTAGTTAAATAAGCATTGCAATGAAAATACTTGGATGGCTTGGCCTAGCTTGGTTTTGAAATTTCTTCCACGTTAAAGTAGAACATAAATGTTTAATTTCCAGCAAAAAATGCTGGACTGAATATGAACTAACTGCTGAATTGCTTGAGTAGTGTTTGGTTTTTGTTAGGTGAACTCCTATCTTCTGTGGTTTTGTGACTTTATATTTACAGAAAATCTCATGAAAACGTATGGTCATAGAATACACACCAACATGTCCCGTCTTTTGTACTGATTCCTTATTGCTGCTGTGTTAGACTGACACAGTGTAAAAATTATTGATACGGTGGAATCAAAGAAAAAGATGTGAAGTAGGGCTTTTTTGTGATGGTGAGAACACCACACTGTTGTGATTCACCTTTATAAAGGGTAGAAGAGTGTTGCGACACTTCAGATATGCTCAGGAATCTTGTGGCTTAGGTAGAAGTCTGTTGCTTTTGGGATGGTAGGCTGGTGCACATTTTTAAAGTTCTGTAGTTTCACTAGCAAAATTTTATGTTTCTGCTAGAAAACTCTCTAGGAAAAGTACATATTTGAGTACACACATAATTTTCTATATAAAACATTCATTTTAATAGAGTGGTGTCCTTGAAGTTGCACAGATTGTAATCACCGATGGTATTCAGCAAATAGTGGGTGCTGTGATTTTTCTCTTGTCTGGAAGACAGCTGCATTCCAGGAGAACATTACTAACTCAAGCACAAAAAAGTAAAAGTCCAGGTACATCTCTTGGGTAAGGCAGTAGCACAGACCTTGCATCAGATAGCCTAGCAATCTATGACAGATACAGCTGCAGGAAATCTAGAAAATGTAGTTGAAGATTTTTGAGGGAAGCCCTTAGTGTCTAACTCCAGCAAGAAAACATCTTCTGATGAGCTAACAGAGCTAAAGAATTAGTTCTCTCAAAAACATCTGCATATCCACAAATTTTCATACTGCTCGCTGCATTCTGTGCAGGTATGTTTGTGTTACACTTCTGTCTGCCTGGTTGTTAAGTATGGAGCTTTTTGGACTGGAGTTGCTGTTTATAATGCCAGAAACTCCCAAAATGTAATCTTTAACCAGACTTTACTCACAGACTCATTGTTACTGAACTCAGTCACCATTCCCCTGTATTATACTAAGACTGTACTGCTGAGAATGATACAAGAGACACATGAGGATCAGATCTGCCATGTTTCCAAGTTTTGGAGCAGTCACTGGTTTTGGCGAAGTTCTTGGTGCCAAAACTGTTACAATAAAAAGCTAAAAAAAGTTTAAAAGCTTGATAGCTACTCTTTGCCCCTTGTTGATATCGTAGACCTTCTATAGTGATTTTGTATTGCCATTGTCAGTGATAAGTAAATTTTTTTGTTGCTGACTGCCTCACCACAGTGAGAGGATAAGTGAAGTTCACAAATTCTGAACATAAAATTTCACTGAGATCCTCAGTACCATGCCTCATGTCTTGTGTTAGTAGCCCAAGACTATGATTGCAGCCCTCATGTAACTCATGATCCCTGGTTTTGGCAGGTGGCATTTATTCAG